>NW_020948983.1:30674414-30859925 GCF_900497805.2 Vombatus ursinus | reverse complement strand
AAGTATTATGATTCCTACTTTAATTGTTTTTTGGGTTTTTTTTTTTTAGTGAGGCAATTAAGGTTAGGTGACTTTCCCCGAGTCACAAAGCTAATTAAGTATTATGTGTCCGAGGCCGCATTTGAACTCAGATCCTCCTGACTCCTGGGCCAGTGCTTTATCCACTACCTCACCTAGCTGCCCCTTGATTTCCACTTTAAAGAAGAAAAATCTGTGATTCAGAGAATTACTTAATTAATAAGCATTTATGAAGTGCCTACTACATAATAACACTATACTTGGTGCTGGGAATACAAAAACAAATAAACAACAACAAAATATCTGCCCTCAGCTAGCTTAAATCACATAAAGTAAAGTGATTTGCTGAGGGCACACATCTAGCTAGTCGTTAGGATTCTTCACCTCCCATTAAGTCTTATAACTGGGCCATCTAGCTACCTGGCTTGCTGCTACCTTGCCTTTTCCCACTAGGAACTGTACCATCTAAAATGGCTAGAAGTGATATCCCAAGTCTCTAAGGGCAATTAGTTAATCCACTCCATTTTGGAACTCTTACTAGTACCTCCCTACCTCAGCCCCTGCTTTTCCCCTCCTACCACTGCTTCTGGAAAGGGTATGTCAACTGGCTGCCCTATGATTGGTGGACCTATGATCTACTATGATTTCTCAGACCAAAACTCTCTTCCATGGTCTCTACTTCTTTATACAGTTAGTCTTTCTCATTAGAATGTTAGGTCCATGAAGCTATCTCACTCTTGTTTTTCTAATGCACAGTGCCTGACACATAGTAAATGCTTAATAAGTGCCTTTTCATTCATTCATTCATTCACAGTCAGGGATAGAAACAAAGTTTTCTGACTCCCAATCCAGTGCTTATTCTATGACACCACCAATGGTTCCCATACGGCTTTGAGAACATCACTCCCCTATTCTAGAGCATAATGGTTCCATATTATGGAATAACAATAATAACTGACATGTATATAATACATTAAGGTTTCTTAAAGCTCCTTACCTACATTCTCTCATTTGACCCATACAACTTTAAAAAGTTGTCTACTTATGATTTCATTGGGGTAGTCTACTTATGATTTCATTGGTATAAGGAATGCCTAGTAAGATTCTACATTCTACCAGTGCAAATGTGCAACTATTCTGTGACTTACAGTCTTAGACAGATACTTGGAGCATAGAGAGGTTATTATAAAAATGATCACTCCTATTTTATACGGAAGGATAAGGTTAGATATATCAAGCTCAGAGAAGAAAGCCCATGGTCATACAGCTAGTAAATGTGACAGGCAGGATTTGAACCATGGTCTCTCCTGACTCCATGTCCACCCTGAAATGATTCTACTACATCACTAAATGTTTTTTCATTACCTCAATCTAGAAAGATCTCTTTTTTTCTCTGAATTCCTATAATTCACTGTATTCTATTGATTGTCTTTATAATGCAGTCTAGTACTTGATTACATGCTGTATTATTTTCTCTAATTGTTTCATATATTAATATCTCCTTTCCCCAATTAGATCATAATCTCCTCAGGGCTAAGTGCTATGTCTGCTATTTAGTTTTTTTTCCCTTCTATTCATGGTGCCTTGTTCAATGCAGTATGCAAGGAAGACATTAAATAAATACTTCTAGACTTGACTTGTTAATCCAGGTTTCTGCCCCATCCAACTAATGCAAGAAACCTCAGAATATCCTAGGGAAACCAGAATGGTAGTCATCTCTGAGGTGAGCTCAGTAGACCTGTTTGATCTTTCTTGCCCAGGAAGGGCAAAGAAAAGCTATTTTGTTTCTGCTCTCCAGGATCAGATGCTTCGCCTTCAAAAACAGATTCCATGGAATTCCCTTTCATCTTCGCTCATGCCTTCTGCTTGACCGACTGACCACATTTTGGGGCCATTTCCTGGAAGAGGCCATTCTTGCTAGAATTAATAACAATAACAAAACAACAACAATAATACCCTCTAGTATTTATACAGCACTTTAAGGTTTTTCAAAGCACTTCACATGCTTTCTCATGTGACCCTCACAACAACTCTGTGAGTTAGGTGCTGTTAGTATCCCCATTTTATAGATGAGGAAACTGAGGTCATATAGAGGTTGAGTGACTTGTCCAGGGTCACAGAGCTAGTAAATGTCTGAGGTAGAATTTGAACTCAGGTCTTCCTGTCCAGAGATTGAACATCTTCTCCCCTTAGAAACCAGGCTCACCAGACCAAGACTTATGCTAAAGGGTGAGGAAAACAACCCAAGCAGATGCCAGTCTAGGAGACCAA
Organism: Vombatus ursinus; assembly: GCF_900497805.2. NCBI lineage: Eukaryota > Metazoa > Chordata > Mammalia > Diprotodontia > Vombatidae > Vombatus > Vombatus ursinus. Next base: position 30,857,636 of record NW_020948983.1, on the reverse strand, counting down.
GCTCTGCCAGGTCTCATGCACTCCTGAGAGACCTGTTAATTGATGTCTATTCATAGCAACAATTATAAGGACATTAAGGTGGTATTTATAGCTGCCTTCACCTCAGGCTCCCAGCAAAGTGGCAGGGGGTGTGTCTTGGCAGAATCATTCCATTACTTTCTGGTGACGGATCAAAAAAAACTTGTGGTGGCCTTAGGACTATGTATCCATTATTTTATACCTCTCATCCCTACCTGAGTCAGACTTTTTGAGCAATCTGGTATTCTTCCATTCCCCAAGCAGTTGCCTGAAGGATGCTATCCTTCATGTGGTCAGCATCAGGCTCTTCAGGCCATATCTCTGACCTCAAGCCATCCTCCTGTCTCAGCCTAGCACTGTAGTGGTGGACCCCAGTGCCTGGCTCTCTAGGCACTTTGTACCTCTCCTTATGTGCCGCCCTGTATCATTGGTACTTGTGTGTATATCTTCTTTCTCTTACTACAGGCAATGTGGTGTTGTGAAAAGAGCAATGACTTGAAGTCAGCTGAGGCCCCAGTTCAAATTTCATCTCTGACATTTAGGTGTGTGACCAGGGGTGAGTATTTTACTTACCTGTTTCCTAAGGGTTGTTGAAAAGATCAAATGAAATAATGAATGCAAGGCACTTTGTAAACTCTAAGAACCCTATAAAAAGTCAGTCCTTACTATTATTTTGTAAGCTCCTCAAATGAAAAAACATCATCTGATCGAAATTTTTATGCCTCTCAGCACCTAGCACATAGCACCATACACATAGTAGACATTATGAGGCAGCTAGAATACAGGATTTGGAATCAGGAAGACTTTCATTCAAAATCCTGCCTCAGATACTTGCTAGGTATGTGATCCTGGTAAGTCTCAGACTCAGTTACCTCACCTGTAAAATAGGTGTAACAAGTGACTGGTGCATACCCAGAAAGCATCAGTGTTTTTAAACAATGCAGCTCTCAACATGGAAAAGGTTGTGGGGCTTGCTTCCAGAAGAGTCATGGTGACATGTAATGCAAATGCCTTGGAGAGACTGTGGAGCAGGTGTAAACGTTCTGCAGCTAGTCCTGACCTGCCGACTGTGTCATAAATGGCAGCCTCTTTGATTGGCTGTAGTCATAGCCCCTAAAGGCCTCAGTCAGCTTCTACCTTTTCCACTCTCTCGGAGGATCTCACTTCTTGGTTTGATCCCTTCACGGATAGCGTCTGGTGGAGTTAATACTGTGAGGGAAGGAGCTTTGGGCTCTCCCTCCAGGCTAACACATGGCTCCATGAATATGGGTCTTAGTACTTTGTCTGCCTCTGCCTTTGTCCTTTCACGGCAGGTATGGGGATTGAAGACTTTGACCTTTTAAGTTTCAAAAGATCAGGAGAGTGAGCCATCCAGACATCCAGGAGTCAAACCTATGCTAGGTTTTGCAGCCAGTACAGCACTGATCCTCCTAGAATCAAAAGCAACCACCTTCAGGACCCTGTCCAGCAGTGTCTGAGACAAAGACTTTTCCAGAAGCAATGCTGCATTTGGATATGAATTTCATGAGAATAATGCTAGATAGAAACTGTTAAATTTCAACCTATTCTCCCCAGAAACCAGGGAGGTATAGAGGAGAGAGTGTACTTCAAAGCTAGGGAGAAACTTTGCATTTTGTTCTTGCAACATCTTACAAGTAAATTGACTTTCTAAAAGTTAATTGATAAGTGATTAAATTGAACTGGAACACTAGCCACACCCTGATGGCTAACAGTAGGGAAAGCACAACTGGTAGGCCCTTGAGCCAGTAGCATTAGCAAAGAAACACCCCCGAATCCTCAGGGTTATCTCTAGAACTCTGATGGGGATACATAGCTGTTTGGGGGTGGGATAGTGGGTCACAGTATACTTACTACATGGGGATAATAACAACATCTATCTCACAAAGCTCTTATGAGGACCAAAAGAGAAAATGTATGTAAAATACTTTTCAGACCTTAAAGTACCATTTAAATGCTAGCTATTACTATAATATTATTATATTGTTATTGAATTATGTTTATATCATAATATGATTATAATCTGTAATACATTGTTATGTAATCATTTTAGTTGGTTGGATGAATGAATGAGTTCTTCCTGGAGTCCAGAGAGAAGGATCGAGGCTTCAGCTTTTAAACAGGGAATTTTCTTTTCTCTATCTTTGATTTGGCTAATAACTCTTTCATTTTCCTATAGGGTTTGTGAAGTCAATCCCATGATGGAAACCAGATGAGTAATTCTGCAGGAAGAAGATAGGGATATGAAGCTCCAAACTCAACTACTTATTCCTGTTAGCCTTGGTCCAAGACTTCCACGCTCCTTAAGACTGTGTGTTCTATTTCCTAAATCTCTGCTAGGTGAAAAGCTGTAAAGATGTCCCCCGAACTCCCCTGACACATTTGCAGTTTTCCTAGGGAGAGGTGACTGATGACCTCCAGAAAGGCTCTTATTCTGGACTTTGACATCTTTCAAGTTGCTGACTTGGTTTAACAAATTTCAGTTTATCCAAAGAGAGAAAATATTTACAACCTGACAACCAGAAGGGGAAGGAGGAAGGGAAAGATGCCTGTCTGGTGCCACCAGGCATTCTCCCTCCTCTGGGATAATGCCTCAATAGCTGACCCCTCTGTCTTGTTATCCCACCAACCTGGCCCACCCAGAAAGTGCCCACCCCCAGCCTCCAGTAGGTTCATATCATCATAGTTTTATCATTTCAACACCCCATCACTACCACCCCCGCCCCTCACACATACACATGCATATCCCACTTCTCCATTGCCAGACTAGACAGAGAGCTCTTTCTATGACAGCCCTTCCCTTCCAATAACAGGCAGAGACAAATTCTGGGCAATTTGTGGAGCATGGGAAGAGTTGTATATTTGTAGCATCCTTTGTAACACCACAGGCAGCTATTAGACAATGTTTCTCCCAGAGAGAAAGGCTCAGAGAGATGGGGGGAGCCAAAGGAGGGAAATGGCGAAAATATGGGGTGGACAGATGGAGAAACAGAGATGAAAATGGTTGAAGGAGGTTAAATTCCTCACTAGCCCTATTTCTTTGCACATTGTCTCATCATTTCCATAATTCAGAACAAAGTGCAACACTATTTAATGAGCCCATTAATGACCCTCTAATTTAGTCTCTGCAGGACAAATTCATAAAATATTTATGCTCCATTTACACAGGATTTCCTCTGACTCTTTGGGGTGAATGGACTTTGTAGAACAGCTGGACGGTGATATGCCCATAGGCTCTAGACCAATGAGTTCCTGAGATCTTCTGGCCCGAATCAAGAGGGAACAGAGGAAAGATGAAAGAAAGCAGAAAGGTGGCCGCTTCCTGATGTAATCATGTTTCCTTGTCCTGCTCCCAATCACAGGCAGTGAGAAGTTAGGTTAAAGAAAGCCTGGATTTTAGTCTCAGCTCTAACCCTAACCCAACCCAGACTTCTGTGGGAGGCCCTCAGCTTGATGAGTGTCAACAAAGAAGCGTTTAATTCATGCCTGCTAGGTTCCTAGAACCGTGCAGGACATCCAGCCCCAGAATGCACGGATTTCTCTCTAGAGCACTGGTTTCCACAGTAGAGGGTACAAAATGACCCATTAGGGTGCAGGTAGAAAATATTAGAAGTGAGGAGAGTCATTAGAGCTGCTCAGCGAATTGCAGCTGCAGCCTTCCTCCGATGTTCCCCTGGACGTGAGCCTTGCTTACTCATCCCCAGGCTGGCAGGTGAACAGGAAGGTGTCTGGCTCCCATGCACCCTGACCACATAGGAGCATCATCGTTCCCTGACATGGGTACTGGGGGATCTCAGGCTGTAATTGACATAGGCAGACCCTACGACTCTGGGAGCAAGAGTGGGGATAGATGAACGTGTACCTTCAAGGTGCCTCACTAATCCCCTAGGCATACCACGAAGCCTCCAGAAGGGCAGAGGCCCAGGCTGCAAGAGGAACAGGCAGACTATGGTTCCCTGGGAATGGAAAAACTTGAAGGAGATGAGTCCCATATGACTAAAGATGTACAATACAGAACCTGGGCCAGGGTAAGGGGAGGGGAGTCTTCATGGGCCAGGGAAGAGGGAAATACTTCCCAAGAACTTGAATTCCTTGATGCCTGTGGAGACTGTCCCCCCATTCTCCCACACCTCCCACTATGAGAGAACCCAGGAGGCTCATGCCTGGCCAGGAGAAGCCTCAGCAAAGAGAGCCAGAAAGGAACAGTACCTTAGCCATGGCAGGAAGAGGGGCAGTGGGAGCAAATAGCAGTACACAGAGAGTAGAGTAAGTGGCAAGTATCACTGCCAGTGGGCTTAGAGCTCATGAAGCCAAGCAAAGAACTCATTCTATAATGCAGTCTTGTTCCCCAATCTACCTACCCAAACCAGAGAGACAACTTGGAAGCAAATGAAAAAGGACATCCACTACCAGGAAACCCGGTGGGCATATTGCTATCTGCCCTGCCACAGCCCTGTTTGCCCACCTAGAAGAGTCATTTCTGGACCTGGGATGTGACCCCAGAGCCCACACCAAATTTGGGAAAATGGAAAATGGAAATTTACTGTCCAAATTTTAGCAAAAACTTTTATATAATTAGTGGTGGAGATTTTTTAAAATGAGCATCATGTAAGTAAGTGCAATCACGGATGCATGCACTTCTTCAATCTTTATCTAGCTGTCTTTATGAGGTATCTTTCTCAGCTGTGACAGACATTAAAAGCAAGTATTGAAACAAACCAAACTCAGAACCAGACCTTCAAAATCACTCTATCACCAAGATTTTCAAAAAAATAATAAAGCTTATTCAATCACACTATTTGTACTAAAAATTCTAGAATACATCTTAGAAAGAGCAAAAAGGATTTTTATGATTAATAAAATGATATTTTAAATATTTCTTTCATCTTTATCTCATTCTTTTTATTTCTATTTTTGTGTGTTTTGTAATATACATATTAAAATGAAAATTAGCAGTACAGGTCTCTAATTTACAAATAAATATATACATTATACACACACATACACACACACACACACACACACACACACAAACACACACATACATATAATGGGGAATATGCTCCAAAATAGTTTGTTGCTAGGGGTGCACAATCAAGAGTTTGGAGGTCACTTCTACGGAGACCACTAGAGCACCTGGCCCAAGTCCGTAGTCCCAGAGAGACTCCCCTCCTCCAAACACTGGGTAGTTCTGAGAGCATTCTGGATCAGGTTGGCGGCCTGTTGGTCCTCAGACCAACCTTCATTCTGCCCCAAAGCACTCTATTCCTGTTATGGAGATGTCGCAGGAAACCTTAAACGTCCTACCCTTAAAGTTTTATCTCTGGCAATCAGCAGTAGTCTAAGACACAGAGAAGGAATTAATCCTTCTCTCTCCCTCCTTCCCAAGTATCATAGGTCAGGGCCCAAGCTGCTAGGGCTCTCTGCTTCTCCCTCAGGCTACTAGCATGTACCTGAAAATGAATGAGTGTTAGTGCTATGATTCCAGCAGCACTCGGTGTGAAAAAAAAAAAATGCCCGCATTAGGCATCAGAAGGCCTGGATTTTAATCTCAGCTCCAACACTTACTGGCTTCAGAACTTTGGACAAATCACTTTACCTCTGGAGGGCTCTGTTATCTCATCTACAAAATAGAGGTAATAAACTAGAGAAGTAAGAATAAAATAAGGACCTTACAGGGTTACTATAAGGGTCCAATGTCATAATGTGTGTAAAAGTGCTTTGAAATGTGGAAAACAAAGATATTTACTGAGATGGTGTCATAAGAAAAACAGTAATAAAGCATTCTTTCTGTAGACCTGGAGTGTACTCTCCCACAAATATACATAGCATTAGAAGGGAGAATGGTTATAAGCACAAACTTACAGAGAGGTATACACTCATGGGACACATGTGGCCAAGGCAACTTACACCACCAGCAATGTAGGACCCTAATGTCCTCTCTCTTATCATGTTGTCTTAATGGTGTTCCCCTAGACTGGTCACTCTGCCTAGGAGAGTTCCTCTCTAAAGTTCAGAATATGCTGTGGCCAAGTAGCTCAGATGCAAGACATCATCACAAATTTGGGGGGAGTGATAATGGGGGTGGGGATAGGCAAAGTAACCTTTGATCTGGAGATTCTTCTCATAGGCATATACCCTAAAGAGGTTGATGACAGAAAAAGAAAGGCTCCATACACACCAACATAGTTATAATAGCATTTTTTTGTAGTAGTAGTAGTAGTGAAGAATCGGAAACAAAGTAGATGCCCATCAATTTGGGAATGGCTAAATAAATTGTGGTATGTGAATGGAATGGAATGGAATATTACTTTGTCAAAAGAAAAAATGACTATGACAACTACAGGTATACACAAGAAGACATATTGATACAAAGTGAATTAAACAGAACCGGGAAAACAATACACACAATGACTGCAATGATGTAAATGGACAGCATAACAATAAAAATTGAAACTGAATCCATGTGATTATGACCAAACTTGGCCCTGAAGAAGAAATCAGAACATACTTCCCTCCTTTCTTGGCAGAGGTGGGTGACTTTGGAGATGGAACACAGAACAAAATGTTGGACTTGATTGATGGTTTTGCTGAACTATTTTTTCCCTTCTTGATACCAAGATCCCTAGATCTTGGTAAGTGTATGTAATCCTGTCATCCCCAAGATTCCCTGAACTCTATGGAGTTTCTCTTTCCCTCAGTGAACGGCTATGAATCTCCTCCCTCTCCAATTCCCTCGCTGTCTGTCTCTCTTCCCTCCCCCTTCTTCTTTCCCTTTCCCCCCTTCTCCTCTCTCCCCACCCCAGCACCTATCAGCAGAGATCTTAAGTGGTTCTAGCATTAGGCTGAGTCCCAAGGGTGTTAGATGTCTAAGAAGCCAATGGGGCTCCAAGGACATCATGGCTCATTGCTCATAGACTCTATCACCCTTCGTTAGTCCTGATTATGAGCAAGAGCCCAGACAGGCTGCCTCCAGGTTTCGGTCCTTGACTTTTCTATTTCAATAGCCTTTTTCTGTTTTACCAAATCACCAAATTGAATTATGCCTGACGTCTTTCCAGGTCACTGGCTCCTTAGTTCTCCCCCTTTCAAGCACATAGAACAAAATCAGACCCTCCTCACTTTCTATACTTGCTCAGGTGCGCGCGCACGCTCTCACACACACACACACACACACACACACACACACACACACACGAGCAGCAGCAGCAGCACCAGTATCGTCATCATAATAAGGAGCCCTTATATAGCACATTAAGATTTGCAAAGTGTTTTTACATATTTTATCTCACTTGATCCTTAAAACAACCCTGGAAGGTGCCTGCTACTATTATCCCCGTTTTGCAGATGAGGAAACTAAGGCAGACAGAGGTTAAGTGTTGCCCAGGTCACACAGCAATTAACTGTCTGAGGCAGGACTTCAGCTCAGGTTTTCCTAACTTAAAGTCAGGATCCAGTGAGGTCAGAGCAATACTCTATCCACTCCCTGAATGACCTAACTGCTTTGAGCAAACATACACATACGGGAGACAATTGGGAAGGAATCCCGATGTCTGGTGGCCTGAATCATCCACCCCCCCTCCCCATTTACTTTCTCTTCATAGAATCACAGAAACATGTACTTACAAAGAACCCTTCAGGTCAATGTAGTTCAACTTCCTGCCCAGTACCAGAAGCTCCCCTAAAACATCATCCCCACTTCTACTTTGGTGGGGAACTCTCTACTTGGACAGACTGCATCAGGAGACAGCTCTGAGTATTAGAACAATCTTCTTTATATGGGCAGCTAGATGGCACAGTGAATAGAACCACACCTGGAGTCAGGAAGAGCTGAGTTCAAATCTGACCTCAGATAACTTGCTAGTTGTGTGATCCTGGGCAAGTCACTTAATCCTGTTTGCCTCAGTTTTCTCATCTGTAAAATGAGAAGGAAATGGCAAGCCACTTTAGTATCTTTGCCAAGAAAACTCCAAATGGGGTCATGAAGAGTCAGACATGACTGAAACAAATGAACAAAAAAAAAAATCTGCCTCCCTCATAGGATCATAGGAGCATAAGCTTATGAATTAAGAGCTAGAAAGGATCTTACAGGATATCTAATCCAACCTCCTCATTTTATAGATCAGGAAACTGAGGCCCAGAGAAATTAAGTCACCTGCCCAACATGACACAGATGACAAGTGGCAGAGCTGGGACCTGAGCTCAGGTCCTCTGACTTCAGATTTAGCACTCTTCCACCCTGATTATAGTGGTAGCTGCTGGAGCTATACAGAATAAACCTAATTTTACTTCCACATAACATATCCTTTCAAATATTTAAAGACAGCTTTCATACCTCATCCAAAAAAATCATCTTCTCTCAGCCAGTTTTTTCTCAATTCCTTCTTCCATTCTTCATTAGCAATTCATAGGGTCATAGATTTAAAGCTGACAGAGAATCTGGAACTCATCAAGTACAATTCTCTCACTTTACAGAAGAGGAAACTGAGGCCCATAATGGTTAAGTGACTTTCTCCAAGTCACATAGATAGTAAGTGGCAGAGATAGGATTCAAATCCAAATCCAGTGCTCTATCCACAGCACTGCCTTGTTATTTAGAGAATTATAATATTCCAGTTTCACTCTGCATTCAGTGGCGGTGGAAGTGGTGGAAGTGGTGGTAGTGGTGGTGGTGATGGTAGTGTTGTTTTTCCCATTCGCTGCTCTGGCTAGTGTTGTTATGAGAAAAAATGCCATTATCCTTTTGGAGAAGATGACCCAACTCTAAGAAATGAGAACCCATGAAAGAAACTACTCATTTTACGGGGCAGCTAGGTGAAGCAGCAGATAGAGTTCCAGCCTTGGAGTCAGGAGGACCTGAGCTCAAATCCTGCCTCAGACACTTGACACTTACTAGCTGTGTGACCCTGGGCAAGTCACTTAACCCCAATTGCCTTAAAAAAAAAAATGAAGGAAGGAAACTACTCATTTCGGTAATGGATAGGATAAAGGACTGAAAATCTGAGCTACCAGGACTCAATTGTGTGCCTTTAGTAAGGCAATAAGCATCTCTGAACCTCAATTTCCTCACCTATAAAATCAGGGTATTAGACTAGATTAACTGTTAGGTCCTTTTTGTCTCTAGAACCCCACGACTCACAAGAGAAGTGGATCTCAAAAGTGAGAAGCTTATCCAAAGGTCACATTAGGTCTGCCAAAGTGGGCTATCAGCAAGGATATGCGGGTAAATGTTTACCAACAGGTTCTCAAAAAAAAAAAAAAACGCAAGCATGACATACTTTTAAATTTAGTCTGCATTATTAACTTTTTAATCTATCATTTTCTTAAGCCTGGACAATCAACAAAAGAATAAATCAAGTCCTAATTTGTAGCATTGGCCTATTTCTGAGGTATAATTGCTCACACCAAAAATTTAACAATTGGCTCTCAGCATTCATTTTTTTTATGAGATTTTGAGTTCCAAATTTTCCTCCCTCCCCCTTCTCCAAGATGGCAAGCAATATGATATAGGTCACACATGAACAATTGGCCCTCACTAGTTGGTACAAGTTGGCTCCAGCACACCTCTGCAGTCTATCAAGCACAACAAAGAGGTTTAGACATCTAATTATCCCAGTCTTCAGCCTACATGTCTAATGTTTTAACAAGACCCTTCCTCTTTCATGATTTTGGAAACTCTAGACCTTAGCCAATGGCCAGACAATCAGTGAAACTTACACCTAGAGGGAAAACCTGAGCATCAAGTCAGGGTAAAAAGAAACTCTAAAATGACCAAGGTCTTTAGAGCTGATAGACTTTCTAGTCTTTCTTGTATCACCAAATTAAAGGCATTAATGAGAAAGCCTCAAAGACTGAGTTGAACTCAGAAGAAATCTAATCTGAACACATAGGCCTAGCTACAGAAGATAAGGCTTGACTGCATCTAATATGTAGGAGTCATCTAGCTTCCTTTCTAGATGCTTCAATCACCTTAGAGATGCTTCTTCACAACTTGTCCAGGAAGTTCTTTCTTACTATTACGTGCTATATGATTTTTTAATAGAGAGCAATAGAAATGATTCTTCTGGCAGAAGAAACTGAGATATAGAGAATCATCAGCACTTGCCTAGTAATGCATAGTAAATAAAGAACAGAACTGGGGTCAGAAGTTTGGTCTCAAGATTCATAATCTCTGGGGCAGCTAGGTGGCGCAGTGCATAGAGCTCCAGCCTTGGAGTCAGGAGGACCTGAGTTCAAAATTGACCTCAGACACTTGACACTTACTAGCTGTGTGACCCTGGGCAAGTCACTTAACCCTGATTGCCTCACCAAAAAAAAAAAAAAAGATTCATAATCTCTTCTTTATATAGTATTTTGTCTAGGATTCCTTGCCCAACCTGGGCTTAGCATTGGCAGGCCAGATCTCCAGAAGGTGGCTGACTACTGTCTCTAGAACCCTGAGGGGGAATAGAGATTTTCTAGTAGTGTCACTGATGAGCCCCTATTTGTGTGTTGCTCATTATCAGAAAGTATTGATTACCTTTTAGAAAAGGTATTTACTAAGAGGGGCAACTAGGTGGCACAGTAGATGGTGTGCCAAACCTGAAGTCAGGAAGACTCATCTTCCTGAGTTCAAATCTGGCTTCAGACATTTACTAGCTATGTGACTCTGGGCAAATCACTTCACCCTGTTTGCCTCAGTTTTCTCATCTATAAAATGAGCTGGAGAAGGAAATGGCAAACCACTCCAGTATTTTTCCAAGAAAACCCCAAATGGGGTCATGAAGTTGGACAGAACTGAAAAACAACTGACCAACATTTACTAAGCAGGTAGAATAAACCAGATGTTCTCTTCCCTTGTACACTTAAGGTCCCTGAGGAAAATGGGATCAAACTTGGAAATGGCATGTGGCCGAAGGGTAAACTCACAGAGCTTGGTTACTAGGAAGTCCTTTTCTCCCTTGTGAAGTCCTTAGATGTAGGTCTATACTGGGCTCCATGGGTCAGTGCCTTTGTAGTGTCCTAAAGCTGACTTTAAGTGTGTCATATATCTTATGTGTATTTCACAGCTCCGTAAGCCACTGATGTTCAGGGGACAATGCTACTGGCTCCAGTGGACACTGTTGTATTCATGAGAACTTCTTGAAGTTCCCAAGATTATCATCTCATCTTTGGGGAGAGGGAAGGGAGGGGACTGGAACAAAAGAAAAAGAGAAAAATCTTCCCATCCCCAGGGCAATTCCTCTCCCAAGTCTTTCACCACAAGATTTTTCATCACTCAACCAGCCTACTGCTGCTGGAATGCATGTTTTTTTAACTCACTCACTGTTGTTATACAGAGATCCAGAGGAGCGTTTGAGTCTTTTAGACAATCACAACACATTTTCTGTGTACCAACATGTGTGTTCATCCTATGATTAAAGCAGTTCACTTTTCCCAAATTGATTATGAACTTATTTCTACTCAGTTTATACCTTTGATTGATTGATTCAATCTAGCTGTGCAAGCCTCTAAGATTACATTAATTGGAGTGGAGGTCTCCTACCCTTACACTTAGATCTCGAAGCAACATTGTCAATTTTTACCACACACCACACCACCCCTATTATAGAAGGTAGGGCTGCCTTCCCTGTGCCAAAGTGGTGCACTCTAATGTCACAGCAGCAACTTTGGGGATGGTGATTGGCAATCTGTTGCTTCATTTGAGGAAATTCACAAGTGTTGGTTATGCAGGTATGATCTCCTTTTTGAGGGGGTGCGAGTCTCTCATGATTGCTGGAGTCTCTTTTTCCCAAGGATGATTTCCAAATTAGCCCTAGGCATAGTTGTATGCCTCCCCCATTCCTACACAGCTGGTGAACAGGAGGCCCACAGCTCTTAATTTGGAAAACTATCAGCTTCTAAGCTCATTTCTGGGGCCATGCCTGTCAGAAGCCATCTTTTAAAGGAATTAATTAGCCTTGTTCATTCTGATTGATCATAGTTTGTTTTTTTTCTCTTTTTTTTTTTTGCAACACGATTTGCTGAGAGTTCTACAGTGCTCCTGCCTCCCTTTATCATCACAGCCCTTGTAAGGCGGTTTGTGTTGTGTTTTTTCCTACTGCTTTTCCTTCTCCAAATCAGTTACCTTGTGGGAGAATTGTTCTGGCCCATGGGAACCTCTGATGAAAATTTCATCTGAGTTTTCAAGATAATAGAATATATTTTACACTTTTAGACCAAAGGGACCTTCGAGATCATCTAGTTCAACCTCTTCATTTTATAGATGAGGAAACCGAAACCCATCCAGACTAAGTGACTTGCCCAAAGTCACACATTTAGTCAGAGGAGCCAGGGATAAAACCCAACTCTTGTGACACCAAGTCAATTTCTCTTTCCACCGTGTCACGCTACCACTTAAGCATGCCTGTGCACATAAACCAGATCTTTTAAGATACTCATTGTCTCTTCTAATTCCACACAAGAAAAATTCCAAATTCTGATTTCCAAAGAGAGAACTTATTCCTCTAGTGGTGGATGGGCCCTTAGTTAGATATCAAAGAAATACTTTAGCAAAGCACTTGACAAAGCCCAGTGGACAAGATGCAAAGATACTTGCTAAACAATAGTATATTTACTGGATTCAAAGCTGATTGAACGGCCTGATTTGATTAATGACTCAATGTCATTTTACAAGGGGATCTCTAATAGAGAGCCTTACAAATCTGTCCTCGGCCTGTGTGAATTTACATATATTTATAAACATAGATATATGTAAACTTGCACATGTATGCATATATTGTTGGGTTGTCTTTTATTTATTTTTTACCAGTTACCCCCTCCAACCCACTGATGCTCACTTTTTACCTCCCTTTTGTATATTATCTTCCCCATTAGAATGTAAGCTCCTTGAGCAGGGACTCTTTTTTTTTGGCTTATATTTGTATCAAGTAGGCACTTTATTGATTGATAGATTGATTGATTGTATCTCTAGCTCTTAGCATAGTGCCTAGCATATCGTAAGTATTTAATAAATGTTTCTTGAATTGCCTTGCCTAGCCTTGCCAAGATGGTCTCTGTGCAATTTGCAACTGACGCAAAGCTAAGAGGGATAACTAACTGTCAAATGACAAAAACAAGACCCAAAATGATCTGGATAGACTCAATTGGCTGGATGTAATTAGATGAAATTTAATAGAGATAAAAGTCATCATGAACTTGGGTTTAAAAAAAGCAGCCTCGAAAGTACAAGATTGGGAAGGCTTAACTAGATAGCGGTTGGCCTGAAAAAGTATCTGGGGGTTTTAGTGGACTGCAAACTCAATATGAGTCAACAGCGTGATGATATAGCCAAGAAAGCTAACGCTCTCTTAGGCTGCATAAATGGAGGTAAAGTGTCCATACAAGAGAAGTTGTATTTCCACTCTATTCTACCCTTCTTAAATTGCATCTGGAGTATCATGTTCACTTGTAGGAGCCGTAATGTGAAGACACTGAAAAGCTAGAGAACATATAATGGAGGGCAACCAGGATGGAAAAGATTCCGAGGTCATTCCACATGAGAATTGATTAAAGGAAGTTGGGATGGTTACTCTAAAGAAGACTTAGAGGAGGACGTGATACCGTCTTCAAGTATCTGAAGGAACATCATGTGAAAAGGAGATTAGACTTGTTCTGCTTGTCCCCAGAGGGCAGAACCAGGAGAAGCAAATTTTTAAAAATTTTTTTTTCTCAATTACATGTAAATACAATTTTTAAGATTCATTTTTAAAATTTTAAGTTCCAAATTCTCTGTCTCCCTTCCATTCCCCTTCATTGAGAAGGCAAGCAATTTGATATACATGTGCGATCATGAAAAACATATTTCCATATTAGTCATATTGTGAAAGAAAACACAGGCAGAAAAAACAAGAAAAATAAATTTTTTTTAAAGTATGCTTTAGACTCCATCAGTTCTTTCTCTGGAGGTGGACAGCATTTTTTCATCATAAGTTCTTAATTGTCTTGGATTGCTTGGATTGCTGAGAATAGCTAAGTTATTCACAGTTGATCATCATACAATACTGATGTTACTATGTACAACATTCTCCTCTTTTATGTGAGATAATTTACCCTATTCTCCCTCTCTCTTCCCCCTTCTCCCATAATAGGCAAATTTAGGATTGATCTGCAAGATATGTGGGTACATGTTAAACAAGTATATTCTCATGGTTTGTTTCAGAGTATAGATGTAGTTTATAAGTGGTAGGGATAATTTCTGGAATCTGACCCATCCCTCTCCAAAGGAGATTGCTATTGCTGCCTTGAGGGGAACAGGAGAAGAGCATGAGACATATGAGACATATCTATATGCCTCCCCCTCACACATGTCAAAGGGTACAGTACAAAAAACCATACTGAACTAGGATGTGAAATAAAAGCCATTCCCCAGGTCACTCATAAAGGAAACAGTAGATCCAAGCTTATATTCACTAGCTTGGCCCATTTCAACCAAACTCTAGTTACACTAAAGACCATCACAAATAGCAAACAGCCAAGAAAATACTAAATAGAAATTGGAGAAATTCAGCAGATTAGAATATACCACAAAATATGTAAGTGAATGAGTTCATTGCCGGGAACAAGATAAAAGCTAAGCTCAAAGAGAAAGGTTCCAATCTTACTTAAGAGAAAAGTCTCCAAAGTCTCTAGGAGACAATCAGGGACACAATGAGGAATCAACTTCCCCTATGTGTTTGCAACTTTCAAAGTTTTTTTATGTGTGTCTCTCTCTGTGCCAAAACACATGTCTTTCAAGAAGCTCTGGCCTCCCATTTCACCTGTGAAATCAGTCCCCAGTATTGTGTCAGCATTATGTCAGCCATTGAGGAATCATGTCTCTTTCTGCAAATGCAGCAACATCCAATACACCCCAGGCTCAGTTAGAAGGTTAAAGATGTAAGGAAAAAGTCGTAAAAAACCAAAGATATCCAAAAATGTAACTGGCGGCCTCAGACAGTAGTGATTTCCCTCATTGGAAGTCTTTATAAGCAAAGGTTGGATATGTTTTAGAGAGAATTCTCATTTGAGTACAAATTAGACTAGAAAGTCTCTGAGATCCCTTCCAATTCTGAGATTCCATGATGAGACTATGCCTTGTCCTCCATCAAGTTCTCAGAGATGATCAGAGTTTGGGGTAGCTATGCTTATCTATTCTAGGACAGGCCTAACTCAGGCCAATCTAGTGATTCAGGTGCAGGGGTAAAATGCAATGAGACATTCTTAGAGGCAATTTATTAAATTTGAAAAATAAACTTTACCAATAGTGAGAGGGGATAGGAACTGGACCTGTGGTTCCATTGGTATAGAGAACTCCTGGATGCAGGAGCTTCCTGTACCAATGCAGGCACCTTCTCCGAAAGTAACAGTCTTAGAGAGTTACCCACAGCTGCCTGGCAGCAAGTGGCCAGCAAAACTCCTAGTGTGGAGGAACCAGATTAATATGTAGATGAGAAATATTTGTAGATAATGTTAATTTGTGGTTTTCTAAGTCAATATGGACCTGCAGAGATCCATTTCTACTTGAGTATGATACCCCTGGCCTAGAGAACTGAGATATTAAGTGACTTCCTGTGGACCTAGTACACATCAGAGGAAAGATGTGAACTCAGCAATTCCTGTTTCTAAGGCCAGCTCTCTATCAGACACATAACACTACCTCTCAACTTTATTGATTATGATATTTTAAAAGATACAGTTCTTGGTTAAATTCAAATAAAATACTTCTCCCCTCTGCCTCCACATTTACCACAATAATCAGTTAGGCTAGGTTAGAAAGATATCCTACAAGGTATTGGGAATTCTGCTAAAACCTCCAACACCAACTCCCCATGTCTCCTTAGGCTGGGTCTGTTATTACTCAGATGGCAATGAAAGCAAAGGATAGTTTCACTATCTTCAAGAACTTCCCCAGCCTATATAAGACAGGCGCTACTCTCACCATGTCATCCATCATGCCATCAGTAGATTGAGAAGAAACATGGGATTGCTAGACTTTCATTCAACAAGCTGACAAATTCTTTGGGGATAAGGGGCCTTGGCTTCTGAATTACGAGGTCAAGTCTTAACTCTTAGCCCACAGTGCCCTGTAGGTACCTGGAAGGAATATAGGTATCAGGGAATAGACATATTCCTATTTAGATGGCTCTTGTCTCCATGGGAAGGGAGACCATATTCCAATGAGTGCTTCTGCAACTGGCATGTTAAACACTAAGTATCTAATTACTTTGTTCCATGGCACTAATAATAAAATGACAGGAAGTTTCAGAAATGTCTAGCAAGTGATTTATTCAATTAAACTGCTGTGTTATTAAAAACACACACACAGGTAATTTTCCCCCCAGTGCAGACAAAACTATGCCTTTCTAATTAGAAGCTAATTACTTACTGATGTGGTACTCTCTCTGCTTTCTGAACAATGTATTGGAAGGTGGAGACACACAAGGGTAGTTTAACTGGGCACCTTGGGAATGAAAAGTGTTGAGCCTGTGCCCCAATCTAGTATATTCATTCACTCATCCATTCATTAAACTGTATTAACTAGCCTGTGATGTATAGTTTTCACCAACTCAACAAAGTCTCTCCCAAGGATAAGGATGAAATCCATCACACAAAAATCACTCAATCTCAAAAGAAGATGTGATCTTGGTCTGTGAAAGGATCTCTCCTTTCCATACCACTGCCCCACCCATCCCTCTGTGACATGACAATGGATTATGTGGGAGATCAAGGAAGAATCTACAGCCAGATGTCTAGTTTGAGTGACTTGAGTCCCTGCCCGATTCTTGGCAGCCACTCCCCACCTATGTAGATAACGTGCTCCTACTGACCATAAGAAAGCCTAATGAAACCACAGAGACACTTTGGGTTCAGAGGAGCCAGTTAGACAAGGTGGGGCTGAACAAGAAGGCCTGAGCCATTCAGGCTTAAAAAAAAAAAAACAACAAGAGAAGTCTTTAGGCCACTGTTTAAGTCCCTAACATCACAAACCTCCAATGGCTGCTATTGCCATAGGTACTAGAAAGGCCTGCTGTGCTAACAACGGGTTAAGTCCAGTCACTGAAATTTCCCCTCAAATATTCCCCCTCAGGCTAAAGTTCTTGACTCTGACTCTTGCTCTTCTACCTGGTTTCACGGTAACAGGACCAGCCTGGTGTCTAATCTTCCTCTTGTATTGTCCATAGTTTTTAACCCCCATGATCTAGACTTTATTGTTCATTTATTTCAGTCACGTCTGATTCTTTGTGAGCCCATTTAATGTTTTCTTGGCAAAGATTCTGTAGTGGTTTGCCATTCCCTTCTCCAGCTCATTTTATAGATGAGTAAACTGAGGCAAATGGGGTTAAGTGACTTGCCCAGGGTCACATAGCTAGTAAGTGCCTGAGGCCACATTTGAACTCAGGAAGATGATTCTAGGTCTAGTGCTCTATGTACTGTGCCCCCTAGCTGCCCATGACCTAGCCAGGGGTGGAAAACCTGCAGCCTCAAGGGCACATGTGTCCCTCTAGGTCCTCAAGTGCAGCCCTTTGATTGAATTCAGACTTCACAGAACAAATACCCTTAATAACAGAATTTGTTCTGTAAAACTTGAACTCAGTCAAAAGGCCACACCCAAGGACCTAGGAGGCCACATGTGGCCTCAAAGTCACAACTTCCCCACCACTGATCCTAAAGACCATCAAATTATGTAACTTTCATCCAGCACTACCAATACATTGGCCCGGCACACCCTTAGTGCCTGTTCTCTTAGAGCAAAAAATTATGATAATAATAATAAGCATTTATATAGAATTTCAAGGTTTGAAAAGTGCTGTGCATAGGTTATCTTAGTGGATCAGCAAAATGGGAAAAACTCAGGTCTTTTTGATCCATCCCACCCGCACAAACTCCAAAGAGGCTTATTGACAACTCTTTCTTCAGTCACTATTAGCAACTTGTTTGCTTGTGTGAAAACCACCCCCAGAGTTGACTCAATCAGAATTAAGGATGTGCCATTAAATTGTACAATAGCACATGTCTATATAGTTCTGTAGAGTTCACAAAGAATTTTCCTAACAGCTACCCTGTGTTAAACAATACAGGGCCATTCCAGTGCAGGTATTATTTCCATTTTACAGATGAGAAAACTGAGGCCCAAGGAAGTGAAGCAATTCAGCCAACGTCACGCCTCTAGTAGGTATCTGCATGCCCATGCCTCATATATGATAGTTAATGGATTTGGAGAGGGGAATGATTTAATCCAAGAAAAGCATTTACTGGTAATAGCTTTCACTGTAAAGAGAAGAATGGGGTAAAACCTAAAAAAACAAGCAGGGGAACAAAATGTAGCCAGGTATCTGAAAGTGGGGGGAATGGAGCAAGGAACCAGGAAGAGAGTTGTTATTTTGTTTTGTTTTTTAATCAAAGAGAGAATTTGATTTTGGACTAAAGAAGATTAGGACATATGGGGATACTTCATGCAAGGTGGGTAAGAATTTGGGAGAAAGAGAATGATAACCTAGAAAAGTAGAAATAAATCTAGACAGAGCAAGGAAAATGGGAAGAAACTACTAAGAAATCTTCACAATGATCTTCTGCTCTTATCTTACCTAATTGGTAACTAGTCTCGAACCTATACATCTATCGTCTTCATCATCCACAGCAAAATAATTATTAATGTGCTTGAGACAAGCCTGAAAGAGTGCCTCTGATGGATGACTCCCTGTGAGAAAAAGGTACAAGACATTAAGCAGGAGCTACATTTCTGAGGCCTGAGTGAACAAAGACTCTCTCGTGTAGTTCTTCCTGGTGGACAGCGTCAGATGGAGACAGCAAAAACAGACACTGTTACAACTTAGCAGCTATGTGCCATGATATGGGGAAAGAGGGAAGGAAATCACAATTATGAGCCAGCTAGAGACCAAGAGAAAGCTGGGTAGACCAGAAAACAGTTCCCAATCCCCGTCATTTTGTTTGTAGGTATAGCAGCATGTGGGGACGCACTAGAGAACCTTTCCCCAAAGTCCACAGGGAGGATGGTGTGTGATTTGGGGGAAGGTATAGGCTGGCACCTGTTGCAAAATTTTACATCAAGGACCTTGAATTTTAGCTTAGGCCACTCCTTTTTGCCAGAAATATACGTTGGCAGAGAGAAAAATATACTGTACACCATACTGTGTAGAAGGTCTGGACCAAGTGAAAGCACTTTCCAAAGCATTTTCTGGGCAGCACAGATGGGCACTGGTTTGAAGCTGCTCAGCTTCCCATCCTGCTCAGGACCCCCTAGGGTGATCTTAAGCAGAAGACTGAAAAGGGCACAGCTTTTCCTGATCCCTCTCCACAAATAGACAAGATGGTGCTATCGTGTTAGGTGAACAGAGTAGGAGGCAGCACGAGATTTTCTGAAATACCTGCTCCTTTTGGAAACCCAAGCCAAGAGACATAATACTGTAGCCTATGCTGGGTTTCCCTCTGCCCTAAAGGAGCTGTGTCTTCTGTCCATCCAATGCAGAATATTTAAGATTGATATTGCATTATGGGAAGGAATTCTTTTTTCTGTTCCTTGAGACATTTCATGGACTGCCCAGAAAAGGGTCACTCCGATCTGTTCTACATGTGGGTCTGGTTTTCAACCCTAAAACAGACTCATAATTAGAGCACGAGACAAACAGGATTTCATCCCAGGGTGCTGATAGGAGAAGGGGCATGTACTTCCTCCCCACAGAGATCATTGCCCAGAGGGCTTCCCTCACAGTCCTGCAGAAGTGCAGAATTCTGGGCCACTGTGCCCCTCCCACTGTCTTCAGTCCATATTTCACCACCTCCCTCCTCCCTACTCAGGCAGATATTGCTCTAGGCACAATTCTGGCTAGTTATGGCTCTGTCCTAGATTTCACAAAAGGAATTAAAACCGCAGGAATCTCGAGGTCATCTATCCAATGCCTGCCCCCTTCATCCAGACAGGATCGTAGAGAAAGAATCACAGAATCTTAGCCAAAGAGTCAGGAAGTTCTCCCGTGACTAACCTAATTCCCTCCCACTGCAATTTAAGTCCTTTTCCTCTTGGGCTGTTCTCAGTGAAAACAGAGAACAGCTGCTCATCGTGCTCACCCCCATCCAGCCCTTGGCTTCTCATCAAAAAGCGAGTATGAAATGTCTAATAGTTTCTCATGCTGCTCTTGGTGATGGGTGGTGATGGGTGGGGAGTGCCAGTCATGAAATCTCCAGTTAAGAAACATCTCTATTGGAAAACTTCTCTAGCTCAACCCAGGAATTGGAGAATTCCTCAACCCAGATGTTCAAAGAGCCTCCCACCTTGAAGGTCAATGAATCAGGAAGCAAGGCTGGAAAACAAAAAGTTGAATTAACATCAGCTGATGGGCACTTGCCAGGTGCATATTAACTATGAGGAACAAAGGGAGGTACATATCTAGGGTTTTACACAGTCTTAGGGCAACAGTATGTGACCAAAGAAATCTATCAGGTGAAGATTCTTAGCCACTTTCCTTCTTTGGAAGTTGGGTAATAGAGATAGGATGTCAGATGACTTGGGGGAGAATGTGTTAACCTTGGGGTTAGAATGTGTTAATCTTAGAGTTTCGGGAGTTGCCAAAAATCAGGTGATTTTTTTTCCCCCAGTAGGATAATGTTTTTTCTGTAATTAATCTCATCAGAATATCCTCTTTGGACAGGAAATCCCTAAAATGGAGGAAGATTCTTCCAGATTGAATCTGTCAGGCTCATCCTGTCCTTGCTAGCCTGAGGGTCTCTATTTATACAAACCCATAGATCTGTTTCTTTGGTCCCAAAGGTTATTATTTTCTATATTTTTCTCCCAAACTTGCAGTCCACATCCTCCACAGTAGTCAGGTTAACTCCTGAAAACAGAAAAGTCTAGGCTCCCTGAGGACATAGGACTAAAGGGTCTGAGAAGACCATTGCCAGCCTTACAGGTAGATGGCATAGGTGGTCATTATGGTTTCTTCTAAACTGAACAGCCACCCAAGGCAAAGAACACTTTACGAGACTCATGTTTGCTGTTCCAGTCTCTGTGAAGCTTCCTGGACGTGGCAGAGGGAGCCAGCTGGCTTATATGGGCAACCCTAGGAAAACTGGGGAGGTGAGTAAAGTTTGTCTTTGGTACCTACCTACTTATCATCTTATCCCTACCACTATATCATACCCTATTTCCTCCTCTCCTCCACTCCCAGAAGTCCTGGATCCTTAGGACACTTTCTCACTACTCAAACACTACTGCTTCAGCACCCCCAAAATGTTTTTCCTGTCTCAAACTACACTGAAATCCAAAATTACTTTTCCTTCTTTCTTCCCTCCTCATTCCCATATCAAAACTCTTATCCCCTGTGCCAGAATGTTAGTTTGTGTTTGGAAAGCAACCTGATTGAAGCATGAACACTAAAGTGGGATAGACACAGCAAACAAGAGTCTTAACCTTACCAGGAATATGTGTTTATTAACTCAAATAAATCTTGTATCAGTTCAAAAAGTAGAGAAACTTAGCTCACATTCACAGGGAACTTGGCTAGTTATCATTTATTATATATTATTATAAATACAGTTGTCCCTATTAAAATGTAAACTCCCATGAGCAGGAATTGTTGATGTATTCTATCACCAGTGCCTGGCACATAGTAGGTGCTTTACAAATGCTTGTTGATTGATTGACATTAGAAGCAAAATAAAGTACACCAGAAAGATACATACACCAGTCTGTGAAAAAACCAAATAGTGCCCTTTTGCCCTGATAACAAGACATGACACAGCACAGGTGAGATCTGAGCTGGGAAGTGGCCAGCTCTGCTTGGCCTAGAGACTGATGAAGAGTAGCTCCTTCCTTTAGCTCCTCCTACCACTACCCTCAGCAAAGAAAAGAAAATAGAACCTTTTTGTAAATGCACAGATTAACAACAAACCCTAGAAACCTTTCAATATACAGATCAGAAACCAGGTAAGGATGCCCACTACAATTGGTACAATGTTTTTGTGGCTTCCTGGTTACACTTAGGGATTCTTCAGTCCTGGTGGCCATTTCTATTATGCCGCTGGTCCCTCCCCCAAAGATTGTTAACTTGCAGCTTATACAGTGAACCCAGTAAGTCGTACTTAATTCCTTTTTTTTTCTTAGCGATATAAACTTTTAAGGATATACTCTGAAGTCATTTTATGTATTAAATATCATTGAAAAGATATTAATGTTAAGGTTTTTACCAACCATTTGAAATGATCATTTTGCTTGGAGTGTGTGTGTGTATTTGTGTGTTTGTGTGTGTGTACAGTTTATTGTCAAAATACTTTTACCCTTTTAAAAAAAAGTTTTTCTTTTTTTTTTTAAATTTTTAGGCAATTGGGGTTAAGTGACTTGCCCAGGGTCACACAGCTAGTAAGTGTCAAGTGTTTGGTCTGAGGCAGGATTTGAACTCAGGTCCTCCTGACTTCAGGGCCGGTGCTCTATCCACTGCACCACCTAGCTGCCCCCCAAAAACAAGTTTTTCAAGAAAAAATATCCAATCCCTTTTTGCATCATCTGGAAGTGTTTCACTCTACTTGTGCATCTGTTATTTGTCATCAAAAAAGCACTTTGCCCAAAAGAAAGAACTAACAAAAGTGCAAATTGCTTACAATTTTTTGTGAAATTATAATTTATTATCAATTTTACTTCAATTTTTGTCATATTACCTGTATTTCCTAAGCTACATACAACTTATGTATTTTCTGAGTTACATACAACTTGAAGCATGTGTAGCTTTGAATTGCAACTAAAATTTATTTTGTTGATTTTGGTGGAAGAGGGAAGGGGAGTACAGGGGAGTCAACATTTACTTCCTATCACTCTGATGAGGTCTAGATATTTAGGGGTGCTGAAACCCCAAAATTATGACCTCGGGTCCTGCCCAAAAGAATTCAACCTAAGCCTTCTTTCAGCCAAAGACAAAGTTTATTAGAATATTTGTCATATTGGGCACACTCTTAAGGAATCTGAGCAGTGGCTAGATTGTAAGAATCTGAGCACCTTAATGGAGACAAGATGGACCTTATAAACAGAAAGACTGTGGGAGGGATCTTGGAGTGGCCAAGTAGTTTGCAGGGACAGTGAGGTAATAGAATGCCAGGGACCTAGACCACTTGGCCTAGGGAGAATGGAGCCTAGCTAACATTAAGGGTGGGAAATGTCCAGGAGCCATAGGAGGTAAGACAATAGAAGTCTAGGCTAGGTTAAGGGTAACTGAGAATTGCGAGATTGGGTGTAGCCACAATGAAGGCCAGTTGATGGGATTACAGCCTCAGGCAAATGCCAGAGATTTGACCATGTGGGAAAGTCCAGGGTTTTTCCTTTCTGGGGTCTAGATCCTCATCAACTCCATCTACTACTAAAAACAACTCTGAGACTAGCAAAGGAATTTCTTTTCTCCATTCTCTGTAAATCTACCAACTCCCCAGCAGATGCTGGCACTGGGATTGATGGGGTTGGGATCTGGACCCCAGAAAGGAAAAACCCTGGACTTTCCCACATGGCCAAATCTCTGGCATTCGCCTGAGGCTATAATCCCATCAACTGACCTTTCACCCAATCTCCCAATTCTCTGTTACTCTTAACCTAGCCTAGCCCTCCATTGTCTTACCTCCCTATGGCCCCTGGCCACTTCCCACCCTTAATCCTAGCTAGGCTCCATTCTCCCTGGCATTCTATTACCTTACTGTCCCTGAAAACTACTTGGCCACTCCTAGATCCCTCCCACAGTCTTTCTATATGTAAGGTCCACCTTGTCTCCATTAAGGTGCTCAGATTCTTATTTAGCCACTGCTCAGATTTTTGCAATCTAACCAATAGCTCACAGAAACTCAGATTCCTTAAGAGTCTGGCTAATATGGCAGACCTTTAATGAACCTTGTCTTTGGCTGAAAGAAGGCTTGGGTCAAATGCTTTCAGGCAGGACCCATGTGTTGTGATTTTGAGGTTCCAGCACCCCTTAATCTCTAGACCTCATCAGAATCCCAGTGTCTGCCCTGTCCAAGAGCAAGGATATGTCAGGCTGAGATTGCCAGGACACCCAAGCCATGGCCACTCCTTGCCCTAAACTCAAAGAAATCTGACTTCTGGGCTCCACAGGGATATGGGTCAGCAGAACTGACAGTATCCTCACCTGTGCAGTGGCATGCCCTATCATGGCAAAAAGTCTCAGTTGGTTGTATCACAGATGCTACATCCTCCTTTTGTCAGGATATTAACAAATTGTAACAAGGTATGATCTTCAAAGTGACCTTAGAAAAGCCTCTCATTTCCCTTTTTCTAACTGACCTATCCACCCCTCACAAGACCCCAAAAGTACTCAAATTGGCTATAGCATACAAAGTTTTTCATGGCTGGTCCATCCTGCCTTTCCAGACTTGCTGCACATTATTCTCCACAACTATGATCCATCCAAACTAACCTTATGGTTCTTCATATATAGTACTCCATGTCTGGTCTCCATGCCTTTGCTGTGCCCAATGCCTAGAATGTCACACACACACACCCCCTTTAGAATTCCTATTTCCCTGGAAGGCTCAGTTCAGGAGCCACCTCCCACATGAAGCCTTTCCTAATTCCCCTAGATACTAGAGCCTTCCCCCCAAATTATCTTGTATTGATTTGATCTATTCCTGTATATGCACAGGTTGTCCATTTCCTCACACTACTCCTTTCCTCCCCCACAGATTATATAAAATCATCAGGGGCAAAGACTTTCCCTTTTGTTTTTGTATCCTGACAGACTAGCACATAGAAAGCAATAATAAATGCTTATTGATAGTCACAGTATGAAAACTGCCTAATTACCATTACAACCCAATAATGATTGTGAATAACACTAAATATGTATCCGATTAACTTTGTTGTAAGTTTTGTTCCATTGAAATACTAAACCCTTATGTAGTCTTTATAGTTTCTTGTTTGCCTAGTGTGGGGGCCCATCTATCCACAAGTTAAAAAAAAACACCGATGAACAATGGAATTCAGACATCTTGTCATTTAAGAGGCAATAGGAAAGTCCTGAATGAATGAGCGTTTATTAAAGACTTATAATATGCCAGGCTCTAAAGGTACAAATACAAGCAAGCAAGGCAGTTCCTACCCTTAAGCAGATTACATTTTAATGGGGAATGAAAACACATAATAGGAAGGTTTATATCCCCTGCCACCTGGTTTGGAAAAATGGCCAGGAAGTGATAAGGAGGCTTGCTTCTGAGCAAGATAAGACAAAAGTTCACCTATTAGACAACTCAAGGTCCCAGAAGCTCAAAGTCCAGATCCCAGAGGGAAAGAGACAAAGAGGATGGCCAGAGTATAGGTGACATGGTTTGGAAAATGGCCAGATGCCCCAAATTCCCCTCCCATAAAGCTAGCTGCTAATGCTTGAAATGTTCCTAGGAAAAAGGCCTTAACCCTGAGGAGAAACATACTAAGCTATTAAGTATCTGGGGGGTCTGAGTTGAGGGGAAGAAGAGAGGAAGCCATTTATGATTCTTACTACTTTATGAATCAGATTGCTTCTCTAATACCTAGCTGAGATTTCGGCCAGAAGGAATGGGAGTTTAGGTGTGCTGGGAGAGGAGAGAGGAGAAGAATCAATTAACACCCTATTGTGAATTATTTTATCAGATTATGGAGGATCTGCATTGTGCTATCACTTTGGCTGTGGGCTTGTATTTTTCTAGGTTTATATTTTCCCACTTGTTTTGGAGGACTCGCTATAGGACAAATCAGTGAAGATTCTCAGCAGAAAGCAGCAACCCTGAAATCCTATTTCTGGAGATAAGATGCAGCTGAGGCTTCAAAGCAGTTATGACCTTGGCCAGTGGAGCAGCCTAGCAACCTAAAAGGATCAATGAGGCCAAGGTCTTGGTTACTTTAGATTGTGGCTATTTGAGTTGTGTCAGCATCAGCAGGAAAAGCAATGAAGAGGACACGGAGGGAAGAGGGCATTAAGTTCTGTGGCCCAGCTACTGCTCCCAGAAGCTCACTTGCACTCCTGGGCTTGGAGCTGGGGCAGCAATTAATCAGCTTCTAAGAAACAGAGAGAAGCCACAAGAGTTTCTGAATTGATGACATTGTATAAAACACTCCTGGTATTTTCTTCTGACTGTCCCCCTCACCTGAAACACTCTCCCTCCCTTGCTCCTAACTACTGACCTCGCTTCCTTTAAGTTCCAACAAAAATCCCACCTTCTACAGGAAGCCTTCCCTAACCCCTCTTAATTCCAGGGCCTTATTCTTTTAATTATTTCCTATTTCTCCTATGTAGTTTGCCTTGCATGTGTTTATTTGTATGTTGTCTCTCCTATTAGATTATAAGCTCCTTGAGGGCAGGAATTGTCTTTTGCCTCTTTTTTGTATCCCCAGCCCTTAGCACAGTGCCTGACACATACTAGGCACTTAATAAATGTTTACTTAATTGAATTAAGAAGACCCACTAAAATCCTGTGCCACATATTGTGTCCTGAAGAGATGAAATTCTCCGCCTTTTAGCAGAGACTTTCAAGGTTTTACCCAACAAGACTGACCAAAATGGTGTGAAGTCTAAGCAACAGGGGTGGCATATGGAGGGCAGCATATAGGCAATTGAACTCTCCATTAATGAATGGGAAACCAGCTATAAACTCTGTTAAAGGAAGAACTAAATTCTCTGAAGGAGTACCATATTAGCCTCAATCAATCAATTAATCAATAAATATTAAGCACCTACTATGTGCCTAAAGTGACAAATGCTGGTGCCAAAAGTGACCAACAGTGCTTACAGATTTAAGTACAGGCCAAAGACATAATCTCTGAACACCACATTTACAGCCTGTTACCAGAAGAAAAATCAGATAATGTTAAATCTGGAAAGTGCCTAGAAACAATCTTGTCTATTCTCCCTCATTGGATAGATTAAGGTAATTGAGGCCCAGAGAGAAAAGTGACTTGGCCAATGTCAAACTGCAAGCTAGTGACAAAAGTCAGTCAATCAACAAGCATTTAGTAAGCACTCATTACTACTACTACTATCAGCTATTGTTCTGAGCATTGGGGATACAAAGAAAGACAAAAACAGTCCCTGCCCTCACAGATTTTGCATGCTAATGCAGAAGACAATATCTAAATAACTATGTACAGAGACAGAAAGTAATCTCGGGGGCAAGATATGGAGACAGGAGATAAAGTGTTAAGTTTGATCTGAGAACAGCTCCAACGCATCTTTCCTTGTCCCACACTGTTGGTACTTTGCCCATTGTCTGAGTCCAGTTTCCAAATATATGATACAATCTGATTTTTTTCTTTCCCAGAACAGAAATACTTAAGAGGTTGACTAGGGCGAGTGCCCTAGAGTTTTTTGTTTTTTGTTTTTTGTTTTCTATTTAGAAATCTCTGTCCCTAGCATCTGTCCCAACCATCAACCAACTTTTCCTGTGTTACATACTTGGTGCAATTATTACTGGGAATCACAATAAAGCAAAAGCATCCTTTTTTTTTGTAACTGAACAAACATTTATTTAACACCTATGTGCAAGATGGGGAACACGACTTACCCTACAAAGATGAAAAACAACTTGGTCACTGCATTGAAGGAGCTTACATTTTTTTTTTTTTTTTTGACTAGGCAATGGGGTTAAGTGACTTGCCTAGGGTCATACAGCTACTAAGTGTTATGTGTCTGAGTCCACATTTGAACTCAGGTCCTCCTGAATCCAGGGCCACTTCACCACCTGGCTGCCCCAAGGAGCTTATGTTCTAACACAACATTTGAAATGCCAACAAATAGGGATGATACAAGATAGAATGTGATAAAAAACAAAGGAGATGTCCAGACTGGGTATTCTGGAAGAGTTTCAGGAGGGAGAGTTCACCAAGGAGAAGGAGATACCTGACCTGAAGAGCAGGATTCTAAAAAGTGGAGATGAAGAGGAAGTATATTCGTCATGAAGAGAGATGCATGCAAATGCCTAGAGGTGGAAGAGGAAAAGATGAGAGCAGTGACCAGTTAGAAGTCCAATTTTGTTAGAATTATATCCAACAAGAAAGCAGGAATATTAGTAACTCATGGCATTTCCCTTCTTCATAACACTCTCACAAGTGATGAAAAGACATGTAGTATCTCAGAATAGAAGCATAAGTGTATTAGAGAGGACCTTCAAGATCAACTTATGGACTCATAAGAACCTGCTCAATGAATGACCAACCACATTCCAGAGGACTGATAAGGAAACAAGCTACCCATCTCTGGACAGAGAAGAGATGGAAGCCAGATGCAGAACACATATTCAAGTATGGCCAATGTTTGGATTTGTTTTGCTTGACTATGCTTATTTGTTACAAAGGTTTTATTTTTTTTCCTATTGAAGGGATAGGATGAAGAAGGAGAGATCAGCAATCGTTCCACCGGCTCCAAGAAAAAAGAAGAGGGTCATTGAAACATTTCAAAGAAAATGGACAGAAGAGAAGAGAAAGAAGTTCAGAAGCAACACAGAAAAGCAGGCCGCCTTTGAAAGTAATAAGCTGAATTTATTATATACTTGTTTTTTTAAAGCAATTCATATGTAATAGAGATTTGAAGTTACATAAGCAATCCTCTTTTTCTGTTCTAGTTTGTATATGGGGGGGTGGGGAGGTGGGGAGAGGAGGTGTTTGTCAACTACCGAATTTAAAAAAAAAACTAAAAAGAAAATGAAAGGGGCAAAAAAGAAATGAGATCACTCCAAGCAAGGGGTGAAGTGATCTGTCCAAAATCAAACTTGCAATAAGCAACAGAACCGAGATTTGAATCTTGGTATTCTTAGTCTAAATTCAGTGTTCTTTCCACTGCACCACAGTGCTCTGTCATTTGACTTAGGAAACTGGGGACCAGAAGGAAGAAGGGACTTACCCAACATCACACAGGTGGTAAGAAGCACAAATGAAGACCTAAATCAAGGTCTTCACATTCCAAATCCAACTTTCTTTCCACACTATTCCCTCATTTAACAGATGAAGAAACAGAGGCCCACCCAAGTGAAGTCCATGTAATGGAATATTACTTTAGCCACAAGACACAATGAAAAGAAGCATGAGAAAACTTATATGAACTAATACAAAGTGAAGGAGGCAGAACCAGGAAAATAATGGACACAGGGACTACAGCCATGTAAATAGAAAGAACAATAACAAAATGATCAAAACTGAATACTAGAAAATATAATGACCAAGCTTGGCCTAGAGGAAGAGAGATGAGAAGGAAACTTCTTGGCAGAGATGAGGGCTATGAATGTGAAGCACTGCATGTTAACCTTTTTCATTATGTTGATTAGTTTTGCTGAACTGTATTTTTCCCTTTTTAAAATTCTTTTATAAAGTATGCTTTCTGGGAGGGTGGAAAATAAGGGTTATACTGGGAAATGGAGGAGATATAAAAACAAAAGATATCAATAAAAAAATTTTAAGAGAAAACTGAGGGATAGAGGGTAATTTACCCAAAATGGTTTCATAGCTAGAATTTCTGGGAAAATGTTCTCCCAAATCTTCAAGGATGAAAGTGCCAAAAGCACTTACATGTCTTATTTGCCAACAACACTCCTCACCTCACTGCACATACACACACACTAACACACTCACACATTACCAGCATTACTACACTTCTCTAAAGTAAATAGTGTCTTGATCCTGGCATCACATCTGGTCTGTTGCTGGAGAGTGGGGACTGGTTATTTATGGAACTCATTTCAAATTTCTGCTGTTGCCTGACCCATCTGTTTGACCATGCATCCTCCTTCAGCTATGCTGGGTTCTGACTGATAGTCCTGGGCCAGATGGGGATCTGCCCCAGGCTGGAAGCTGTCACTGCCTTTCTTCATAGTCCATATGGTAAGGGCAGAGAATGACCCCAGGTCATCGGGCAAAGAGCCACTGATGGGGCTGGAGGAAGCACCATCAGAAAAAGACCCTGGGACACAGATGGGTCACTTAGTCTTGATAAGAAACATACCAGTGTTGAAACAGAGTAAGTGTTGGAACTTACATGGAACTTACATAGAAAAGAAAGGCTGGAATAAGGTCAGCGCTCCATCAGGAGGCAGCCTACCATAATGCAATAAGTACTGGACCTAAAGTGAAAAGAGACCTGGGTCAGAATCCTGGTTCTGACACTTAAAAGTTGTGTAACCCTGGAAAGTTACTTCACTTTTATGAGCCTTTTCCTCATTTGTCAAATGGAAATGACAGTACATGTACCATTTACCTCACAAGGATGAGGAACTCACATGGGGAATCCTAAAGCAATATATGACTATGCATAATTATTGTTATAGGATTTAAAGCTGGAAGGGACCTTGGAGTTAATCTAGTCCAACCTACTCATTTATAGATGAGGAAACTGAAGCCAAGAAAGGTGGAGGGACTTGCCCAAAGTTATACAAGTTGCAGAGAGAGACTTTAAACCCAGGTCCTCTGATGCAAAATCAAATGTTCTTTCCATTGTACCACAATGTAAATATTCAAAGATGTGTGTGTGGAAGGAGCTGATGGAAATAGAAGGCAGATAAAGGTTTTAACATCTGCAGAAATCTCCCTGTCTGTCTTCAGTGAGTACATAATCATGGTATGGAGGCGTTTATACACACACATACACATGCATATATACATATATGTTTGCTGGAGAAAAACATAAAGGTATTGAGAAGGATTTGTATAAAGTAATGGGACTTATTTTTCAATAAAGATACCAGAATACATATGCAAACTAGTGTTGACCTTCTCAAAGGGGTTCCCTTGGAAGTCTAGACCCTTATTTTAATGAAAAAGTAGAAAGTAAGTTCCTTGCAGCCAGGAACCATTATCATTTTTTTGTCTTTGTGCCCTATCTGGCACAGTGCCTTTTTCACATAGCAGGCACTTAATAATGTTTGTTGTACTAAAAGCATTACTGCTCAAAACTTGTCAGAACACATCTTTGGGAACTGCCTTTATAGGCAACTTAGGAGTCAGGCAAGAAAACCAGTTATTACTTTATAGTCACACAGGTTACCTTGGTTTTCCCTAGCTTTCTTGATTATTCATCTTATTAACTAGAGTTGATTCCAAATGACTTTCCCCAAAATCAAGTGCATCCTCAAAGGACAAAGATTTACCATGATGGAGCGCCATAGTCATGTGGACGGACGCTGGCTACAACATAACTTTATGCCTCCTATAGTCACACCTTTTTGCATATATGTGGGAGGTAACAGTGGATGGAATCAAAAGACTAGAAAAAGTCAAATCAATAAGCATTTATCAAATGTCTACTCTGTGCTCTCCCTGTTGCCCCCTGCCTTTTACCACCAGGAACAGCTATCAACTGGAGCTAATCTATTCAACTCTGGGACTCACCCTGGGGGCAGGGTTGCCTGG
Source organism: Vombatus ursinus (assembly GCF_900497805.2). NCBI lineage: Eukaryota > Metazoa > Chordata > Mammalia > Diprotodontia > Vombatidae > Vombatus > Vombatus ursinus. The sequence goes on along the minus strand of NW_020948983.1, from coordinate 30,826,228 downwards.
GCTGTTTATTGGAGGATGATTGAGGGAAACCTTCACCTCAACATTCTATTTCTAGTTGGCTCTAGCCTAAGCTTCACCCCATCTAGCCATCCCACCAGGGCTTGGCCAGATCAGACCTCTTGCCAACTACCCTATCAATATCTACATATGCCCCACCCCCCTCACTTTTCACCTCTGTCTCAGGGAATAATAACTAAATTAACATTACCATTCCTACTGGGAAGGACAAGACTATCTACAGCTCCATGGCTCTACTTAAAATCCCTGTGATTCTGAATAATAAACTGCTAAGACCACCATTCCTTTCCCCAGTAACCACTCCATGCTCCATCACACCTATCTAATCTCTAATGAGTCTCTAACCAACTCTATCCTCCCTTTCCACTGAACCCTGTAGAATCCTAGTTCTACTTTCCCATACCTTTGTACAGGCCTCCCCCCATTTCTAGAATGCTCTCCTAGGCCTCTTGGAGCCCCTAGTTCCCTTCAAGGCTCAGCTCAAATGCCACCTCCTTTAAGAAGGCTTTCCTGATTCTCCCAGTTGTGAGAGTCCTCGCCCTAATTACTATTTTTAAAAATGTTGCTGTATTTTCTTGTAATACCTGTAAATATGTTGTATTCCTCTGGCAGAATAAAAACTCCTTAAGAGCAAGGACTGCCTCATTTTTTTACTTGTGTCTTCAGTGCCTAGCACAGTACTTAATAAGATACTTAATAAACTTGTTCATTAGTTGATAGGCAAAGTGGAAGATAGGAAAGAAAGGTAAGATATTTCCCATCCACAGGAGTTCATAGTCTAGTAGAGACAAGAATGGATCTCTAGGTATCATCTAATCCATTCTCTTGCCTTCAGGCAAAAACCAACCACCCTTAAACCATCCCAGAGAAAAATGATTTTATTTCACTTAAAAGGACTCCAGAGAAGCTGACTCCATAACATAGATCAAGAACTCATGTCAATGTTTAACAACAGCCTCTGCCTTCCCTTACACCATTTCTCCTTCCTAGAAATACCTCCCTTCACCTTTTCACCTTTTGAGTCCCAACCCTCCTTTAAAACCCAACTCAGATACCACATTGTAACTTCCCCTGATCTCCTGCCCCCTCTTTCAAAATTAAACTACCCTTTCAAACAAAATATACATTTTATTGTGTAGCTTGGCAATGCATTTATCCTGCAACATTTGACTCTCTCAAAAATGTCATCAGTAGATGTGCTACAGATATTTGTGGTTGTCTATCTTTCACCAGACTATGAGCTCCATAAAGGCAATGAACTGTCTTATCTAAACTTTGTATCTTCCTGCCCCCCCCCACTATCTAGCAGACCACTCTTCATAGAAACTTAATAAATATTTGTAAAATGAAAAATTGATTACGAATGAATTCTCCCTTATAGTTAACCTAAATTTCTCATGCAGCAATATGCCTATTTTCTCCTGTTCAAAGATCAGTGGAGAAAGCTGGTCATCATCCGGTCCAGGAGTCCCGAGGACCTTTCTCTAAGATGAATATTCTCAGCTCCTTCAACCTTTCCTCATAAATCCTATTTTCCAAACCTCCAAGTTTTTGGTCTCACTTTTTTAACCCATTCCATGTTCTATAATTGCGGAACCCCAAACTAAATAGTTCAGGCTTTTCCTGCTTTCACAACTTTTAGGTTTATCATAAGTACTCACCTTTGTCAGGTTATCAGTTATGAGAACAAAGAATTCCTAACTTCTCCAGAAAAGGATCTTTACATTAGGCACTAAAGAAATCCACCAGTCTCAAAATGAACAGGGTCAGCCAGTTACAACCAGTGAACTCTCTTTGAAATGTCCTCAGGTTAGTTGGTCTGGTTATCAGGTGAAATATAGGTAAGTAGGTGGACTCCTTGATTTGAAAGCATCAGCAAAACTCTTCAGCTTTGATGCTGAAGAGGTACACATGTCCAAACGTATACCTCAACTGTTGCCCTGGTTACAACCCATTAGATCTGGGACAAGGCACAAATATATAGAAAAGAGTCACTGAAAAGCCATTCTGATCTCTCTGACCCCAACCCAAAACATTCACAATCTGCTACAGAATCAATCAGTCTGAGGGTAAGAAGCAAAAGCATAAGACTATGCAGAAATCTAAAGCACCTAACATGAGAACTGAAAGGCAGGAAATGTACCACCTTTTTCCTACAACCAGCTGGTGGTTTTCCAGTCAAATTCTGCCATCTTGTGGCACAAGTATGTATGGGAACAGGAAACAAGCATAAAGGATAACCTTCAGCCTTGCCTTCTGTCCAAAAGCTTCCTAAACCAGGAGACAAACTGAGGCCTGGAAAAAATCATAATTTAGAAAGGCGGAGGTCATCCATTGCATCCCAGGTCATCCCAGTCATCTTGACTTATGTCTTGCCACTGGATTTCAATAACTCTGGCCGAGAGAGAGGCTGACAACTTCGTGCAGCTGTCTCTCAAATCCAATTCACGAACAAGACATCACTTTTGTGATATCATTGCTCCCTTTCAAGAATGAAGGATCAAAAACAACAGCAACAATCTGGTAGTGCCTTAATTCATGAAAATCCATTTGGAGGGAAGCCTTCTACTCCACTGCTACCTCCACCTACACATATACCTCCTACCAAACCCATTAAAATCTAAAATCCAGACTCAATGTGTTGTATGACTGATTTCTTCCCCAGAGTCCTAATGGCACTCAGCACAGGAATGAGACAAATTTATCAGGTATCCAAGGACCACACCTTCATCTGATCCTAGCAGAAAACTCAAACACACAAAAGGCAAGATGGCTTAATGGAAAATGAATATCCACAGGCTTTGTTTTTGTTGTTCAGTCATGTTCAACTCTTCATGGCCCCATTTGGGGTTTTCTTGGCAGAGATACTGGAGTAGTTTGCTATTTCCTTCTCCAGCTCATTTTACAGATGTAGAAACTGAGGCAAATAGGATTAAGGGACTTGCCTATGGTCACACAGTTAGTAAATGTCTAAGGCCAGATTTGAACTCAAGAAGATGAGTCTTCCTGAGTCCAGGCCCAACATTCTATCCACTGCACCACCAAACTGCCCCATAGGTTTTAGTCCTCCTTGACCAATGATCTCCCAGATGTCATGGTCCTCTTTGAGAACAAAGGACAAACAACAACAACAACAACAACCCATGTGTTTTAAAATAATTTTTTCATCCACTTCAATTATATACTTTACAAAAAAGACAGTATCACTCCTAGTAGCTACATTCCTCTAAGAGGCATGCCTGCCCTGAGATCCTAACCAATAACCCAAGTTGTACCTATTAAAATATCCTAAAAATTCAACCTTGAGTACAGTTTTATCACCTTTAGCTTTCACAACTCTTAATGCCGCCCTAAGTCTTCACCTTTTCCAGGTGAAGATATCAATTATGAGGACAAAGAATTCCTAACCTTTTCAGGAAGGGGTCTTTACATTTGGGCTCTAATGGAATCCACTAGCCCGTCTCAAGAGGACAGGAGCAGGTCAGCTATTCACAACCATATCCAGCTGTTTGGCCCGATTAGCTTTCAACTTAGTTCCAGCTCTACATCATTCTGGGGCAGGAAATCGAGAGCTACCATTAAGCACAGGATTACTCCCGCACTCAAAGCAGAATGGAACTGCTGACCCATTCTATTACCCCAGCAGGGGGAGAAAGGAGCATAGTCGAAAAGGTCAGTAAAGCAATTACTAAGAACTCACAGATCACTAAGCTGCATACCCCCACAGCAAGAGAAAGCCTTGTTTGCCTGAAATCACAGGGCATGGCCCTAAGTACCCTATAACTTCACTGTTATATTTTCTAACAGCCCATCAAGCCTGGATTGTAGCTGGTCACTTTAGGTGATCGTTCACCTCTCACCTTCTCAGAATTTCAGTGCTCAGGAACACTTAAAATAAAGGAGGAAAGGTGTGTATCTTTGTACCAACAGCAAAGACACAGGAATAGAAGTTGCTGGAATTTAGTCTTAGGAACAGCTAGGCTGTTTTCAATAGTCTGGTGGGGGAGCAACTAGAATAGAAGACAGGTCTTGGGGGTTATTTCTCATGAGCTCCTGGCAAGAAAATAGGATTCTTTCATAAAACACAAACGAGAAAATCATGAGGGTACCCTGTCCCCAAGATCTCCCAGCAGACCAGAACATCCAACAAAGAGAACACAGCTTTGTCAAAGGGGATCTGGGATTACAAGCACACTATTGATTTTTGAAAAATCTCATTGCCTCAGGTTTTGCCTGTGCCAAGCTTCCACAACACTATGCCTGCTCCAGGCCCAAGAGAAAACGCACTGTGAAAAACAAACACCAGCTAAGCAGGAAACCAACAGACTAAGTGGTGGGAAGTTTATTCTCAACAAAGAAAAGACACATCCTAATCCCCATCCAACATACACCTTTGCCTTCCCTCCCTCTAGCATTTTTTTCCACTTTAAAATCCTATTCCTTTATCTTCTCCCCAAACCCCTGAAACAGCTTCCCATTTGATGCCCTAGGGCTTCTAGGACAAATGTGAAAGAGAAAAGTTTATACAGATATATATATATATAGATAGATAGATATATATATATACACACACACATATATATATATGCATATATGTATATATTTATTACTAGCCCAGCAACTCCAAACCACCCAGGCTTTAGAAAATAGAACAAACACCACAGTGGAATTTCAAGGTGATTACAAAGAGTTGTAATACGAACCCTGCAGCTCAAAGACCCCCGGGAGAGTTGGGAATATACACCTTTAGTATTCTCCATGCCATCCCCGAGCTATAGTCCTCCACCTGCCTTTCCCCACTATGATAGATGAAGACTTTCTTTTATTATCTTGTATAGCAAGATAGAGTAAGCAGAAAGCAGAACCAGTGGGAGTTTTCTACCTGAAGGGAGAGGTGGTATAATAATTGTTAGTGGAAATTGTGTACTATTATTACTATTTATGTAAAGTATTTGAGAAATTGTGATGTAACGGATAGAGTTCTAAACTCAGAGTCAGGAAGACCTAGGTTTGAATCCTGCCTCAGATACTTACTAGCTGAGTGACCCTGAGCAAGTAACTTAATGTCTCTGTGCCTCGATTTCTTCATCTGTAAAATGAGGATAAAAATAGGACCAATTTCACAAGGTTGTTATGAAGTTCAAATGATATAATAGGTAAAGCACTTTGCAAATTTAGAGTGCTATGTAAATGCTAGCTATATTAGCCTTATTAGTACTACTACTGCTATTAAATTATGTAAATTATGAGGTAGGCTTTGAGGTGTCCACTTCCCTGAAGATCAGAGCCAACATTAAGTCAGCAGTCCCTTAAAAAACATAGGGAAGGGAGTAGAGCCATCAGCTGAGATGGACATGCATGAAGGGTTAACTGGACCTAAGCGGTATCAGTCTTTTTCTAGCTTTGCAAAGAAAATAAGAACTAATGTCAGCTGAAAATACTCTGAAAACCAGAGTTTGGTGGGAAATGTCCAAAGGGGAAGAATTTTGAAACTAGAAGAGAAAGGTGGTTGGTTATGGGCAGATAATCTCATGTGGTCAGGCCAGGCTCAAATGCTAGTGAGAGCAAAGTAGAAGGGATCTTGGAATGCCAGCCTGAACAACTAGATAATGAAATGAAGACAGGGTCAGGTGGCACTAGAAGCCAGTTGGCCCTAGAGACTGATAATGGATACTTTAAGACAAAGATTTTTGTAATCCATAAACCTCCCAATTTTTTACTCTGTAATTTGTTTTATTTTACTTTTTTCTCCCTTATACTTTGACAGTCAAGGATCTGTGATTTCACAAATGTATAGGCTGCAAATTCTCCCTGAAATAGCAGATTGTCTTTGTGATAGGCTATAAGGACAAAGATAATCATCTTGGGGCCAACCTAATGATAAACCTCTTCAAATTTAAGATCACAGAATCACAGATTCAGAGCTAAAAGAGTTCCCAGAGGCCATGTATTCCAACCTCCTCATTTTACGGATGAAGAAACTGAGGCTGAAAGAACTCAAGTGATTTGGCCAGGGTCACACAGGCAGTAAGTGGCAGAGCTAAGAATTCAATCTAGATATTGTGAACCCAAATCCAATATCATTTTCACCATTTCACGTTGTCTCTCCTAGTTAGACTGGTCCTCAGATATCAGATATACATCAGTGAGATGGCAGTAGAAGACTTTCCAGCTTGATAGCACCTGTCAAGAGTTTATGCTTTCCCCAAGTAGCCCTCAAAAACCCAGTCATCTCCAGGATATCAATGAAGCATTAAAGTAGTACTTTTTATTACTAATTACTAGTATTCTTTATTACTAATGGAGTCATTTCTTAAAAATCTAGCAAAGGCCTCAAGGGAACTAAGGGGAAGAAGAAACTTGTCCACCCAGGCCAGGAGATCCAAGGAAGTGGATTATCTTAAAGACCAGCCAAGGACCGGATGAAGAGGCAGAGAAGTCAGTCCTCTAACATTCTGGGGTATGGGCTTATTAGAAAATAAAGATCATCTCAGGTACATCAGGGTGTGGGGGTTGAACTGCCAGCGCTAACCCCCTTCCTGACTGAAGCACTTCTTTATAGGTCGTACTCAGCTAGTTGCTAACACAGAAAACAACCTGACCACTAACTTCCAGTGGCAGAGGTGCTTGAGGTTCAGAGAGAGTAACGTGTATCACGTGTTGGAGTCAGCATTAGGAGTCAAGTCTCCAGTCATGAGCTACTATACTATCCTACCTCTTAGGACTTAAGAAAAAATAAAACCATTGAGAATCTGCCACGGATAACTTTCCATTCTAATGAGAGATTCCAAGGAGAGAAAATGGACAGAGTTCCTATGTAAATATCTATTCCTACATTTCTTTCCTAGGTTCACTATAGGACCATAAGAAATCTTGTTCATAGTATAGTAGATAGAGTGCTATCTATGGAGTCAAGAAGACCTGGGTTTGAATTGTATTTCAGATATTTATTACCTGCATGACCTGACCAAGTCACTAAACCTCTCAATATTTCAGTTGCCTTGTGCAGAATAAGAATAATACCTGTAACACTTACCTCACAGGGTGGTGATGAGAACTCAATGGCCTAATGTATGTGAAGCACTTTCTAAGCTTTCAGATGCTATGTAATTGTCAGTCGCTCTTACTCAAGATAAGAAAGATCTTGTTCCTTTTGCTGATTTTTCTCAATCAATACCCAAAGCAGCTACCTCTGCTTTTGGAAGGAATAGGGAGTAAGTTACAGGTAAGGGGCATCCCCGCTTAATAAGAGAGGGAGAACCAAGGACTGCAGGGTAGCACACATCACTTCTTGCACTTAGATCATAGGAAATAATAATAGGATGGGGACTAGATCTATGATTTCATTGATCTAGGAAACTTCCAGCTGAGAAAACTCTCTCTACTAATATAGCACCTGCACCTTCTCTATAATTTGCATTCTTTTTTGTTTTTGTTTTGTTTTTAGGCAATTGGAGTTAAGTGACTTGCCCAGGGTCACACAGCTAGTAAGTGTCAAGTGTTTGCTCTGAGGCTGGATTTGAACTCAGGTCCTCCTGACTTCAGGGTAGATGCTCTATCCACTGCACCACCTAGCTGCCCCTTTAACTTACATTCTTAGAGAACTGACGAGAGCAGTAAAAGTTTGTGACTTGCACAGGGTCACAAAGACAGTATATCAGAGACAGAAACCGAACCTAAATGTTTCTGCCTTCAAGGCCAGTTGTCTAACCATTACACCAAGCTATCTGTCTGTCTGTGTATCTCTCTCTCTCACTCTCTTTTTCTCTTCTCTGCCACCATGATGATAGCAAACAGGAGGACATAGTATATACATGGATAGGTATGTTTCACGGCAGAATGTAATAGGGACAAAGGAGAAATGCAAAATGCTTTTTTTTAAAATGATGAGGAAGAAAGAGATTTGTAATCAAAGAATCTGGATTCAGTTCTCAACTCTGCTACTTCCTTCCTGTGTGATCCTGGCAAGTCTTTCTGAATGTGTTTCCTCATTTGTACAATGAGGCTCCTTGTAAACGTATGATCAGATGACCCTGAGTCACTCTGGTATTTAAATGGCTGCACGGTATCACCAGGCAGAACCGGAAGCAACGACAGCAAGTTCCAGAGAAGCAGAGACAGAAGGAAAAACTTCATTACAATTAAAGCTACACAAATGAGGAATCACGGCTGAGGCCTCCAACAATGGAGGCCTTCAGGAGGTGTCCACTTCTACAGATGCTCTTGTTAAGGTGCTTTTTGGGCCTCTCAGGTCCCTTCCAATATTGAGATTCTGCAATTTTTAATTTGGTGAAAGTTTCATGGAGGAGGTGGCATTACAGCTGAGCCTTGAAGAGAAGAAGTTCAACTGGTAGAGACGTGGAAAGAGCACTTGACAAAGGGAACACTGTGCAAATGCAGGGAGACAAGGAGAAAGACAAGGCAAGGTGGAAAAATAACTAGAAACCCAGTCTGACTGGAATACAGAGTAAATACAGGAGAGTAGCGTGCAATAGGCAGCTAGGTGGCACGGTGGATAGAGTGCTGGACCTGGAGCCAGGAAGACTCATCTTTGTGAGTTCAAATTCGGCCTCAGACACTTAACAGCTGTGTGACCCTGGGCAAGTCACTTAACCCTGCTTGCCTCAGATTCGTCATCTGCAAAATGAGAAGAAAATGGCAAGCTGATCCAGTATCTTTGCCAAGAAAACCTCAAATGGGGTCATGATGAGTCATGCATGACTAAAAAACAACTCAACAAGAAGTATGTAATAAGGTTCGTAAGGCAGGTTGAAGCCATTTTGTGGAGAGCCTCAAATGTCAAGCTAAAAAGTTTGCATTGTTAATCCTTTAGGCAATAAGAAACCATTGAAGGATCAGAGATTTAGAGATGGAAGAGACCTCTGAAGTCATGTAATCCAACTCCTTCATTTTATAGGTGAGATAACTAAGGCCTAGGGACCGTAAGCGAATCGCCCAAAGTCAGACAAGGACTAAGTGGCAGAGCTGAAACTCCAACCCGGGTCCTTTCAAGCCAAATCCAGAGTTAATTCTTTCCATTACAGCACATTTTTAAGCAGGTAGGGGAGGGATGTGGTCAGACCTACATATTACCAAGATTATTTTGCCAATTATGTGAAGAACAGACCAAAGAAAGGAGAGTGTAAAGGCAAAAAGACTGGACTAGGATATAGTACTAGTGTGAATGCAGAAGGACAAACACTAGAGTTTATTTTGGAAGTGTAATCCGCAGGACTTAGCAACTGATTGAATACAGGTAGTGAGAGAGTGGGAAAAGTTAAAATCGGCTTTAAGGTTTCAAGTCTGGGTGACTAGGAAGATGGTAGCACTATCAACTGAAATGCAGAAATTGGAACTGTGTAAAACATTTAGTTTTTGACATGTTGGTTTTAAAGCTAGCTAGGGGATATCTAGTAGGCTATCAGAAATACAGAAGTGGAATTCTGGGGACAGACTGGGGCTGAATATACAAATTTGGTAATCATTTGCCTGGAGGTAATAATTGAAGTCCTAGCAAAGTATAAGATTATTAAGAAAGAATTGCTTCACATCATCCCCCCTTCACATTTTCTATATTCCAGGCAAACTAGCCTACTAGATACTCCCTACACATGACATTCGATCTTCTTCTTTTGCAAATTAGTACAGGTTGTCTCCCATGTTAGGAACGATCATCCTAATTCCTTTAAAGACTGTAAAGGGCAACTTTTTACATTAGATCTTTCCCTGACTTCCTTCCTCCATTATTAGTATTCTACACCTCCTGAAATTACTTTGTATGTTTTGTATTTACTTATGCTCCCTCTCCCCAGCAGAATGTAAGATCCTTGAGGGCAGGGACCAATTTTCATTTTTGTCTTTGTATTCCCAGTATTTACTTAGTACTTATTAAATTGAAAAGAACACATAGAAAAATAAGATGGTTGAGAACATAGCTTTGGGGGACACAGAAAATGACAAAAAGATGAACCAGAGAAGACCAAGAAGAAATAAGACAGAGAAGTAGGAGAGAAGATAAGGAAAGAGGTAACATCAAGGATGAGGGTGGTCAGTGTCAAATGTGGTAGAAGTGTCAAGGAGAATGAAGTCTGAGAAAAAGCCATTTGGACTTGGCATAAAGAAGTCATGGTGATCTTGGGACAGAGTAATTTCAGTAGAGCAGTGGGGACAGAAGCCAATTTCAGGGAATTGAGGAGTTTCTGGGTCATAAAGAAATGGAGACAGAAAGTAGTTTCTTGAAACTTAGCTACGAAGGAGAGAGACAAAGGATGGTAGCTCGAGGAGATCCTAAGGTCAAGAAGAGGTTTTCAGCCTACCTGGGGACAGAGGGAAGGAAACTAGGAGACGGAGAAAAGAGGGAAGATAAGAAGGAAATATTAACAGAGAAAGGTCCTAGAGAAAATGGGAGAGGATTGGATTAAGGGCATAAACAGAAAAGATTAGCCTTGACAAATAAGGATACCTCATCCCTTGAAATCAAAGAGAAGGAAGAAGAGGGGTAAAAACAAGAGGTTTTAAGATACAGAACGTGGGAGACAAAGCACCCTTAATTTCAGGAATACAAGATCATATGCTATGAGGAAGGGTTGGAAAGTGGAATGAGGGGCTTGGTAAGAGGTTTAGAATTGCTACTGTGAAAAAGGTAACAGGGAGTCAATCAAAGCTGAATTAAAAGACTGCATTACAGTGGTGAGAGCACAGGTTAGATTAGAGCGTGGATTTGTAGTAGACTCAGCAGTTTTCAGACCTCAGCAGCTCAGGCATGAGAACCAAGTAGGTAAACGATAGTTGTAACAGAAGGCTGGAGATTAGCAAGGCAGGAACAACAGAACGACGAGGAGGCAAGTATTTCAAGGGTGAGGACAGTGAATTGTGGAAATAGCCTCAAGACTGAAGGGAAGTGGGTAAAGCCAAAAAATGGGTAATGAACTGGGAGAAGGAAGAAGAGAACACTGGAGAATGAAGCAGGTGAAAAGGTAGAAGGCAAGATGATGACCAGAGAAGCAGTATCGGTTTATCAGAATCTTAGAGAAGGAATCATTTTACATAATGATGAGGTTTTAAGGTACAGTCCTCCCTATGGGTAGCTGAAGTAAAATGGATATGACAGTTATAGAAGGTGAGGCTAATATAGGAATACTGAAATCACCAAGGATATGGAAGAGTTGAAAGACTACAAGCCAGGTGCTGAAGTCACTGAGGAAGATGGCATGGAAAAGGATTCAGACAGTGACAATGATGCTTGTAGCTGTGTTATAATTTATTCATGACTGTCACAGAGGACGTCATATGCAGAGTCCAAATGAAAGGGAGGATTCCCTACAGATAGTAAGGTTCTTCAGATATTCCTGTGTTGACTGCACCAAGCCTCAGGATATTACAAGGTCAACTCATTGAGATCCATGATTACTCAAGCTACTAGCATTAAAAAAAATAAAAAAGCTCATGAAAGAAAAACTAAATGTATTAAAAATCTATTTTTCAGACTATGACGTGCTGTTGGAATGCTAATTGAGGGGTACTGATGTAATTTATCGATATTAACATATGTATATCTGTGACAAGAGCTGCAGAGGAACAAATAGGTTGGGCCTAGAATTAACTAGAAGGAAGAGAGTGAGCTGGACCACGTTTGGGAAATTGCCGTGGCCTGGTGTAGTGGAGCACACTTGTAATCACAGCTACCAGGAGGCTAAAGCTGGCAGATCTCTTGAGCTCTGAGTTCTGAGCTGCAGTGGGCTATGCTGATTGGGTGCACACATTAAGTCTGGTATTAATACAGTGAACCTCCAGAAGCAGGGGGACACCGGGTTGCTAAAGGAGGAACAAACAGGTCAGAAACAAAGCAGGTCCAAACTTCTGTGCCAATAAGTAGTCAGACTGGGTCTGCGAGTGGACCTTACACTTCAAGCATAGGTAAGACAGGGAGACCCAGTCTTAGAGGAAATTTTTTAAAAACAGAAATTGCAGTGTTTTTAATAATTCCAAGCTACTCCTCAGCACAAAAACCCACCTTTTTAACACAAATATTCTCCTAATAATGCTATCTTGGAATGCCACACTATCTAAAGAATTAAAGTTGCAGGGGAACCAAAGTTCAATAGAAAGACACACGAAGGGTGTGCTTCAGTATATCTTCAATGGACACCAACATGCAAGAAATGCCATAAGATACATTATTCAGGAAATGTATGATAAGAAAAAAAGAAGGAAGAAGGCTAGTCATGAGGGTAAGAGTGAAGGATAAAGACAGTATTTACAAAATCTAAGAAGGCTGAAAGGAAGGCCTCCAACATAGATCCATGAATGAACAAATGAATGAACAATTATTTATTTTCCATGGAGGAACATGGAAAAGAATTACACAGAATAAGGCATGGACAGGCTGAAATGCATAGTTTGGAGATCATACTCTCATCAATGAGGTAGTGGATCTATTAAGCATCAAAGCAATTAAGTCCTGCTATAATCTATGAATTCTGAGACTAAGGACTAATTTTAACGAGATAAATATAAAGAAAGGAATTTACCTTATTTTCCTACTGGTATTATTACTTGGGGGCAATCTTGTTGGGAGTGCTCTCTCTGTTCCAAATCATATTGTATACCATCAAGTATACCAAACTAAAAGTCTAAAGGCCTTGGTTCTGGTCCTCGTTTATCCATATTAAATGAGCCAGGAAGGCAGCTGGCCAATACAAAGTTCTAAATAAATCATAATGCCTCTACCAAATGGCACTAAGCTATAACACTTCTATACCAAGGAAAGCTAAGAAGCTGCATTTAGTCCTAGATTCCTCACTGGTCAAGGAACTTTCACAGAAGTGAAACCTGTTTTACCTAGCTTACGGATGGTAGAGTAATAAATCAAATTAACAAATATCTAACACCTACAAGTAATTGTTTTAGATAGTCTTCTATCCTTCCCTTCTTGTGTCAAGCAAGTTAAATGACTTTATGTGGAACATCCTGTATAACCCACAACTAGTTACCAGCTCACAAAAGGGAGAGCAACCTTACAAAATAGTAGGTAGTAAAGCCCGGTAGTACTCAAATTCTAAATAAGCTGAGACAAAGGTAAGAAGCTGGTTTATTTGTCAATGCTAAGCTTATTTCATGATGATCCATAGGTGTCAATATAGTCACATGTCCTTTTGCCCACAGTCCAAAGGTCTGTCCCAAGGACAACCGTGTCCATCAGATGTCCATAAAAAATCTCCTAACCTGTGCCAGGTATTTTGGTTTCAAGTAGTCACCCAGCTCTTCCTTGCTGACCCAAGCATGGTCATCCTTCTTCCTGGCTTGGGAGAGATTTCCACTTTGTAGTAAAGCTTTGAAAAAGAACACTTTGGCTCCTATGATGTTCTCTGTCCGAAAAGCCTGAGGAAACTTAAACTTGTAATAGCCACAGGGAGCATTTCCTAGGAATTTGGCTTGCACGCTATTTTCTGAAAGAAGACAAAACAGAAATTAGAGTTAAGTTTCCCCCTATTGGATCTCAGAACCAACACCACATGGAAACAGGAGAGATTTATCTCCATGGATGCCCCCAGGCTCCAGACAATTTCTTCATAGGACTCAATTTAGCCACAGAAAATGGCAGAGACTATACAAAAAGTAGGGAATGTGTTCCCTCTGCAAACAGGTTATGTGTGTTGTTTCAACAGTTCTAAGAAGCCTCTTATTTTTATCTGTAAAGTTGTAATCAAGGCAATCTCACTGTGGCTAAATGCTCGGGTCAATCTGGAAATTAGTTGCCATGACTCTTAATACAAATGTCTGAAAGCATGCTACTTCTCACTGAATTACTCAATTCAATGTTACAAGCCACAGCTATCAGTACTAAAAGCCAGCAGTGTAACTGAAAAGAATACTAGTCTAAGGAATCAGTAAACCTAGGTTTTAAATTTGACTGTTACCGATATAGGGAAAACCACTTACAGTATATTATTATTAATATCTAGTAGCTATAGACTAGAGGTTAAAATTTTTATAAAATAAGTATGTTAAATGTATTGACCTTTTCCTTTTAGAGTTTGGGGAGCAAGAAGCTGAATAAATAGCAGGCATGAAATTTCATCGTAAAGCTGAGTTCCTTCATGGAAGTCACTATCTCTCAAATAGAAAGGAAAGTCTGATTCTCAAAGGCACCAGGCATTGAAGCTGAAATTAAGAAGGGACTACATTATTAACAACTAGCCCTCTTGCCAAAGAAAATTAGCCTCCACGCCTTCTCTGGAACATGTGGCAAGAATTGCTAACCCTTATGTGAAAGAACAAGTGGGCAGTGTCTTTGTGGCTATATGACTGTGTCTGTAAAGTTATAGACTGGGTTATGTGATACTGTCCCTGGGGAAAAACAGGATAGTAACCATGGTGAGCTAGTGATTAATAGTCCCGTGGATTCATTCCATGGAATGTAAGAAGAATAAAAAAAATTAACACCTTAATGATCTGAGTACTGAGACTGAGAGACAGAAATGAACAAGAGACTGGACTCATGCTTGCCTGGAATCAAAGAATATGAGAATTGAAAAGAACCTTTGTCATCTAATCACCTGGGCGGGGAAGAGGGTGAAGAGAAGGATATCATTCTACCCAGTTAATCCTTCCCTAGGCTTTCTTAGTCAATACTTTTAATAAAACACACAAACCCACAACCAGGGAAGTAATTCTTTAATTGGAAGCCAAAGAAAGGCCATTCAGAACCATAAATGGAAGGGGGCTACTCACGTGAGAGAGTAGCAAGGGCCCGCTCAGCAGTTCCACGGAGGGTCTCCCCAGCCTGCCATTCTACATGTGGTAGTATCCACGTTTCCTGATCTCCCAGTTTTTCCTTGACCAACAATACCAAGTTTTGGTCTAACTTCCTGTGCAATGAGGTTCGATCGTTTTTTTGATCAGCTTCTGCCATGGCAAAAAATGAGTCAGAGGAGGAAACAGAAGTGTGGTTGCCAGGACAGAGAAAAAATAAGAGATCAACGATGCTCAAAAACAATTTTGAAAATGTATGTTCTCACACCCGCACTAGAGACTTTAAGAGGGACAGGGCTAAGGTATCTTACAATCAAACTTACATTATCAGCCCTTCCCTCTGACTATCCTCCTTTCATAGCTCTGCTCAGTCACTTAGGGACACCAGAAATAAGAGCAATAACCAAAGAGCTAGGCCTCCCACTTTCAGGTAGTTATATCAAGTACTTTGATCTCTTTGGAAGAGAGGTATTGGCAGCATTTAAAATATTACCATTTTAACATTCTAGACAACATCACTGATCTCAGATATGACAGACCTTTTCTGTCTTTCAAATTCTTGGTCCACAAAAATAAGAACACTATGAATCATCCTCTCCTTATTTAAACAGGGATTTCTGGAGAAACAGAAAGCATTAATGATAATTTATCAATTGATTCTCACACATACTTCCACTTCATGCTTATGGCATTTGCCATTAGTCCAAATACAGGCTCTACACCTAAAATGAGATCTCTCTAAAAAGAAACATATAGGTATATATGCAGTGAAAGGTAACATCTATTATAAACCGCACCAAGGTTTTTTATACAAGCTGGATTTGAGGAAGAATATAGCCTATAATCAGATAATGATAATATTACTTGAAATAAGAGAAATTTAAACATAACTCTTAATTTAGGAATCATAATGCATCCCTTTCTTTCCATTAACACCCCCCCCCCAAAAAAACCCACAAACCTGTTACCCGAGGTTGAGGTTTGAATTGCAAGAATGTCTGCTCCCACGTATCTTCCAAATCTTGTGCCAACAAAATGTCTTTTTCATCATCTTCGTCATTATCATCAGAGTCATAAATGTCAGCTTTCTTCCTCTCCAGTCTCCATGTTTCTTCCAAAACACGAATCTCATGGTCTGAGTATCGGCTTTTTTCTACCTCAATCTGGGAAGGATGGACGAGGAAAAAAAAAAACAGAACTATGGAACATCCCACAGGACCAAAAGTTCACTTCCAAGGTCAGATAAATAAACTTGAGCCAAGAAAATCACCAAAGTGTTCCGCAGAAATATAGGAAAACATTTGAAAGATGGCTACGCTCAAATATGGAAATATCACCCTATGATGTGATCAGGAATTATATTACACTCAATGTCTGGGCCAGGATAATGACCACATATGTGTGGAGATGAGGAATTCTGGGTAGGTTAAGCATTTCCTCAATTCAAAAACTGGGGCAACAATGTATTTGATTATATGAATCCTACTTCTGTCACCATTCTTTATCCTCAAATCCTCATTCTACCTCATGCCATATATCCAATGAGTTAACAAATCCTGCCATTTTTACCTTCGTAATTCTCACATACAACCATCACCTCAGCCATCACCTAAATCTAACCCTCAACACTTCTTGCCTGGTCTATTGCAATGGCCTCCTAATTGGTCTGCCTGCTTCAAGTCCCTCCCTACTTTAATCCATCCTCCATATAGCTGTCAAAGTAATTTCCCTCTATGCAGATCTGACCATATCACTCTTCTCTTCAATAAATTCCAGTGGCTCCACTGGTTTCACTTCACTAATTTCAAACATAAACTCTTCTGTTTGATTTTTAAAGCCCTTCACAACTTGGGCCCCAAATCTATCTTTCCAATATCATTACACACTACTCCCCTTCTTGCACTCCTTGGTGCAGCCCAACCAGCCTCTATTCCCCTCACACAGCATTCCATCTTTGTATTGGCCATCCTCCATACCTGGAAAATACTTTACTCACCTCCCCCTCAATGAATATCTCTCTTCCTTCCAAACATGGCTCAAGCAACACCTTCTACACAGAGCCTTTCCTCATCCCAACTGCTAATACTCTCCCTCCTGAATTACTTTTTTTTTTATATACCAATACATGTATATGTTGTCTTTCTCAACAGGATATAAGTTCCTTGCCTTCAGAACAGTGATTGTTTCATTTTTTTGCCTTTGTACTCTGTTTTCAGCAGTACCTAACACACAATAGGTTCTTTAAAAATGCTTGTTGACGAACCTAAAGTTTTAAAAACATGTTAAAAAATTGTTTTCACATGCAACTCGAAAATAAGATATACAGGAAATGGGGTATAGAAATCTATCCTGCCCTACAGGAAAATTGAAGGGGAAGGGGATAATAGAAGGGGGGAAGAGATAGAAGGGAGGGCCGATTAGGAGAAGGGGTATTCAGAATGCATGCCATCTTGGGGTGGGGGAGGGATGAGATGGGGAGAAAATTTGGAACCCAAAATCTTGTGGAAGTGAATGTTGAAAACTAAAAATAAATTAATTAATTTTAAAATAAATAAAGAAGGGCAAAAAAACCTAAAAATTTAAAAAAAAATGCTTGTTAACTAAGCTAATATCTTTTATGCCTATGCTTGACACATGATAACTCAGACAATTTAACATGCTGCTGTATCTACGAAGGTCAAGTACATTCATCACTGTACCTGTCCCTGTTCTCTCTGTCAAAGAGATATCACTTTCCTTCTGGTTAAGAGCTAAGTTTCATTGATTCATCCATTCATTCACTGAGGATGTGGAGGATGGATTGACATAGACAGTCCAATCATTTCAATAATAGAAATAATATTAAAGAGGATAAATTACCATTAGACTTGCTGCTATACTCTAAAGCCCACTGGGCCTTTCCATGTATCCCTGTGGCTGAATGCTTCTATGTGTGCTGTGTCCATTAGAATGTAAACCCTTTGAGAGAAGGGACTCTCTCAGTTTTGTATCTATAACCTCAGCTCTTAGTACAGTGCTTGGCTCACAGTAAGCACTTAATAAATGTCTTTTTATTCATTCATTTATCAAATGTCAGCTTGTGCTAGACAACAGATATACAAAGATACTACTCTCAGAGTTTACAGTCTAATGGGATGGACAAGTAAAGACATGTATGTAACTGTGATATAAGGTAGAAAAAATTAAGTGTAATCAAAATCTTTCGAAGAATTTTAGTGAAAAATTGCTTTGATATGGGGATCATATAAACAGGTTTGACATAAAGTTAAACAGCCCCGGTATTGTAGATTATGGGGCCTGAAAGGCAAAGTTCCAGAATCTTGGGGTTACAACAATATCTTAAAGGCAGTCTGGCATAGTACAAAGTGCTACACTAGGAGTCATGTGAGACCTGGGTTCCAAACCCAGCTCTGACACTAACTGGGCATAAAACTTTTCACCTCTTTTAGCCTCAGCTTCCTCCTCTATAAAACAGGAACAATTCTTATAATACCTAACCCAAAAAGTTACAGTAAGGAAGAAGACCTTTAAAATTCTAAAGCACTCTATGAATTGTTACTCCATTTACTAAACATTTTAGAGTTGACATTTATTCTCTGTAAATCATCACATTTGAGCCTCACAACAACCCTCCACAGAAGACCAATAGACTTGAAATCTGGAAATGTGGGTTTGAATCCTATGTCTAACTAATACTAGTTATATGGACTTGGAAATGTCATCGACTCTCTTGTAACCTCAATTCTTTCAGCTATAAAAGAAGATGATGATACTTGACCTTGTATTCCAGAGTTTCCAGGAAAGCACATTGTATACCCTAAAGATTTTTAAAATGTGAGTTAAGTGTGTAGCTAGGTAGGGTGGGTGTTTACTTTCATTTCACAGACATCAAATGAGGGGATTGAACTAGCTGGTCTCTAAGGTGACTTCCAGTTCTAAATCCAGGTCTCCTGGCTCACTGCTTGTAAGAGTGACCTTTCCACAGCACCAGGGACCACTAAATTCATTTCCACAAACGTTTATTAAGTACCTACTAAGTCTAAAATTCTGTACTCCACAGCCAGGGGGTACATTAAAAAGAAACAATCCCCTAAGAAATTTACATTTTAATGCATTTGAGAGAATACTCCCCGCACACAGCAAGAGCTTAATGTTGGTTAAATGAAAAATACTACACAGAATCAAGCTGTAAGTCGTTACAAGTAATCAAACTCCAAAAGTTTCCTTTTACAATAGAGTGACTTTTACAATTAAGTGACTTGCCTAAAGTCCCACGGAGTAAACACGTACAAATGTAGACAAATAGGTAAATGCAAATTATATACAAAGTTATACAAATTATACACAAATAGTTATTTTAGGAAGGAGAGAGCACTAAAAAGGGGAGGAGATGTAGAATTAGTAAAAGCCTTTGCAGGCGGCACCTGAGCTGTACTTTGAAGGAAGCTTGGGATTCTATTAGGCAAAGGTGAGGAGGGAGGACAATCTAAACATGGCAACACTTTTCAAGAATTTGTCATCCTTGGGGCGGCTAGGTGGCGCAGTGGAGAGAGCACTGGCCCTAGGGTCAGGAGGACCCGAGTTCAAATACGGCCTCAGACACTTGACACTCACTAGCTGTGTGACCCTGGGCAAGTCACTTAACCCCAACTGCTTCACATTTGAAAAAAAAAAAATTTGTCATTCTTCCGAAGGTATCCTAGATTGAGAATTAGAAAGGGCCTTGGGGACCACAAGGTCCCACAACAGCTAGCATTTATATAGCTGTTTTAACCCTAGGAGGTAAATGATGTTATTATCGCCATTTTACAGATCAGGAAACTGAGGCTAGATAAGGTCAAGTGAGTTGCCCAGAATCACAGTTAGGAAGTGTCTGGAGTCAGTCGAACTCAGGTCTTCCTGATTTCAGACTGTCTTATCCACTGCGCCACCTAGCTTTCCAAGCACCTACTTTGCAGAAGAGGAAACTGAGGCCCAGAAACAGATTCTAAGTGACTTGCCCAAGGTCACACGGCTCAGGCGTGTCTGAGCCAGGGCCCCCAGATGCTACGTCAGGGGCCGCTTGGGCGCAGGAGCACAGGCGCCCCCGGGGTGGCCGGGCCCTACCTGCTGCAGCAGCTCGGCCATCTCCACCTGCAGAGGAGTCAGAGGCTGGGAGACAATCGGAGGCCTCTGCAGGCACAACGCTCCCAGCAGGCGCCACGGAGACCCGCCGCTCGGGGAGGCTGCGCTCCCGCCGGAGGCCGCGGCTGCAGCACAAAGGGTCCGAGAACGCCACGGCCGCCCCGAGTCTCGCGCCGCGCCGTACAACAGCGCCCTCCTCATGGGGGCCGCCATCTTCTCAGCCTCCCCACAATGCACCGCGCTTTCCAGCGGAGTGCCCTCTTCGGCGCCGCGTTTTTCCCACAAGACACCGCGTGTATAAGGACGCGAAAAGTTTTGCCTTTTGCCTTAGGACAAACTATTTCAATGAGGAGGGAGGGGAGTGCAGTTCTTTGTGTGTCTGGCCTTTTATAAAAGAGGACAGCATTTCGGGAGTGACTTTACTCAGAGTTGTTTGAATTTTAATAAAAATCAAGTAGCTATATCTAGCAGCCACAGAATGGAAAAACAATAATTTAGTTTCCCATTTTTTCCTCTTTCTCCCCCCCCGCACGTGGTGCCGGCGAGGCTCCACCCACACCGGGAGTCTCTGAGCCGACAGCCCGGAGCTCCGGTCCGGCCATGCAAGTCTTGAGGACAGCTGGTCGGCGCCTCTTACCCCTGCGGACCTGGGCCCATACTTTGGGGTAAGAACAGCCTCTGCCCACGCCTCCGACCCCAGATCTTTGTCCAGCGCCTAGGGCGTCTTCTCATTTCTTCCCAGGGTCGGGGGTCAGGGGGTCGGGGTGGGGGGAGCAATGAGGGTGGGCGCCCGACCCAGAGCTCACCGGGCCTTCTCTTCTCCGCAGCGTCTGGGACGATGCTCCAGGCGGGGCTCTCCACACAAGCGCGCGGAGGCCCCAGGGGGCGGTGGAGAAGACGGAGGCGGAAACAGAAGCAGAGCCGGGGGCTGCCCAGAAACCTAGCAGGTTCAGGTGAGGCCGGTCCAGAGTGACCCTTAAGAAAAAAAAAAAGCCCTTCCCCAGCCCCTTATCCTTGTCCTGCTCTGGGTGCCCAGGGAGTGCTCCTGTTCCCCTTTCCCCAGCTGCAAACCCAAGCCCAGCCCCTCCTTGCTGAAGAGGACGGTGCCTGGCTTCATTGAGTAAGGGAAAAGCAGTTTCGGACCAAGAACTTTCTCAGGTCCAGAGTGACCAGTTGCGTCTGTACAAGTGAGAGGTGTCAGGCTGAAGAGAGCCAGAGTGTCAGGACCGGGACCACAGTGGAAAGGGCACCAGAATCTGGCTCTTCCACTTACTAACTGCCCTTTTGACCTTGGAGCGGTCACTAAGAGACCTCTGAAGTCCTTCCAGCTTCAGGTTTCAGAATCAGATGGTCAGTAAAGCGCCTACTATGTGTAGGTCACGGGGCTAAGCACTGGTGTTATAAAGAAAGGTGAAAAGACTTCACCTGCTGTCAGGGACCTCACAGCCTAATGAGGGAGGCAACATGCAAACACCTATGTACAAAGAGGATATATACAGGTTAAGTTAGAAATAATACAGAGAGAAGGCACTAGAGTTAAAGGGGATTGGGAAAGGCTTCTTGTAGAAGTTGGAATTTTAGCTGGGAAATGAAGGGAGTCGGGAGGTGGAGAAGAGGGAAACAGTCAGGAAATAGTATCTTTTTGGAAAGAAGGGCAAGGAGCCCAGAGTCACTGGATCAAAAAGTGTTTTGGGGGAGGGAGGGGTAAGGTATAAGAAGACTGGAAAGGAGAGGGCAGTTCTAAAGTACTTTGAATGCCAAACAGGATTTTATATGTTATCCTGATGGAGATAGGTAGGGATGCACTTTGAGTAGGGGAGGGCAATGACATGGTCAGACTTGTGCTTTAGAAAAATCACTGACACCTGAATGGAGGATGGACTAGAGTGGGCAGGCAAACCAACCAGCAGGCTATTATCCAGTCATGAGGTGATGAGGGCCTGTACCTGGGGTGGTAGTGGTGTCAAAGGAAAGAAGGAGGTGGGGGAAAGGGAGGGTGAGGAGTATTAAAGAGGTATTATGAAGGTAAAATCAATAGACCTTGGCAATAGATTGGATTGGGGTGCCAAGAGAGGGAGGAGTTAGTTGAGGATGACACCTCTGTTGTGAGTCTGGTTAACTTGGAGAATGGTAGTGCCCTCAACAGTAATATGAAAGTTAAGAAGACTTTAGGATTTGAGAGAAAAGTTGAAGTGTTCAGTTTTGGATGTGTTGAGTTTAAGATGTCCACGGGACATCCAGTTTGAGATGTCCGGTAGGCCATTGGAGTTGGGATACTAGACATCAGCAGAGAGGTTAGGGTTGGATAGATTTGAAAATCATCAGCATACAGACAGTAACTGATGAGATTGCCGATTGGAGTAGCACAGAGAGAGTAGAGGGTCCAGGACACACCTGTGGAATATCCAGGTTAATGGATGTGACCTGGTTGAAGAGACAGCAGAGGAGACTGAGCAAGATCAGTCAGATAGGTAGGAAAAGAGCCCGAAGAGGGTAATGTCATGAAAACCTCAAAACAGAGGCCTCTCTCCCCTCCTTCTACCCTGCAAGCAAGAATCTTAACTATAATCCTATGTCTCATGGTTTCCCTGCTAGTTTACTATATGACTTTGATCAAGAAAGTTATTTTTCTGTGTTTCAGTTTTTCAGGATGTTTATCTGTTTCCCAGTGGGGCAAAATGAGAATGAGTCAGATAGTAGCAATAAGTTTTTGAAGTTTTTGCAAGTATTCAGTAACAGACTTATTCATGCTTTTGTAGATAGGAGTACTTTAAATATATTTCTGCTTTTTTATAGCATTTTCCCTCCAGTTCCGGGCCAGGAGAGCTCCTTGACATGGGAAGG
Source organism: Vombatus ursinus (assembly GCF_900497805.2). NCBI lineage: Eukaryota > Metazoa > Chordata > Mammalia > Diprotodontia > Vombatidae > Vombatus > Vombatus ursinus. The sequence continues at coordinate 30,803,488 of NW_020948983.1, read as the reverse complement.
CAAGACATATGAAGAAATCCCAGTAGCTCACATTAAAGCAACATATAACAAGTAAGGAAGAAACACCCCAAGCTAGAATGTGCCTTTGTAACCTGGGTCTGAAAGCCCTACTACTGTCAGTAAGCTGTTATTGGGAAGGATTAATGTTAGTGTCTTGCCCATCACTAAAGATTCAGTAGAGTTTCCTCATACTGTTACCTCTTATGTCTTTTCTCATCTTATTTTAGGAGAACCACTCTATATCATTACAAAATTACTTCATTATAGTGCACTGCAAATAATATGAAAGTTGAAAATTTTGTAATTTTCTCTTTCAAATGCTGCTAGTATGGCTCAAGAAGAGATAAATTTGTTATTGTATATATTTGCTTTTCATCAGAATGATAATTTTTAGTGTATAATCTACTAAAGGGAGGTGGTTTAAAGCCAGGTGGTACTGCCACGATTAGTAAGTATTTGTTGAGTGTTTACTATATGTTCAGTATTGTATTAAGTATTGTGGAAAGTATGATAGAAACAGACAAGACTCTTGCCACCATAGAGCTTGTGTAATTTGGAAAATAAGGCACACAAATATGTTTGCATGCATATTAATGCATATATGAAGTACTGCAACTATCATATATGTTTGTTTTTTTAAGATAGATCCTAACTTACACATCCAAATTCATTCAAATCCATTCAAAGAAGTCATCTTGAGAGACCAAACCTTTATTACAAGTGATGCTATTGTTCAGTGTGCTTTTGGAATTGCTTCAGTGCATATAGCTTGAGAGCCTATATTTTCTCTTGAGTAGACTCACTGTCACCATACCTATATCCTTTGGGAGTGAATTTTTTTTTTAATAACTAAAAGTTATTTAGTACAAAGTCTGGTGATAAGCAGGATAATTAAGTTGGGTAATACCATTAGGAGGAAAAAATAGTAATGTGACTGGACTTTCATATGCATCAGTTTACAAGCCATGTGAAAAACTTAAGAAGTTCCAGAAATGTTTTTGAGCAGTGGCAGCATGAGTGATGAAAAGAATCACTTGGAGTCCAGAAGACCTGAGTTCAAATCCAACCTCAAATACTCACTAGCTGTTGTGAGCCTGTGCAAGTCATTTAACCTTTCTGGGACTTAGTTTTCTCAGTTATAGAATGAGGTGAGAAAGGAAATGCTTTGCAGAAGACAGTGTGGTAGAAAGAGCACTGAATTCAGAGTCAGATGCCATAGATTCGAATTAGGTTCACTAAAACTACCTTTGTAAACTTGGTTAAGTTAACCCCTTCAAGGTCTCTCAGCGTCATTGTCAATAAAATGAAAGTCTTGAACTAGATTATCTCTAAAGTCTTTCACAACTTTAAATTCTTTGAGCCTTTTTCAAAGTTAAAATACTTACCTGTCCTTCATAGTTAGTAATTTTGAGATCAGTCAACAAATATTTATTTAGGTATGCGAGATACAGAGTATGAAACAATGCCTGCTTGCAGTGTGCTTACATTTTAATGGGGCTACACAAGTTATAAATACATATATATTATAGATATAAAGTTAATCAGTACATGTGGTTTTTTTTTTATTCTGGAGACAATAGAAAGCTTCTGGGGTTGGTTAAATAAGGGGAGTTACATGCTCTTATCTGTGCTTAAGGAAAATTACTTGAGCACCACTGGAGTGGTGAGAAACAAGTCAAGAGACCGATGTATAGGTTGTTTGAGTAATTTAGGCAAGAGGTGATGAGAGCCCTAACTAAAATGCTAGCTTTGTGAGTAGAGAAAAAGAGTAAGATGTGAGAAGTATTATAAAAGTAGAAAAGGTAAGATTCGACAACTGATTAGATATAGGATGAGGGAGAGTGAGGAGTTCAGGATGATGCCAGGATTACAAACCTCAGACAGTAGAAAGATGACTATGCCTTTGACATATTTGTGGAAGAGAGGAAGATTTAGGGGGAAAGGTTCTATTTTAGACATCTTGAGTTTAATTTAAACCTGTTGAAAAGATGTTTTCGGGACATTCAGGGTTTGTTTGTTTTTAATTCAATTTTATTTCATTTTCAAATCTGCATTCTCTCCCTCCCACCTTCCCCTGCCCCTATTGGAAAAAAAGAAAGAAAAACGAAATCTGTTACATAAATCCCCACATTGGCTATGTCTGAAAAATATATCTCTGTTTAGACATATATATTTATTTTAATCTGCACTCTTAAGTCTACCATCTCTATCCGGAGGTTCATAGCATGTTTTATTGTAAGTCCCCTGGAATTATAGTTGATTACCACAATTTGTAAGTTTTTCAAGGTTGTTTGTCTTTATAATATCATTTTTATAGAGTAAATTAATCTCCTAGTTCTGATAACTTCACTTTATATCAGTTCCATACAAGTCTTCTCAGATTTCTCTGAAACCATCCCCTCTCCCTCATGATTTCTTACAGCACAGTAGTATTATATCACATTTATATACTATAATTTGTTTAGCTATTCCCCAGTTTATAGGCATTCCCTCAGTTTTCAACTCTTTACAATCACAAAAATAGCTGCTATAAAAATTTTTGTACTTATGTCCTTTTCCTCCTTATTTCATCTCTGTAGTGTAGCCCTAGTGGTATCTCTAGATAAAGAACATGCACAGTTTTATAGTTTTTAGGCCATAATCCAGATTGTCAGCATTTATCCAGAATGGTTAGACCATTTCATAACTCCAGCAATGTATCAATGTACCTCTTTTCCCATATCCCGTCTTGCATTCAGTTTGAAATATCCAGTAGGCAGTCAGTGGCATTGGGACTGAAGCTCAGGGGAGAGAATAGAGCTAGATAACATAGATCTGGCAGTCATCTGTAGAGAAGTGATCATTAAACTTGAGAAAACTAATGAGGTTACAGAAAGTATGGGAGAAGAGGAGACTCAGACCTGGGACAAAACTTTGAGAAATACCCACAGTTAGGGAGTGTGATGTGGAACATGAGCCAGTGAGAGAGACTGAGGAGTGGTCAGATGTGTAGGAAGTGAACCAGGAGAGAGGAATGTCATGAAATTCCAGAAAGGAGAGAATATCCATTTGAAGAGTGTGGTCAGCAGTGCTCAGTGCAGCAGGAAGGGTTAGGATTGAGAAAAGACCATCAGATTTGGAAATTAACATCAGTGGGAACTTTAAAGAGAGCAGTTTCAATTGAGTGGTGAGGTCAAAAGTGGGGTGGCAGACAGTTAAGTAAATGAAAAAGGAAGTAGAAACAGCAAGTGTAGATAGCTTTTCAAGAGAAAAAGAGGAGTATGTCAGATGATAGCACGAAGGGATATTAGGGTTTGGTAAAGGTTTTTAAGGTGGGGAACGGGCTTGGGCATGTTTGAAGACATCAGGGAAGGAACCCCTTGATAGAGAGAAGTTGGAGATTGAGAAGAGGATCTGTGTTGGAGGGAATAGGGCACCTGCTTTGGAGTGATATTTGTTCCTTGCTTTGTGACTGTAGCCAATCTCTTCCCCTCTCTGGGCTTGGGTTTCTTCATCTATAAAATGAGGCATTTTATATAGAGAGTTTCTAATGATCTAAACTAAATCCCAAAAGGGTCACTTAGAATGTCTGCATAGTCAGTGAAACAGAGGGATAAACGAGAATCTCTGTTGAATTTGGTCAGTGTAGGCAGCTAAAGACTATTTGTAGGGAAAATATCAGCACTAACAGCACTAGAGTGATGGCTTCTAATCACTTATCCATTCCAGCAAAGGAAGCTGTTTGTATGTACCACCCACTGATACACACCTTTACTTCATCTTTTTACCCCCCTTCGGGCTACCATATATGATTTCTCGATGATAGTAATAGTAAGAGGATAGCAGAAGTGAAATGGAGAATAGGTTTGACTGACTTTTTTTTTTAAAGCTACAGTTACTAGAGTTATATCTAAATTCTACTTGGCTTTCTTTCTTTCTCTCCTTTCTCTCTTTTCTTTCTTTTTTTCCCAGCATACTGTAGTTCAGTAATCTTAAATATAATTTAAAATAAATAAAAATAAATAGAAACAGAGGCCACTAAACCATACATAAGGATCCTGTGGTCCTCATGTTGAGTCAGAAAACCACATGTTAATATTATCTATGTTTTATTGTATTTTTATTTATTTTTAAGTATTCCCCAATTACATTTTAATCTGGTTCTACTGCACTGGGGAGTGTTGTGAGCCACATATTTGACACTGCATACTGTTGTAGACTTGGAGTCAGGAAGATCTGGGTTCAAATCCTTCTGAATTAACTCTGATCAAAGGCATGTCACCCTCTCTGAAATTGTCATTTAACTCATTGGTATAAGGTTCAAATAAGATGTCTGTAAAGTACTTTGCAATATTAGCTGCTATTTGTCATCATGTAAATGGGTACCATAAATTTAGTTATTTAATGTAAAACATCTTATATGCTTCAATAAAATGGAATTATTTGTCATTCCTCGAACATGCTTTTCCACCTTAGTGCCTTTGCCCACACCATTCCCTTATGCCTAGAGTGCCACTCACCTCTCATCACCTGTTGAAATTCTGTTTTTAAAAGTCCAGCTCAAATATCATTTTCTCCATGAAAATTTCCCTGAAACCTTCAACTGGAAATGATTTCTCCCTACTTAAAACTCACATGATTTTTTGTTACTTCAGACTTTGAGAGGAAGCATGGCATAATAGAAAGAAGGCCAGCCTTGGAGTCAAGAAAACCTGGGTAGATGGGCTGTGTCTGATTGTACATTGTAACTGTGGGGCCATGGGAAAGTCACTTAACTTTTCTTAAGATTTTAAGGGACAGATCATTGCTGATTTTCATTAATGAAGAGTTTCTATACACTGATGAAATCGCAGATCTGGACCAGAAAACCTTTGTTTTACATTCTGTGTGCATGTCTTATTTCATACTATATTGTAAGTGCCATTAGGGTCACAAGGACTATGTCTCAATTCATCTTTTTTGTCCTTTTTAGCACTTTGTGCTAATAAATCAATAGGTATTTGTTGAATGAATAAAAACAAAATAAGTATTCTTGAATCATTGGCCAAATGGAAGCTGTGAGAAATAATGTGCTGCTTTTGCCATATGTCTGTCCAATTTCTAATTTTGAACATTCCTGCTATTGGGACTCTGACTTTGTTGACTAAAAAAAGCGAAACTTTGGCATTAGCAATTATTGCTAGGTAAGTTGAGGTAAATTATTGCAGTAAATAGAGCCCTGGGCCTGGAGTCAGGAAAACCTGAACTGACTTCAGGTCTCGGAAACTTCCTAGCTTTATGACCCTGGGAAAGTCACCTGCCTCAAGTCTCTTCATCTATAAAATGGGCATAATAGACTAATTCCCAGGGTTGCTATGAGGATAAAATGAGATCCTATTTGTAAAGCACTTTGCAAACCTTAAAGCCCTATATAAATGGTAGCTATTATTGTGATTTTAGATGAGCTTATTAGAAGACACAGTTTTGACCTTTGCCTGGCATCTGCTTTTCCCAGCACACACATCCAGGTGGTGTCTTCCAGGAATGTGCCACTTGCCCGAACTTCTTGTGGCACTGAAGGGTTCAGAAATGCAAAAAAGGCCACAGGGATTGCAGCACAAACTGCAGGCATTGCTGCAGCAGCGGTAAGAACTTTTTCTGTTTGGGCTCCTTGTCGTTTCTTCTAGCTTACAACTGTCTTACCGTTATGGAGAATTCCCGCTTAGCCAGAAATCAAAAAATGTTTTAGTATCTGTCAGTACCCAGCTAATATTCCCTAGCATGGAGGTGGTTAGGAGGCAGTTGGTGGTTTATTTAGTGCAAGAAATGCTTTCTGCCTTTCACTTCTAATGAAGTCTAGGGAGACAAAAACATACTCCTTCACACAGCATGGTAGGAGAGGTTTAGGCTATCATGGATTTAAAAACCAAAGTTTCCTGTATTCAAAAGCCAGGGGCTATCTGTGACAATCCTTAAAGCCAAGCATTTGGCTTCACGGTCTAGAACCCAACATTTTCTCCCTCAGAGGACATCTGAGGGCTCTTTAGAGATCTCCACTGGGTGGCAGTGCTGTTATTTCTTAGGAAGGGAGGCCAGTTAACTTGAGTTCTTCTCTGACATCCTCAGTTCTCTTCCTCTCAATATCTCTCCTCAGTTACTCCCTCATTCATCCCTTCCCTCCCTTACCTCTCTGCATATCATGTTGAGTGCTCAGGTTACCCTCTACAGTACCAAAGGTTCCCCGGTCTAGAATCATAGCATTCTCCATCTACCTGCAGCTTCTGTCCTTGTTTCCATAATTGGCAGTGATACCAGCTATGCATAATCTACAGTGACATATGTAAGTTAATTGTAGGAGACCTGACCACTTGTTTCCTCTCTAGAAAGCCACAGCAAAGGGAGTGATCCATGTCAGAGTGGTGGTGAAAGGCCTGGGACCTGGGCGCTTAGTAAGTATCTGATTGTATTAATTTTTTTTTCCTATTATTGGTAATAGGATTTGCTTTCCAGAGCTGAGAGCAGGAGCATGAGGAGAATCCTAAAACTTAAGCCTTCATGGAAAGTTCATTTTCTAAGCCTAGCTGTTTTCTCCTGTGAGCTGCTCAGCTCCTCTAAGCATGGCTGCCCTTCAGCAGTGGTTAAATTGTAGACTTAGAGGCAAAACACTGATGGCAGTGGGTTTGAGGATAAGAGATCTTAATAGAATCCAAAGGCACATGCCATCTTCCAGTCCTTGCCAATAATTCCACTTAATGTTTAAGTCCTCATAGCTCTTTCAAAATATGGGTTATAACTCTTATCTTGTTCCACTCTACTCAGACTGTCTTTTTTTTGTGCTTTCACAGTCTGCCATCAAGGGGTTGACCATGGGGGGCCTGGAGGTCATCTCAATCACAGACAATACCCCCATCCCACATAATGGTTGCCGCCCAAGAAAAGCCCGGAGGCTGTGAAGGAAACAGTGGACTGTCTTGAGACCTAGTTTCAGTTTTCATCTTTAGAATGACTTCAGAACAATGCAGAACTCAATAAAGATGAGTCAGAGACTCAATTGATAAGCGAAAATGAGATGATTTCCTCCTGTGTATAGGTATATATACAAGTACATCTTTTGAATGTATGCAAAAACTATGCAGTGCTCATCACTGTGAAGCAGTGCCTCTTTTGGACAGGAGGGGGTGCTACAGGTACACTTCTGGCAAGTGTCAACAGCTTGTCTTCTTTCCACAGCCCTGACAAAATAAAATATATCTCACCATATTCTTTGTCATCTGTCATTATTTGATGTGTGACCTTCTGGGTGTTGCCAAAATACACCTCTCTCCCTAAAAGTGATTGTGGTTGGAGGTGTTACCCTAGGAGGATGTGTGTAAAATACAAATGTGAGCATGTCTTAAAATCACTGTTTGGTTTGCCAATCCAATGCTGTAGGTAGCAGTACAGCCCATAATCAGTAACCTTTTTGTTTAGTTACTAAGAGAGAACTTGTCTCCACTCACCAGATGTGGTTCAGTTTTGGAAGATTTTGCTGTTTGTGGAGAATCTTTAGAATTCAGCATATGAATTATGTTTACAATGGCTGTATTTATTTCCTTATAAGGAAGGACACCAAGAGACTATACTAGGGCAGAATTTGCCTTGCACATTAAAATGTTAGTTATGAAACACCAGGATCAGGGCATCCAAACAAGGGAGAAGGAATTGCCTGGCTGAGCCACATAGATTAATCTCTGAGGGGATGGTGTGGAGTTGTGGGGAAAAGAACTAGAAAGGAAAGGTAGGGGAGTGTTAAGTGACGGTGGGCTGAGGGATTCAGAGCAGAAGAAACTGCCCTGGCTCTACTGGTTCTTTGAACAGGCAGCTAAGTCCAACCGAAAAAAGCCCGGCTGGAAGGAATAAGATCCACTTAGTGCTAGCAGACCTTCATTAAGATAAAAAGATTTGTAGGTAGCACAAGTGTCCCCATTTAAAAGAAGAGGAAACTAATAAGATACTTGGGTTCAATTCCCAGTTCTGACATAAGGTCAGTGTTTTTTCTGCTATACAACACCATTACCAAAGTTGCCATAACTAGAAGAAAAAAATCAGTTTCCTGTGGGCAGATGCAGGGGGAATCTTGCCCAAATTCATGAGACGGATTCCTGCCCCAGCAACAGTTAGGGTTAGAGCTAGGGACCATACAGAAAGAAGATCATTTACCACCACCACTACCCCTTTGGAAAAGCAACAAGTTTGCAAGAGCTGTAACTTAAGATTGATGACTTGAAACTGAAAAAGAGAACTTTTGCTAACTTCAGCTACATTGTTTATATCACTTCGACTATATTTCTGTCCTAAAATTCCTTCACACTATAGGAAAGAGCTGTAGTTTTACATTTGAGCTAACAATTGTATGGAGAAGAAAAAATGGGGGGGGAGTGGAAAACTGATTTCATGGGCTTGGTCTTCAAAGAGAAATCTTCCCCTTTTTATCTTTGGCTGCTGATACTAGACTTGTGACTAGACAACCAGCTGGAGAATTCTGCTTTAGGGTTTCCAACTGGGAAGAAATACCCTGGTTTTGTTTTGTTTTTTTTCCACACAGTAATGACTTCATTACAAAAATAGGCCTATTTAAGCCATTGTTATTATGCCCTTAAAATTGGACTGTCCCTACTTGCAAAAAAGGGGTCCCTGCACCTCTGACTACCCAATCCAGTGGGAGATCGACAGTACTAAACTTGGAGTCAGAAAGACCTGGGTTCCAGTCTCTTCTGTTACATTAATCATGTGACCGCAGGCCATTATCTTTGAGCCTCAGTTCCTCATCTATATATATAATCCTTCGATCAGATTATGATGCTTCTTTCCAACAGGTTTTAAGTGATGAATGACAGGTAGATGTACCTGTTGGGCTAGTTTCTTTGCTTTTTCTTTCTCTAAAGACAGATGCAAAGTATAACCCAAGCTCTCTCACATTCTGTGATGAAAGTCAGTTTTTACATACAGGGTGCTAAACCAACCATTCTAGAAAACAATTTGGAAATATACCCAAAAGTTGTTAAACTATACATACTCTTTCTCCCAATAATACCATGACTGGCCCAAAAAGCAAGAGGGAAAAAACCCATGTATACAAAAATATAGTATTATCTAGTCTATTGACTTCAGAACATATGGCACCTTGTATACTATTAAAAAAAAAAAGGAAATATTTATGGTGCTTTAGCTCATACATTTTCATGTATGCTTCCACCAGCTGGAAGCTAGAGATCTAATGTTGGAAGAGATCAGAGAAGTTTATCCCACTCCCTAAGCCAAGATGACAAAAGCCGTCTTCTGCAAGGGCTGGATATTTCTCTATGTTTCAGCCTAGGCTACCATCTGCCATAGCAATGAATAGGACCTGTTAAAAGAAACCAATTTGTCACCATAGCACCTGAGCATTGGCAGACTACTAGAGGATTTTTAGGGGAAACCAGTCTTACAGTAAACCTCTAGAAGACTACCCTGAGACCTCCTATGTCCCTTTTCACAAAATTCTTCCTGATTCTTTTGATCTTTCTTTTCTTGATCTATTTTTCGTACTAATTTTCTTTTTTTGAAAGATAAACTCATAGGTTAGGTTTCACTAGGAGTAAAAAGTAGGTTGTATTAAATATAAACATTGACTTTAATGTGAGCAGTCAGAAAGCTAGAGCCATTAGCCCAACTCTGCACTTACCCAGCTGAATTCCCCTATTAGGAGCCACACTCCAGTCTGGCCTTCACACTGCCGATCCCCTCCCCCCCGACTCCCCACTCTCCATAGCAACTCCTTTCTTTTGCTGTATCTGAAAAGAGTCTAAACTCAGTCCCATTGTCTTACCTGGCCCTGCTGTGCCATCTTCTCTAAATGCAAATAAAACTGGACAGACTCCAATTTTCTTTTAAACCAGACTCCAATCTTTAATAATAACTGGTAAAATTTTTAGAGAAATGATGATGATGATGATGTGTGCATGTATACATGGAAGTATACTAGAAGCTAGAGAACATATTGTTTGCTTTCTGTGATATAATCATGGTGTAGGGCCATTTTGAAGATGCTAAATCCAATTCCTTAAGGTGGGAAGACGAGTCAAATGAGAAGCAGTGTGGTATACTGCCGAGAACACTAGAGTGGGCTCAAGAGACCTGGGCTCTTTTCTCTGCCATTAGCTAGCTTATGTGACCTTAGGTAAGGGACCTCACTTGTCTGGGCTTCAATTAGTCTCTACTTAATGTTTCTAGCAGTAAGCCTCTAAAATCCCCTGAGTCATCAGGGAATGAAAGAAAATTTAATGAGGGAATTAAACAGCAGGGGAGCAAGCAAAGAGATAGAATTTGTGATCCTAGAAATCTAAGCTCTGATTTCACAGTTCTTGCTTTCTTATTTACTCATAGAATTTTACAATCATAGATTTAGAGCTGGAAGGGACCGTGGCGGATATTTAGTCCCACGCCTTCATTTTACAAATGAGAAGACTGAGGCCCAGAAAGATTGTATGATTTGTCCAAGTTCACATGGAGAATAGTAGAATTTGACACCAGATCATATCTCCAAATCACTGTTCTTTCCTTTGTACCATACTGCCTCCCTGTTAATTGCTATCACTGATATCTATTTCTGTCCTCCTATGAATGATGTCAAAGAAAAAGACCTGATTCCCTATGCTATTGAGGTATTCATTTCATAAATTGAAAACTGGAAGAAACCACAGAGATCACTGAATCCAGGGGTTCTTAATCTTGTGTCATTAACCCTTTGAGCAATCTGGTGAAACCTATGAACCCCTTCTCAAAATGTTTTAAAATGCATAAAGCAAGTGGATAGAGCACCAGCCCTGGAGTCAGGAGGACCTGAGTTCAAACCTGACCTCAGACACTTGATACTAGCTGTGTGACCCTGGGCAAGTCACTTAACTCCAATTGCCTCACCAAAAAAAAAAAATGCATAAAGCAAACTATATAGATTGCAAAGGAAATGAATCATGTAAAAATACAGTTAACAAAATATTTTTAATAAATTCTCAGACTTTGAATTAAGAACCCCTGAACTTGTCCAACCCTCTCATTTTACAAATAAAGAAACAAGTCCAAAGAGGTTAAAGCAATTGGCCTAAGATTACACAAATTATACGAAGCAGAATTGAAATTCAAACTCAGGTCCTCTGACTCCAAATCCTGGGCTATTTTCCATTATACCATATGATTAGGCTTTGGCTCCAAGTTCAAGGCAGATTCCAATTTCCTTAATCACCAGAAGAAAGAGTCAGTCCAATTGAACAAACATCCACTGACATCAAAACAATCTATGCATATTAGAAGAAGCTTAACAAATATGAATCACATTCTTGCCCTGCCTAATTTTTTCTCCATTTTTAAACTGAGGTTGTCCCATGGAAATAAGTACTTCAACATCCTTGCAACAACAACCCTCCCACCACTAAACTCCCTTCTAGAACTATCTGCCAAAATGAGTTCCCCCAAATAGTTGTAAGGCACATGAAAATTAAGTAATTAGCATGGAAGGGGAAATGATATGGTATATTTTGCCACATTCACTGCATACATAAGGATCATTACTCCTTTATGTATCCACTGTCTATTACTCTCTTATTTTCTTTGGTGAGGCTTGTCATTGCAGATACCAGTTTTTCTGCTCTGCTCCTTATTTTTGCTGTGTGTTCCCCTCTCAGTTTGATTTTTTTTTCCTTTAAGTAGGCAAACTAGGCTAACTTTTGCCTCATTTCTTACCTAGCCTTAAATCACTGAATGGGTATTGCCTCAAACTGAGACCTGGGACAGATCTTAGCTTAAAAAGGCCAAGATCTTCCGCTGCATTTGGGGTCATCTCCAGTTGTCCTGACCTTTGTCTTGTCATTGGACTCAGATGACCTTGGAGAAGAAAGGGACGCTGGCGACTTTGCACATCCCTTCTTCACTTAATCCAGTTCACTTGCAAGTCAAGACATCACCTTCCTGATGTCATTACTCCTCTTTGAGAATGGAAGGACAAACTACAACCCGGGCACTCAAATAGTAGGGGGTAGGAAGAAAGTTGCATTGAGGTATATTGGAAAGAGTCCTAGATCTGCTTTCCAGGTGACCTGATTCTGAATTCTAGCTCTGACACTAGCTGTGAGACCACGATGTCACAACCTCTGAGCCTCCATGTCCTCATCTTCAAAATGAGAATAATACCCCTCCTGGTTACCTCATAGAGCTATTACCTGTTCCTGATGTTTGTCCTTCATTTTCTAAAAGGACCGATGACATCATGGATGTCTCGATTTACGTGTGAATTACAAGAGTCAAAGGAGATAGATTAGGTTAATTTGTATAGCATTTTATATTATTCAAAATACTTCAAGGGATCATCATCGTCATCATCATCATCATCATCATTATGGAAACATCGGGTGGCAGTTTACATCTCATGATAAATTCTGAAGTCCTCTATTTCAATCCTCCCAACCAACTCTGCCCTCCAGCCATAAACTTCCATTGTAGAGATGATGATTAACCGAGTCTTGTTCTCCAAGTCCTAAGCACGGGCGAAGGAAAAAGAAATGTCCTGTTGGGACTGGGATAATTGGGGCATTAAAGGAAATGCATTTCTCACCCTATTCTGTGTCTGATTGAAAAGTACTTTGCAGTAATTTAGACTAGTCGCACCTCTTCTATAATCAGAGCCCGGATAGCTTGGACAGAAGCTGAAAACTGGGTCACCCCTTGGGATCTGGATCCTCCAGCTCTTGAAAGACAGAACACAAGAAGCCAGTCTTTCTTCTCCTCTTCCTCTCTGTCCCTTTCCCTCTGAAGAACCAAAGGTGCGTCTAGCTCCCTGCAGACTCTGACCCGGGCCTGACTATCCCTCTCTCAGCCAGAGAAGAAAAGCAAAGAAAATTGGGTCACAAAAATCCACCCAGAAAATGCCAAATGCTGACACATAAGAGGAAATGGGAGTAGGAAAGATAATGTTTGGAACAATGGGGAGAAGGAGAAAATGAAGAAATATAAGCCTTTTTTTTTTTTAAGTGAAGAGAGTGGAATGGAATGCCTCAGAATTAGGATTGTGAATGTTTTATGAAATGTGAAGGGAGACTCAGAAGAAAATGAGAGATGAAAAGAAGTCTTGTTAGGAAAACAAAAGGAAGGGAAAGGAGACAGGGCTGAGACAAAGCTAAATGTTAAATGTGTGAAGGTGGTCTTTGCCAGCCAAGGCTGGAACCCATGCTGGAAAGAAGAAATTCTATGTTCTGTTTTCTAATAAAGCAGGAAATGCTTGGGAAATCATTAAAAGGACTAAAACAGAGGATTTAGAAAATGAGGAAATAAGAAAATGTAAAAAAAAAAAAGGATGAATAAGAGAATAAGAAATACTTTTTAAAAGACTATAAGAAGGAAATGGAAAAAAGGACAGTCGAAATCAAAGCATCAGAGAAGAAACTAAAGGAGAAACAAAAACATGCAAAGAAGAAAAGGAAAGCTTCTGAGAATATAATTTTAAAACCCACACAAGTTTCAAGTATCAGCCTCTCCCCTAGCCTACAAACTGAACCATTCAAGAGATCCATGATCTCACCAACATTATTCCACTTGATACCACACATATATGTTATCTCAACTGTATATAAGATATTAGAATTTTTTCTGGGGTATCGTTGCAAACCCATGCAAATATTGAAGAGACATCTTGGTACAGTGAATAATTCAGGAAGATCAAGATTTAAGAGTGCTGGATGTGTATTCATATGACCTAGATTCAAATCCTAGCTGTGCTACTTATTACTTGTGTGACCTTAGGAAATCATTCAAATTTTCTGAGCCTTGGCTTCTTCAGCTATAAAAATTAGCTGGACATTACCTCTCAGGTGCCTTCTAGCTCTATACATATGCCTTGTATGCCATCTCTGACATACCACTTGACCCTAGCTAAGTAATAAACAGGATCTTCCTGAATGGAAGGATCCCCCACACCAGATGTTCCCAATGATGATGAAAGTAAGGACCCTTCATGTACTCAAGTACCTATTACCGGTTTTACAATAATCCCTTATTCTATATCCCAACCAGAAAGTCTCAAAAGTACAGTGTGAAAGAGGAGTGGAAGGAAGAAATAATAACCCACAGTAAAAATGCAAAGTAAAGCAAGAAAACCAATAAGGAGGTTATTGCAATATTCAAGACAAATAGTAATGAAGGGTTAAACTAGGCTGGTGGCCGTGTGAAGAGAAAAGAGTGTAGATGAGTGATATGCTGTAGAGGTAAAATTAGAATGATTTGGTACCTGGCTAGATAGTGATGGTAAGGGAAAAGGAAGAATCAAAGATGGCACTGAGTTTACAAAACCTGGGTGACAAAATGTTGGTGCCCTCAATAAGAAGTTAGGGAAATGGTTGTATTTAAAAAATAGTTCATTCTGTTTTGAACATATTGAGTTTGAGATATCTATCGGACATCAAAATGGAGACACCAACTGACAATTGATGTTATAGGACTGCAGCTCAGGAGAACGAAGAGGACTGAATGAATATGAGATTTCCTTAATTGGCATAGAAATGATAGTTGAACCCATGAGAACTGATGAGATCACAGAGGGAGAGAGTATATAGCAGAGAAGAAGGCTCAGGAAAACACACACACACACATTCACACATCCAAGGATTGTGATACCACAAAAGCAAATGAGGAGGAGTAGAGAGACACATCAAAGAAGATCACCCGGAGAAATTAGTATCAAGAAAACTCAGGAGGAATCACATTATCAAGGAATTTGGAACATTGGAAGGGACCTCCACAGGCATCTAGTCCAAACCACACACAAAAGGAATTCCCACCATAAACATCCCAAACATGCTGTCAACCAGACTGTTTGAAGAGGTTCGAGGAGGAGCCTGCCACCTGCACTTTTGGACAGCTCAATTGTTAGGAATTTGAATTTGCTGCTTCCACTCGCTTTTCCTTGTTTTGGCCTCTGGGACCCTGTTTCACAAGGGTCCTTCAGATATTCGAACACAGATACCCCCTTGCCATGTGCCCCCTGCATCTTCTCCAGGTGAAACCTCCTGAATTCCTTCAACTAATCCTCATGTGACATGAACTCAAGGTCCTTCATCATTCTGGTTACCCTCCTGGGGTGGCTTATCAGGTTATCCATTAGAATGTGCCTTGAGGGCAGGGACTCTGTCTTTTGCCTTTCTTTGTATCCCCAGCTCTTAGCATAGTGCCCGAAACATAGTAGCCATTTCAAAAATTTGTTGGCTGATATCAATGTCCGTCTTAAACTGTGTTGCCCAGAACTGTTAGGCTATCTTAATTGTCCAAACATTTGGCAATGAAGATCCAGCTTTAAAATGGATACAAGGGGCAGCTAGGTGGCACAGTGGATAGAGCACTGACCCTGAAGTCAAGAGGACCTGAGTTCAAATCCTGCCTCAGACCAAACACTTGATACTTACTAGCTGTGTGACCCTGGGCAAGTCACTTAACCCCAAGGCTAAAAACAAAACAAAACAAAACAAAAAAAATAAAGTGGATACAAGGGGCCAAGTATAAACTAGTCACCTTCAGAGTCCAGAAGGTGGGGAGGACAAGAAAGAAGGGTAAAGATTAGGCTTAAGAAGGAGGTGAGAGGATGAATACATAAGACCTCAGGTATCCCACAGACTGGTCAGGTTTCTCAGAAGTCTTTGCTTCAGACTCTCTGGACCCTACCACCAGAGAAGGAAGACAAGCAGAAACCCAATAGTAAAGACCACAAGGGTCCACAGTTTTCCCTGTGGTGTATCTATCTCTCTTTTTATATTAGGGGGTGAGGGAATTAACAATTAAAGAATTTTAACTATCTTATTTATATTCCTTATGGAAGAAATTCTTACTTATTTGCTAAGTTCTATTTTCAAAATCTCTATCACATGGTGTTCTGGAATCCCTGGTGATGTGATATTTTGGATCTGCTGATAGAATTAGAGAACCTGTCATATATATTACTTTAAAACACTCACAAGGGTCCTATTTCAAAAAGATTTTTTTTTCTTGGTTCTAAAATATCTGCCAAGCTTCTCCCATTTTATAATTATACTTCTAGTGGTATTCCACGATCCTTCTGTGTGTGATGTTACGGGTTCTAGAATTGCTTTCTGTATCCAATTTGGGACCTCTCCTTAGGGAGATAGCCAGAGTTCCTCTCTGCACATTTAGAAGAACATGTGGGAATACCACTCACCTGAGGGTCTTAAAATGTAACGGTGGGAAGGATCTAGAACATTAGCTGTGTGAGCATTCCTTTAAAAATACACAGAGAGAGACTCTGATTCTCTATATGACTCCTCACATGAATGGAGGAAGGTTGTGCTCTAGGGCAGATGGTGTCAAACTCAATTAGAAAAGGGCCACTAAACCATATATAAGGATCCCAGTTGGCCACATATTGACTTAGAAAACCACATTTTAACATTATCTGTGTTCTACTGTACTTGTATTTATTTTGTTAAATGTTTTCCAATTACATTTTCATCTGTTTCCTGCCCACACTTAGGAGTGTTGCAGGATACATTGGCCTGCCAATGCATATTTGATACCTCTGGTCTAGAATGTTCTTTACAGGATAACTCTAGTCTTAGTCCCTAAAGTCACATTTTGAAATTTTTTTCCAAGGTAGTAATGATATAGTTTAACACTGAGATAGAATAGAATCTAGATGTCATACTAGCTTGGGGCTAGTCTATTGCTTCTAAGAAATACGCTACAGATCCAAGCAGCTGACACCAAGTGGATGGTAGCACTAGTTAAGATTGCAAACATCCAACAGGATCCATTCCCAAGCATGAGAGAGCTTAGAGATTATGTGTGTATATTATATTATATATATGTATGTATATATATATATACACATATACATATGATAATGTAACTTGATTAGATACCTATGCAAATAAAGTCTTTTAAAATAATAATACAGATTAGTTAGTTAATTACACTCTATAAGAGGTGGCTACATATATCTAGCAAAATTGTAAAGCATAATTTTATTTGTTATCAATTGACACTTGGCTAAATCTTTGCTTTTTTTTATTTCTGAAGAAACTTTTACTTGGCTGTACTACAGAACTTTCAAGTTTGAAAAATTGCCGTGGATCTCTACCTGTCCAAGTCACTTGCAGCTTTGATTTTAGAAGCCTTTATGCTACTTTATCTATTGGCTTGTTCTATTGGCAAGCACCTTAGCTCACTGAGTTAAATCTGAATCATCAGCCTCCTCCCATAGCTCAGTGTTTCATTTCTCATAGTTCAGTATACCTGCTGCCTCCAAGATCTCTCCCGATCTCTCCCTCTCTCTCACAAGGAGGGAAAATTACAAAATCCTCTCAGCCAAATAATGGCAGCATCACATCTAGAACAGAAGGCATCATGACACCCACCCACCCAGTCAGGATACAGTTTAACCACCACATCAACAAGGCCAGAATCACTCATTCTTCTAGCCCCCTACCCTTCTTTTACAAAGAATGACTTCTTGCTGTTAGCCCTACAGTGTCATAATCTGCTATAACCCTTGATTTTAAGAGTTGGTTTTTTTCCTGCTAATCTTATCACTTTCTTTCTCCTTCTGCACTTTTTTTAAAGTTTAATCTGCATTCTTTTTTATTGATTTATTTTAAACTTAAATAGTAAAACTTAAATACACAGTAAGAAAAAGAAACATAAGCTTAAATATTAAAATAAATACAAAATAAGAAAATAAAAAATCAATGCCATGTACACAGCAGGACTTAAGAGAGGATTCAAAATATACAGCAATAAATTTCCATTTCAAGAAAGCCTATGTAATATATACTACGCACTGTGTTCAGAGCTGTCCGTCTTTGCTTCCTTGTAAGTTTTCTTTTGCTCTCTGCTGAGCACTTATTACTTTGTTCTTTTTTTCCATCCGTCCTCCTTACCTCCCCCAAGAGGGCTACAATTAAGTGCAGATATGTTTGTATACATACACATATACACACACATACAAATATACACACTTATATATACACAAAGATATATATCCATACATATACATATAAACATACAGATACTTACAGATACATATACCCATATATAAACACATACATTCTTATGCATCTATGTAAGACCATACTGTATGTTTTTGTCCTCTATTTCTCAGAGGGTGGATAACCTTTTCCTTCATAAGTCTGAGTCTTTCCATATTTTTCTAAGTCCACCAACTCATCATTTCCTACTCTACAGAATATTCCAACCTTATACTGTCTAGTTATTTTAAATAGTCTAAAACAATATTAATTTATATGGCTGACATATAGCATAGTTTCCCTATTTCCCTCTTTTGATTAAATCTATTTTAGCTTTAACTTTGCCTGAACTCATGATTGCTACCCTTTCTTTTTTTTTCCCTAATAAATTCTACTCCTTTTCTTTATATTTGTGTGTGTCTCTTATTTCCTTTCCCTCCTGACTCCTCTAGGTTACTTCTACAGGCTACCTTGCCCTCCTATTACTTAACCTACCCCCCTCCCCCTGCCAAGGAGCCCTCCCTTATCCTCCCATTCCCATTAACCTAAACACCCTGCTGTACTTTTAAAAGATTTGGAACATGCTCAAAACATTTATACAATGGTTTCCTCTTAGTAACATTTCAGAATGCCTTCTTAGGTTAGAGTCTGAAGTACTCTCAGAGTGTAGATTATATCTATAGCTATATCTATCTATCTATCTATCCATCTATATATATATATATATATATATATAAAACCTCCTGTAGATTAGTTTCAAAACATCTCTTCATAACATACCTCATAACATGTCCTTGGATAAATTACTTTACCTGTCTCAACCTCAGTTTCTTCATATATAAAATAAGGGAGCTAGACAAAATCTATAAGATCCCTTCCTACTTTAAATCCTATCATCTGACAATTATACATTACTAAGTTTGAATAGCCCCAACCTGATAGCTACAGTATAGAACACACCCATGACACAGTCCTTGCTGTCTAGGAATTTGTGTTCCATTACTCCTTTGGCAACTGGACACTGAGTGGCTTTTTTAACCTGAATATTTTTACTCTTCAACTCTTACCCCTATAATATTCTGGAACCCACTATGATGTGTTCCATGGGGAAACATTAGAAAATTCTTTCTACAAATACACACACACACAATCAGAATCATATTTCAGAATCCTCTAGATAGGTTTTCTTCAAATCAAGTCAGCAAGCATTTATTAAGCCCTTACTATGTGCCAGGCATGTGCTAACACAAACACAAGCAGAAAAACAGTCTCTGGCCTCAAAGAGCTTACTTTTTTTCTTTTTTTTTAAATTTTTAATTTATTTTGAATTATCAACAATCACTTCCATAAGCTTTTGAGTTTTAAATTTTTCTCCCCCTCTCTCCTCACCTCCCTCCCCAAGACGGCTCACAATCTGATATAGGGTATACATACATATTCCTATTAAACATATTTTCACATTAGTGATGTTGTAGGTAAGAATTAGAACCAATAGGAGGAACCACCAGAAAGAGGAAACAAAACACAACAGAAGAAAAAAAAAATAGCAAATAGCATGCTTCGATCTGCATTCAAACTCCATAGTTCTTTTTTTGAATGTGGATAGCATTTTCCATCATGAGGCCTTTGGAGATGTCTTAAATCCTTGTATTGCTGGGAAGGGTTAAGTCTATCAATATTAGTCATCAAACAATGTGGCTGTTATTGTGTACAACATTCTCCTGGTTCTGCTCACTTCACTCAGCATCAGACCATACAAGTCTTTCGAGGTTTTTCTGAAGTCAGCCTTTTTTCTTATCATTTCATCATTTCTTATAGCACAATAGTATTCCATTACATTCATATACCACAATTTGTTCAGCCATTCCCCAATTGATGGGCATCCTCTCAATTTCCAATTTTTTGCCACCACAAAAAGAGCTGCTATAAATATTTTTGTACATGTAGGTCCTTTTCCCATTTGTATGATCTCTCTGGGATACAGCCCTAGAAGTGCTATTGCTGGGTCAAAGGGTATGCACATTTTTATAGCCCTTTGGGCATAGTTCCAAATTGCAAAGAGCTTACATTTTAATGGGGATAGACAACACATAAAAGGCAACTGAAAACCCCCATCAATGAGAGGTTGATACCTGGGGCAGGTACCATGGAAGGGGCATGGTAGATGAAAATCTATAGAGCCTGGAGAGGTTGAACTCCTAGTTGGCATGGGTGTTTTCCTTAAAATAGAGGTAATCTAGGGGAAATCAGTCAATCAAAGGAAGGGTCCCCCAGGGTATAGAATATTCCAGGATAAGAAATCTAGGGATGAAGTCAATTTCCAGGTGAGGAAGTTTCTGTGGTATAATAGAATAAGTCTGAAGAGACAGGAGTGGAAAGGAATGAAGACATGACTGACCTGGGCATTATCCTCAAAATGGAGATTTGGGAAGAATCTATGTAGGGGTGAGGAAACTGCAGCCTCCAGGCCACATGTGGCCCTCTAGGTCATCAAGTACAGCTCTTTGACTTCACTTGTGGCCTCAAAACCACAGGTTCTCTACCCCTGGTTAGAAGCAGGGGCCCAAGAGGTGGAGAGTGTTTTCAATATAAGAAGTACAGGCACTCTATAATGAACTTTCAGGTTGAGGAGGCTTTTATGTTTGTTTGTTTGTTGTTGTTTAGTCATGTCTTACTCTTCATGATCCCATTTGGGGTTTTCTTGGCAAAGATACTGGAGTGGGTTGCCATTTCCTTCTCCAGCTCATTTTTATAGATGAGGAAACTGAGGCAATCAGGGTTAAGTGACTTGCCCAGGGTGACACAGCTAGTAAGTGTCTGAGACCAGATTTGAACTCAAAAACGTGAGTCTTCCCTACTCCGGGCCTGGCACTCTAGCCACTGTACTGTCTTGCTGCTCTTCTGTGACATAATATAGATAAAGTCTAAAGAGTAAGTTATAGAGTTTGGAGAGGAATGAAACTATAGCTGGCCTGGGCCTTATCCTTAAAATGGAGGAACTCTGGGAGGAACCAGTTAATTAGAGGAAGGGTCCCAAGGAGTACAGAATAGTTCCAGTATGAAAAATATAGGAATGGAGTAAACTTCCAGGGTGAGGAGGCTTCTGTGGCATAGTAGATAGAGAAAGTCTGGAGAATGAGGAATGGAACCAAAAATCACAATCTCATCATAGTTGTTTAATTTCAAACATGTTTTTTGATTTTTTGTTTTTTTTGTTTTTTTTTTTTTACTTGAGAGAAGAGCTAACATGTAAATAAATAAATACTCCATCTATTCAGTATATATCTTGTATGTCCATAGTTATTTGTATTTTGCTTTCCTCAACAGAACGTGAGACCATTGAGGGAAAGGACTATGCTTTTGCCTTTCTTTGCAACCCAAATACTTAGCCCAGTGCTTGGCTAGTCATAAGCCCTTAATTAATGGTTGTTGACTGACGTATATTTTGGGATTTGCTCATCCTACAGCAGATTATAGGAGTATGGATTTGGAACTAGAAGAGATTTTAGAGGTTGGTCCTTTAGTCCAATTGACTTACTTTAAAGATGAAGAAATTTGGTTCCAGAGGAATTAAATAATCAGAAGCTCCAGGGCTTAACCAACCAGACTTTTGATATCGGTAGGTAAAGCAATTTTGGCCAGGGAATTCATCTAAGCAGGGATTTTTCACCTTTTTCTGTCACGAACCCCTTTGGCAGTCTGATGAAGCCTATAGACCCCATAAAAATAATGTTTTTAAATGCACAAAATACATAGAAGGAAACCAATCACATTGAAATACAATTATCAATAAATACGTATATATATATATATGTATTTTTTTAAATTCATGGATCCCCTGAAATATTCATTGGAAAAATTCATGGAACTTTTGGGCATACATGGATACCAGGTTAAGAACTCCTGACATTAGTACATTCACCACATGCCAAGGCTATTAAAAAACAAAACAAAACAAAACAAAAAGCAAGTGTACTTGGATCAAGGAGTTTAGAAAATAGAGAATAAATAGGCATGGAAAGAACAAGGTCTGAGTACACTGTGTGCTCTGAGGTCACATCAGCCCCCAAAGCCATGTTGTTTCCATTCAGCTAGGTTTTATGCCTTTCTTTCCAGAAGCATGAGTGCACATGAACCACTTGATAGTTTAGGAAATTTCTGAGTTGTTTTTTAGTTTCTCAATTTCTTTGAGTAAGAGTGACATTTACAATGATTACAGTCTGGCTACTAGCAGGAGGGAGATTCCATCGCCTTAGAGATGGCCCTGTCATCTCTGGTTGTCATGGCAATGGAGATTAGCAAGAACTAAGGAACCCTGAGTCAAAGCAGCAGGGAGGCAGAGGCAGAGAGGCCCAGCGTGCTACTTGACCAAATGGTAGGCAAGGTTGCTGGGTACACCTAATCCTGCTGTCACTGTGCCCTCTGCCTGGACGCACTGCCTGCACCCATCCTCTGAAAACAACAGCTGGGCTCAGGCCAGGCCAGAGTGCTCCATCTGTTATTACTGGCTCATCCTCCCTAGGGATGAGGCAGGTGTCTTTGAGATGGTCCTTATCTTGTAGTTCATCTTATCCTGTCTCCTAGGGAACGTGGATCTGTAGCTTAGATGAAAATTTTCCATCCAGACAGCAAGATTTTTTTGACTACCACTTGCTGGGTGCTAGATGAAGTATCTAGACTCACTTATCACTTCTTGCCTCCTTTGATACACCTGCCCATAAGACCACTAAATAGGGTATATCTCAAGCAATCAACATCTACCACCATAATATGTTACAATATGACAAAGACCATATTTACTGTTGACTATGCATAGTTTGATCCTACCAGACACTTCTGATGGTGACTCAACTGAAACCAGGGTAATTTTAGGATAGTTCTTGTGTTAGTCTGAATTGGCTCCCTTAAGTTAACTGAGAATTTAGGGAAGGCCATTATACAGATTCTTCAAGCTAGAGCTTCCAGAAATTGAGGATGACTTCTGCTATGTCACTGGGGTATGAGATTAGGAGATTGAGGAAGAGGCAAGAGCCAACTGTCAGTGACCTCCCCCATCTATCATAAGGTGCCAACTAGCTCATTTGGTACCAGGAAATAGTCTCATTTCATGCAGGAAAAATGTAGTACAACATGCCAGCACACCCTCCATTCCTTATCCTACCCTCCTAGGAGAGCTGGTACAGTGAGAAGTTTGGGGAAGTGAATATTCTCCAAGTAGCTCAGCAATTACGAAGCATGGACTTTTTTTCTGTACTCAGTTTCCTCCGCTTATGTGATCCTAGCAGCTTAAAAGTGATATCTTTCCCCTTCCTATTTCTTAAGTTCTCTCTAGCCAACATTTAGATGGATAATCTCTTGAGCATCTCCCTCTGCTTTCTTGGGAGAGACTTATTTAAGGGGCAAATCAAAAATAATAAAGAAGGGATAGCACTTTAAATTTTCAAACTCCAAAGAGAAGTAATGAAAAAGGGGAGGGTAATAATTTTAAGGATGATAGAACTCAGAGCTAAAATAAACAAATAGAACAGCAACTTAAGATTGGTCCTTTTAGAATCTAAAATGCAGATTTCAGATCTTTAGAACCACCAACTGGCTTTGAAGATAATCCTGTGAATGCAGTCTAGGGATGGCTTCTGAATCAAGCCTATCAACACAGACACAAAGGTAACTAGTGGGTAAGAACTCCAAGTATTACAAATGATCTCTCATGTCTAGATGCGGACATTTTGGGAAAATAACCTGGTGCCTCCAGAGATGTACAGAAAATTCAATGTTTCACATACGAGTATCTTCTGTAAACAAAAAACCAATATTAGCAAGGAGGCACTGGCTAAGGCCAATTTAGGCAATTACAAGGGAAGCCAATTTCAGAATTTCAGGTGGCTGGAGCGAATTTCAGACATCCCTTTCCTTGGCTGTTCCTTCACTCCTAATGGCTTTGGAAAGCGTCTTTGGGAGGAATAGGGTGGTTACAAGTCAATAGAAGTTGCATGGCATATCTGAATCAGAAAACCTGGGTTTAAATTCTGATTCTACTCATCACTTTGGGCAACCTTGGGAACATTACAACATTTCTTGTTTGGGCCTCAGGAACTGTTGGACTAGATGGTCCCTAAGATCTTTCCAACTCTAAATGCTATGATCTAGTCCAACACCTTTATTTCACAAAGGAGGAAATGATCAATTTGTCCCCAAAGGGTTTGGTACTAAACTCCTAAAAAAAAGGTTGTATAGATGAATACATTTTTCCAAGGTTTAAGCACCAGGGTACTTAGGGGAGCCAAGCAGGGGCAACCTATGTCCTTCATTCCATTGAGATGTTCTCTCTCTACTCTTAAAACAAGGAATTGAATGGGAGTACTTTTCAATCCCTTCCTCCTCTCAGACTGTTTTTTTTTTCCAATTTGTTTTAAGTTTAGACGACCTGAAATAAATACACTGTCAGGCCCAGAAAGTGTCTTCAGGCTGAGACAAGCCAACAGTAGCCAAAACAGCTGGAGCTCTGAAAGGTGCAGAATCTTTTTGTTTCCCTATTTTCACCCCATCAATATGAAGCGGCTGGGAGTGAAACCCAAACACAGCCTGGCCATCTCCTCTAGTGCCTCTCTAGAAAAGAAAATCTTTTCTTTCTCACCGAAGGATAAATTTGTTTAAAAAAAAAACCAACCCTTAGTTTAACCCCTCAAACACGTGTCTGCACCAACTACAATCAGGCATCGAGGAGAGGTGAGTCAGACAACCCAGAAAACCCAGTTGTTCTCTCTTCAGGTGTATAATAGGCCTGCTCAGGTAGAGTCACTAGAATAGAAAATCAAATCCTCTTACTATTGCTTTGGGTGTTGAACTGCTGGCACTACAAGCTGGAAGGAACCTTAGAGGTCATCCCACCCTGCCATTTTGCTGAGAAGGAAACTGAGGTTCCGAAAGGATAAGTAACTTGCCCAATGTAAGCCCCAGTAAGGAGTAAGCAACAACTAGGATTCATGCCTGAATTGATCCATACCCACCCTCGTAATTTCTAAGGCCATTAGGAATGGAGAAACAGCCAAGTAAGTGGTTGCCTTAACTTTATTCCAATACACCTGAAATTGACTTGCCTTGTTCTAACTGCCTCACCTATGTATGGCACTAGGGCCTTCTTGCTAGCTCAAGCTGATGCTCATAGAAGATATTGGGATACAAGGTATGAAGGTTCTTGTCCATCCATGGAGTCACTGGGCTAATTTCCCAGAGATACCCATATCCCCAGATATTAGGGATTGATTATTATTATTTTCAAAATATTGTTTTGAAATTATTAGATTATTATTACTGGATTATTATTTTTTAAAACCCATATATGGTCCCCACTAATTTTCCTTGCATCCATGTTAGTGGACTTGATTCAGAAGCCATCACTGGGCATAAGGGCAAGATCACATACTCTTAATCAGTCACTTAGTGGCTTTGAAGATCAGGAATCTTCAGACTCTAAAATAGGGGTTCTTAACCCTATTTGTGTCTGGGACCCCTTTGGAAATAATGTGAAACAAACCTATGGACTCCTCATCAGAATAATCCTTTTAAATGCATGAAATAAAATAACGTAAGATTACAAAGAAAACACTTACATTGGAATAATTATTGATTTTAAAAAATAAGTTTACAGACCCCAGGTTAAGAAGCCTCTACTAAAGAGGCTATCTGAAACTTATCGCTCTGACTGTATTTATGTACATTAAATAGGGACATTCTCCCTATCTTTTACTCTAAGACCTTCAGGGTGACCTGACCAAAACCCAACTTGCTGTTGATTTAAGTATCAAGAGATTTTTTAAGGTTAGGGCTTCAAGGACTGCACAGTTTCAGAGCATTAGTGCTGTTGATGGAGTCTTTCAACTCTGTCTGTCTGTCTGTCTGCCCCCACCCAACAATGAAGCCTGAGTGAAAGCTGCCTTCCATGTCATGTTTGCAAACAGGCTGGGAAGCCTTCTCGTGGAAAGATGGCGCCTTTCAAGGGAGCAAATGTGGCATGTTGCTAAGGAGCAGTGAGCAACAGCTGGTTGAGAAATGAATCTGTGTCCTTGGAAGAGCTCGTTTCTAGTCAATAATTAAATGTTACTGCAGCATCCCTTCCATCAAGGAGATACAGAAATATGCTATAATGAGGCAGGTGGGAGGGAGAAAGAAACCTAGTTCAAAATTTAAAATGGTAAATAAAACCCCTCCAAACCTTCTCCAGGCTCACTAAACAAGTAAAAAAGCCCATGGAGGAGGAATACGTTTGAACTTGCTTAAGGGACTTGGTAGTAACTCTATAGACTCCGGGATATTGGATGGTAGGGTGGAGGGGAAGAGGGGGGACTACAGGCATCCTGAGCCAACCAGCCCCTGAAATGAGCTTATAAAAATACCACAGTCCATGTTAGCAGGTACCTAGACCTAGAGGAAGCTGCGGCTTCAACAAAAATGAGACCCGTTTCTGAGGACCTTTCACTTTCTAATCTCAAAACGTTGGAGACGTGGAATAACAACGCAGCATATCATCTCAGCATTCCATTTCCTGTCTTTTACTGTATGACCCCCAAAATAACCCTCATAATAAAAAAAAATTTTTTTGATTAAGCTGAGAATAGTTCCACCAGGAAGTGAAGTTTTAGTTGACTCTTTTTTCTCTTGTTCTTTTAATAACCCCATTTTAAAAAAATAGCCCGCTCTTCATTCTTTAAATAAGGGTTCAGAAGTTCAAATATGCCAGCAAAGCTGAGAGAGAAATCTTTCCTTTTGAGAACCCTAGCTTCTTCATGAATGAGCCCAAAAGAGAGCATAATTAGCTTGACATCAGGGAACTTCTAGTCCTAAGAAACAGAAGGGAAATGATATCCTGGAACAACCCTCCCACATGCAGCCTTTGGAGCTCAAAACCTGATAGCAGCCCAGAAGAGCTAACACGCACCACCAGCAAGCAATGTCTGCAGTGGGCTTCGACTTCTCTCTGCAGGAGAGGAGAAAGACTTAAGCGTCAAAGAGTTAATGAAATATTATATGGATGAGCTGTGAGCTTCCGAAAAAGCAGTCAAGTACTGAGATGTTTTTTATTTTCTAAACCTACACTTCAAAGATTGGATAACTCACAACCTTGTCAACAGTGAGAAAGAGGATGGGTTCAGATGGGTGAACAGAGACAGGATGGAAAATTTTCCTTCTCATTTTGAAAGAAAAGATTGCTATCAGGAAAAAAGTTCTCTATATAAGAGGGCAAAAGTAAAAAGAGCATGCTGGAATGTTATGCCCCAGAAAGGGCATTCACTTAATAAGGGGAGATAAACCCATAGGTTTTCAGAACTGAGAGAGGTCATAGAGATCACTTAGTCTGACCCTCACATTTCTAGACAGGACACTGAAGCTCAGGGGTTGAGTGACTTGGGAGTTAAGGTAAATCACAGGGAGGTAGTGACAGAGAGGGCTGTGGAACCTGGGTCCCCTAAGTAGTAGTCCAGTTCAACGTACAAACTCCTATTTTTTAGGCAGAACTATTAGAAACCCATATTAAAGTGTCTAGTGATTCAGGAACACCTCAACAATTCAGATGGCACAGTGAAACAGCACAGTGGAAAGTGTGTTAGATTTGGAATCCAAAGACCTGGGTTTGAACTCCAGCTCTGCTGCTTATTAGCCATGTGTGGCAAGTCACTTGATTCCTCCTGAGCCTCAGTTTCTTCTTCTATTAAATTAGGAAGTCAGACTAGGTGGCCTCTAAGGTTATTTCTAGCTCTGAATGTATTGCCTTATGAATTCAGAAAACCAAAGCCTTGTTCATATGCAATAGCCCCATGGTATTTTCCCCAAGCTGATATGGCCTTAGCAAAAATATCGGCTAGAACTCTTTTAGGAATATTGACAAGTAAGTTAAAGCTTTACAGAAATATATATATACATATATATATATAGACATATATATACATATACAGAATATGTATATGCATATACAGAATATATACATACATATACAGAATATGTATATACATATACAGAATATGTACATACATATATATACATAAATATATATATATACACATATATATATATATATTTCTTTGGTTCTGTGTTTGCATCAGACTTAGCAAAATTTTCTTAAATGGTAGGGTAAAAGTGAATGTTCATAAAACCAAGTTTCTAGGAAACCTAAAGGGAAGTGCTTTTTAAACAGGTACTCACCTGTAGTTACAAGTGATCTACCCAAACCTTCCATGACTTTGGCCATTCTAAGCTTTTAGGCCTTAATCAGTTGTCCCATACATAAATAATTGTACTAAATGCATCCCATGACCGATGGAACTTTTGTTCTAATAACATACTATATTACCATTGTCAGGAGAAATCTTGTCATGTGTATGTGGGTCTGCATTGCTTTTAACTTGCAGATCTATAGAGTTGCTTCTTCCTGGGGCTTGTACTTTGATCTAAGTTGCTTGCTTTAATATGTAAAATTAAAACAGCACACACTTATAGGGTTCAGGATCAGAAGGGACCTTAGAGATCACCTCATCCAGTCTTCTCATTTTACAGATCAGAAAACTGAGGCCTTGGGAGGGGAAGTGCTTCTGCCACCATCATTCAGCAACTTCTCCTTTGTAATTAACTCGATCCAGAAATATCACCTTATTCAGATGTTTGTGGCAATTACTTGATGGCCTCCTTGTCTGTTTTCCTCCTTTCTCAGAGTTTATTTAACACTTGGCTTGCAGTCATACTCTCCCTTATACTCGTTGCTGTTATACTTGACTCACCAGGTTATTTAACCTTATGAAACCTCCTTAGTTCCTTCCTGGTAAAAGCCTTAACCACCCTCTACCACTTGGGTGAAGGAACTCATTCTGGGAGTGGAAGGGGGTAGTAGTAATAGGATAAACCTGAGGTTTCCTCACCATCAGTGATGGTTTCCAGTTCTCCTCAGTCCCACTCCTATTCTCTGCCTTTATAGCCCTGATCTCAGTGGGATTTAACACATTTTCCAATGAAATTTCTAGGCTGGTTCTAGCCCATGACCTATTGGTCCCACCCCCATCAACATTTTTCCTTTTACTTATGCTGTTAATAGGTCCATCAGCTACCCCACTGCCTTTGGGGCACCATTCTTAAAAATTAATAGGAGCTTTTGTGCTGAATGCACAAGGAGAGTTTGCCTTCATTTCACTTACGCTAATGATCTAGCTTTTCTAGAGTCATTAATAACCAGGTTTAAATAAGGTGAATTTTAGTGTGTGTAAATAGGATTTTGTTATTCCTTTTTAGATATTAGTTCCAGGATCCATGGCCAAAATAGATAATTCCCATGAATTATTGTTGAAAATATCTCCATCACGCTTGTTCAGTGAGACATAGGGGTGACATAAGGTACACCTGCGCTGTGCTAGATCATGACGATATTGCTAAAGTTAGCCTGAGAAGCTATTGTTGGCAATTTGCCTTCGTTGTCTGTTGCCCTATAAAGCAAGTGGGCACTGGTCAGTAAGGGGGCAACCCATTTTGGGATTTGGGTAATGGATAGAGGAATGCATCTACCTGCCTTAATTGGCCTCCATCAAGGCTTGGGGGGAATTTGTGTTTGCTTTAACTAACCACCATTGAGGCTTATGTATTGAGGAGTTATACTCCTCTCCCACCCCTGCAAGAAGTGTGATTAGGGAATGCTGTAGGAGTTGGTGTTCCCTTTATCAGCAACACTTTTGAGAAGACTAGAATAAAATAAGCTTATTTAACCCCTTTGAAGCTGTCTTCCTGTCTGACTGGATCAAAAGTGAACCTGCGCTAGAACACCTGTTAGTGTTAGGAGCCCTCTTGTGTTCTCCTGCCCAACAAATGGTGTTACCTGTGTGTTTACCTGTGAAACACTAGGAAATACTCCCTCTCAGGATATCTTTATCTTCTCCCAACCTTATTTAGCACCCACCAGGCTTATCCCATTCAATCAATGGGGGACCCCTCTTGGTCCTATTGAGAAGGCCTGTCCACAGCAGTCCTAGGGTACCATGCTATATTGGGCTATCGCCAACTTCAGCCACAAGAACCAAGCTCATTCAGAACCAATCCTGTTGACTGCATTCCCAAGTGTCGTGAGCCGGCCCTGGCTCAGGCTGGTCTAGTATTTCAGGTTTGGGATGGAAACAAAATGAGATCATTCGACAATTGACAAAAAAAAAAAAAAAAGGTTTACTTAGCCAAAGCATAGAAAGGATATTCAACAAGGGTACAGTGCTG
This sequence comes from Vombatus ursinus, assembly GCF_900497805.2. Classification (NCBI taxonomy): domain Eukaryota; kingdom Metazoa; phylum Chordata; class Mammalia; order Diprotodontia; family Vombatidae; genus Vombatus; species Vombatus ursinus. The sequence goes on along the minus strand of NW_020948983.1, from coordinate 30,773,255 downwards.
GTTCAGGCAGACACAGCAGCTGTCATTTGCACACAACACCATATCTGGTCAGGAGGGTGTGCTGACTCAAACAGTGGTGGTACATCTCTTAAATCTGGAGGACACCTGACTCCTCATAGGTTACCCCTCCTTTCCCCACCAAAGTCCTAGAAAATCTTCTACTTCAGATCCTTAACTTCCTAACATGTTACAATCTGCCTTACAACTCTACCACCCTCCTGAAAGTGCTCTAATGTTACAATTGCTAAATCCAGTGGCCTTTTCCAAGACCTCATTCTTTCTGACCTCTCTGTAGTTTGACACAGTTGACCACAGCCTCATCTTTGATACTCCCACATTACTCCTCAGCTACGTTCCTGCCAGACTGGAAACCATATTCTGAAGGACTTAACGCTTTCATCTCTGGAACTCCCACTCTGGAGCCTCATTGTCCTGATTGAAGAGTGTCTCACCTGGCCCGTGATATTAAGCCAAGCTGGCTGTAGTCATGCTTCACCTTACTCCTGACCATCTCTTCACCACATATTTGCCTTATTGCCACATGTATTATCCTTTGTGTTGTCCTTCTTTCCACTCCACCCACACTCTAGAAAGTTCTCTAACTTTCTAGTTGTAAAACCAAAATCAAAACACTACTGCAACTAGAAAAGGTGTATCAACCTACTCCATTAATACTTCATTATTGCTCCACGTATCAACCTTGTAACTTTCTAAACCAAAATGCCCATCATGGCCACCATTCCCCATATGCATTTTGCACTATTATAAGCTCCTTGAGGACAGGGGCTTCCTTTGCCTTTGTATTCTCAGTGCTTGGTATATAGTACATTCAATATATGCTACTTCATTTGCTCTGATGACACTGCTCTCTCAGGTTGTCCTACCTGTCTGACCCTCTCCCTTTGTTTCCTTTGGGCCATCATAATCCATATACCACCTCTTAAGCATTGAGGTATAAACTAAGGCTGTTTTGTCTCGAGCCCTCTTTTCTTCTACCTCATCTCTTACTGACCCCATAAATTCTTACAGGCTTAATCAGCTTTAGGTGGATGACTATAAAATCTACATTAACAGACGCTCTCTCCTCTCCTGACTCCCAAGCCAATCCAATCCAATCAATCAAGTATTTACTAAGTTTCTACAATGGGCCAGGCACTGTGCCAGGTGCTGAGGCTACAAATACAAAGATGAAACGATTCATACTTGCAAGGACCTTACACTCAAATACAATGTCCTATGTTATGAGTTGCCTACTGAACATCTCCACCAGCATCTTAAACACAGTACGTCCACAATGGGACTTAAAATCCTTAAGCCCATCCCTCTTCCTAACATCCCTATTTTGTTTGAGGGTACCACTATGCTTTCAGTCACCCAGGTTCACAACTTTAGTCATGCTACACTATTCACTCTCACGCCTCATTATTCAGTTGTTTGACCGTTGTCTCTCATTTGCGCCCCTCTCTCCACTCACACGGACAATGCCCTAGTTCAGATCCTTATTACCTTCTGCCTTGACTAAATGCACTAACTAGTAGTTTCTAACTAGTCTTCCTGACTAATTTATCCTCCAATCCTTCTTCTGCACACAGCAGTCAAACTGTCTTAAAGCATTGACATGACATCTCTCCTTTGTTCAAGAAGTTTTAGGGGCTCCCTATTGCCTCTAGAATAAAACATAAACTATTCTGTTAAGCATTTATAACCCTTCACAACTTGGCATGATACTTGTCACTTCCCATACACATCTCCCACCTACGGATCATCACGTCTCCCCTTTCTGGAATGCTCTCTCTCCTCACTTTGGCCCCTCAGACTCTCTAGTTTCCTTCAAGCCTCAGCTAAGGCACTTCCTCCACCATGAGGTCTTTCCTGATCACCCTGGTTTTCAGGCTATGCCCCTTCCTGAGATAACTATCTACTGTGTAATTATCTGTGGGAATGTTGTATCCCTCTCTTGAATATATAGGTTCCCTGAAGGAAAAGATTGTTTTGCTTTTTCTTTGTGTCCTCAGTACCTAGAAGAGTACCTTGCACAAGGTAAGAGCTAAGTGTTTGTTGAACTGAATTTCGCAGTGTTATTTCTGAGCTAAGGTGAACGCTGTTTTTTGTTAATGAGGAACTCTTGAAGGTGGCAGGCACTCATCACCCCCACTGACCTTAGCAGAGTTGGCTGACAATGCTTGCTTGTGGCTAAGGTGCTACGAATTAGGCTCTTACTACCACAAACAATTAACAATGAGAGGCAGCATGGTATAATGGAAGAAGAGTCCTGGACCTGGATTCAGGAGAGGCCTGGGTTCAAATTCTGCCCCCATCATTTACTAGATGACATATACTTAATTTGTCTGAGCCTTATTTTCCTCGTCTGTAAAATGGAGATAACGAAACCAGAAGTGCCTACCTCACATGGTTTTTGTGAAGATCAAATGAGATAATGTACGTAAAGTGTTTTGCAAAGCTTAAAATACTCTACCTTGGCTATTTTTCAGGAAGTGACTAACTACCTTTTAAAAATCAAGAATTTGCAAAGCACAGCAAGGAATCTGAAATAATCAGAACAAATGATAATCTTCAAACTGCAGATATAAATAAGTAAGAAAATATGTCTTTTATTTTTACTTACAAAGCCTCAGTTTTTGGCTAAATGAAAAGGAATGAGCAGGGTCTTAATCAGTTATTAGGTCTGGCCACAACAGCAACCAATTGCTCTGCTTCAGGCTGCATTCCATTGTCAAGAAAAGAGGAAAGGGGGAAAAATAGTGGAAAACTCTCATCTATACCTCAATAAAATATATATACACAGAACTGCCCCCACTCAAAATAATTAAAGGACTTAATGCTGGGCAATCTCTTGTGGAAAAAGTGGGAGACATTTAAATTATTTGATAGCTAGATTGTTTGTTTGTTTTTTTTTTTAAGGTAAGTTATCCTGGGTCCAACTCCTCTCTTCTGGCTCATGTTTGAGTGACTATAGACCAACCAAGGTTCACCAACACAGACCCTGGTTCCAAAGAAATGATGCTGGCACCTGAAAGACTCTGCTTTCTAATCTGCAGAGATGGGAAGGGGGTATAAGTCTTAGAAGGCAAGACAACTTGGCTTTGGTGGATCCCCAGCCTTTGGGCAACATCCTATGTGCAGCTGTGTCGCATGTGGAAGTTGACAACATATTCAGCATTAGTCCTTTGCACCGAAATGGCAAAAGGCTCAAAAGGGTGGAAGGTAAAGGCGACCAGGCGTCGGACTGTGTGGTTGATGGGGCGGCCCAGCAGGCCTGCCTGGATCTCAAACTTGAGCAGACCAGAATCCCGGGCATAGAACCTGAATGGAGGAGAAAAAGAAGGAAAAAGAATAGTATTTATATTCTCTACCATTTGAGGTCCATTTTGCAGTGGGGAAGCTAACAAATGACCAATATGCTTCATTGCTCTGCCTACTATATCTGTTCTAGGGGCAGCGAGGTGTCAGTGGATAGAGTGCCATGCTTGGAGTCAAGATGACCCGAGTTCAAACTTGGCCTTAAACACATTCGAGCTGTGTGACCCTGAGCAAGTTACTTAACCTCTACCTGACTTTCCTCATGTGTAAAATGGGAACAACAATAGCGCCTATCTCCCAAGGTTGTTACGAGGATTAAATGAGATAATATTGACAAGCCACTTAGCACAGTGTTAAGTATTATACAGTTACTTATTATTATTATTCCAGATTTTCAAAACAAAGAAGTCTAAAGCAAACTATGAAATCACAAATACTTTTAAATTCTATTATTCCTTGAGGGTTATTTCCCTCCCAATGATGATCCCAGTTACAACTCAGTCACCTTCAGAAGTCATTCATCTTAAAACAGCTGGGCCCATTACAAAAGGTAAATTGTTACTTTGAAAATATTTAATCTGGTACATTCCATCTCATAAAAAAGGTAAAATGTTATAAGCTTGTTTTCCTTTTAATAAAATACAATAAAACCAAAGACTTTTGTAGCCATCCCAGCATATCCAAGCAATGCACCTGGAGAGAACAAGGACCTCTAGTGTCCTCAGTGATAAGAACACTAGAATCTCACTGGTTTCAACAAGCAGTGGGTGGATGTTCTTATGTAGTGATAGGTTTTCTTAAGTCAGCATGGTCTAGTAGAAAAAGCACTGAGTTGATCAGGAAATCTGGATTTTAGTTCTAACTCTAACCCCAAACAAGTTGTATGACCATAAGCATGTGGCTAAATCTCTCCGGATCTTAACAAAGTGTTGAATGAGTTTATCTCTTAGCTCCCTTTCAGTTCTAATATTGTATGATTCGTTAAGTATGAAAGTGCCTTAAATAGAACAGTATCACTACCGAAGTGTACTTATGTACACTGATTCCTAGCCTAAAGTTTCCCAAAATAGGAAAGTAAGACCTCCTCCTAATCTTACCTATTCAACAAATTGCCCCAAACTGTCTCTGCATATGGAAACTACCAGGTCACCAGTGCTGATCTGATGATTTGAAAGTATATATAAGACCACATGTCTTGACTTTACAAATTATAATTATATAATGGATTATTGGAATAATTAAAAAGAGAAGACACACCTCTATATATCTTAAATAATTCACCTGATAACAAGAGACAGGATTAGAACACTTGTGAAATCCATTCCAGAACTATGTTAGATTAAGGTAGTAGCATGATCATGTATTCTATTATTTTATAAACTTTCTATCCTTTCTAATGAGCACATGAAGCTGTGGGAGACGTGAAAAGTAGAAAGGACTGCAAAATCACACAAACCAAAGTGACATCTGGCACAAGCAAACTGAATGGAGAGTCAGCTTCCTCACTTCCTTAATTTTTTTTGGTGGTGATGGGTGTAGTGTGCCCCTTCGTACCTGATTGGGTGATCGCCACAAGTCTTGGGCCGCTCCATGACTGATACCCACTTATCGTCATAGCTGAAGAGAGACAGATCGAGGTAGGGACTGCCACTGTATGACTGGGCGCTGATGGGGAGCTGACCAAGCAGCCTCCGTACTGCCTCCGTGTGCCCTCCATATTTTGCATTTACAATAGTGTCTTTAAACCTGAAAATCAATCAGTACAGCAGAAAGGCAATACAGGAGACATTGTCAGAAAGCACATACAACTTCAGAGTTTAAGACTACAAACTTAGGGGTTTGTCGATAAAATATTATTGCAAATAATACAACTCAGCTTGTTTGTTTCCAGTATTATAGGAACCCATATCTCCAGCCAAAATGGTAGAAAAAGAGGGGATTCTGTTTCTAAAAATATATTTCACTTCAAATTACAGACTTAGAAATGGGGAGATGTGAAATGACTCTAAGAAACCAACACAGGTTCCACAGAAGAACTATAGACAAAAGTTGACACATGGACAGAAACACCAAAGCTCATCCTGACAAGTTATGTGAGCGTGGGCAAGTCATTTACCTCTCTCAACTCCAGTTCCCTCAGCTGTAAAATGGAAATACCTGTCATGAGTAAGTATCTCACAAAGCTGTTGGGACAGTCAAATGAGAAAAGGTTATGCAAAGCACTTTGAAGGTGAGTGTTTGTGGCTATCGCTGAAGCCCAAGAACAAAAAACGACTTAGGAAACTCATCCCTGAATCAATAGCTTTCAAACTCATTAAAGAAACAACCCTAGATAGTAGAAAAAGAGAAAGCCTCTCTTGGGCTCTTTCAGCACACACACTGTAACATGACATTGCTAATTTATTTTTAAAAGGCAAAAAGCCAGCAATTTATAAAGTTCAATACTTAAGTTGCTACTTCAGGGTCTGCATTTCTATAGTTACCAGTATCTAGGACAGGAGACAGATAGCACTTAGCACAATAGAAAGAGGGGGAGAAAGATATTTTTATACACACATACATGTTTGTGTATACATACATGTAAATACATATATAAAATATATGTATACACTCACAAATCATTACACAAAACTCCCATCTTAGAAATAGGCATGTATATATTTACTATGAAAGTAACTTAACATTTCTTTCATTTCAAATAAAGATGTTTATTTGTTTTTCTGTCCTATTTTATTGCCCTCTTACATAATTTCCCAGTCTTAAGTGTAAAATATAAAATTAACCTTTGAATTAAAGACAACATTCCCAGGATTACTAGAAGACAATATAAATACATTATAACTCGCACTCGGGTTTTGTCTGAGGCAGTTTTGGGAAACAGTACACCTTATGTTTTGATCAACATGGTATTGTTGAACTAATAAATAGCTTTGATACTTGTCTTCTTTTTGCTAAGAACAAAGGAGTGGCAGTTTCTCAAAGGTTCAAAAAATATTTAACTTATCAGTATGTGATTAGTGTCTATAATTCAAAACATATTATTGGTCTGCAAATCGAGGAGAAAACCTCATTATCATCCTGTTTCCCCAGATTCATCAGCTTGGTTTTGATTTCTGATTATTGCTATATTCCTGCTTACAGCTGTTACATAAAATTTGTGATGGGAGAAGAATACAAATGCCAAACACTTTCTTTTATTTCTGCTTGACATAGTCTAAGTATATAATGCAAACTCAACTTTGGACTACACATATTATCCTATTATCTTCTATGAAACTTTGGAAAACATACTATATTCCCAGGGTTACTGGAATCGAATAACCAATCCAGATTTTGCAATCAGCTCTTTATTCAATAAGACCCAATACAACTTTCCTAACATCTCTCATGCCATCTAATGACTTCAAGAAAAAAATTAGATATGCTTGCTGATAGCTTTCTGCACATCCTCAAACCAAGAAACTGATATAATAGAAAAAGTGGGCCATCTGGACACTATTCACACTCTGCTCAAAATTTTCAGGTGACTTTTGCCACTTGGCCCTTACCTTCCTCAAGTACTTTTACTCCTCTATAAGAATCCTCTATTCTATCTAACACAGGTTATTCACTATTCCTCAAACATGTAATGCATTCTTATCTCTGCAGCTTTGCTTACACTATTTTCCCAATGTAGAAAGCCTTCCCTCAACACTTGACTATGTCCTACCTTTCCTTCAAGGTCTAACTCAAGTTTCATCTTCCATGATGACTTCTTAAACTGGTCTGGCACTCAGTAATCATTCCCTCTTCTAGTTTCACTTATCATTTGACATTTATTGTCCCATATTATTTATCTTTTATATGCAGGAGGTGCTACATAAATATTTGTTAGATTGAACATGCTTTATTTCCAGACTAGACTATACTCCTTCTCAAGAACAGGAATAATGTTTCCTACCTCTTTGTATCCTGAGCACAGTGCCCTATAGAGTATCCAATAACCACAGAATTTCAAAAATGGAGGAGACTTTAAAGTCAACCACATTTCCCTCCCTCTTCCCCTCTCCCTTTCCTTCCCTACCATAATGGATGAAGAACCAGGGTCTAGATAGGATAAGTGCCTTGCCCATAGTTAAACAGTTCTTGGCAGAGCCAGCAGTAGTACCCAAGTCTCCTGACCCTTGGGTCTACCACTCTTTCTACTATATCATAAAGCCTCATTCGTAGGTACCCACTAAGTAACTGTTGTTGGCCTATGGCCAAAACTAGGTCAGGTAAGGTCTTGTTGGAAGCCTATGTTGGTAGCTCACCGGCGCTGGATTTGCCTTGCAAAGTTGTTGCTAGAAGCTGAACAGGGAAACTGGACGGCCTCACTGTGCAGGGTGGCATTGCGGAAGAGGTCACAGAAATTCTCAAAGAGCTCCAGCAATTCATCCGAGGTATTCTCAAACACTGCTATCACCTCTGTCGTCACCATATTGTACACAACAAAGAAGGAAGGCTGGAAAGGAGGAACAAATAATAACTGTTAGCCAGCTGAGTATAACCCATGGCTAGGGTGACCCTTCATATTGGGCTAAAAATTCAAGCTACTCAAGAGAAACAAGAAAATGTTCCTACTGTATGGGTCAATGAAGAAACAGGTCCCACGGCTCTAGGTGCCTCAGGGAGCCTCCATGAGCTTTATCAGTCAAATGCCTCTACGATGCCACATTCCCCACTGTAATTGTGTTGCTGAAATTACCAAGTTGGCTAGTTTAAAAAAAAAAAAGGTTTTCAATCTTTCATTTCAAACTGTGTGCTTCAATTTCCCTCTCCAACTGTTTCTTCTTTCTTTGCTCCCCACCCCACCTCAAGATAAAAAAATATATATATTTTAAAGTGCCAGATTTAATTTTATTTCCTGCTGGGGAAGTGATTTGCAGCCCTGTGTTGGCTGCTGACAGATTATTTTCTCCTGTGTATGTACAGTTGAAAGTTCATTTTTTGGCATCTATTTTTCCTCTTAACATTTCCAACATGCAGAGAGGCGTCTTAAGTGCATTGTGTTTTGAAGCTGCCTCAGAAAGTTGTGTCCCAGCAGTATCCTGCTGCTGGACAAATGAAAATCCAGAGAGGCATTTACTGTTTCTTTCTTGACAGATGCTCTTTTGGCCAAAAGCATTTGTATTACCCATGTGGGATTTAGAGCAATTAGGACCATGGCGGGGCAGGGCAGTGATGGGAGGGGAAGAAGCAGAAGGACCTGAAGTTTATTCACATGCCACAAGTGGAAGTACCCGGAGCTACTTAGGAGTTCAGTTTTAGAGTGGGCACCTAGATATCCAATTCTCTCAAACTGCTTTTTAGTTTGCTCTCATCAGCCTGACAATAAAAGCTCCAGGATTTTTCCAGGGTCAATGAAATGCCAATCTGAAATCATCTGTTGGTTTCATACAGGAAAATGAAGTTAATAGACATTAAGTATTTTTGACCTGGGTTGGATCTGAATCTCCATTACCCATTCCTGATGCAAACAGTTCACGCTACAGTGTGGCATTTAGTACAGCTGAGATATTTAATCAGCCTATAATGTAAAGAAACTGGGTGGCAATATGAGACCAATTTCCTAAATACTATCCCAAGGCTTCATATTTAAATGTATTTTTCACTCATTCATCTTCATAATACCCATAGAAAGTGATGGTTTTACAGGAAGTGGGCACAAAAAGTTTCAGTTTGAGGCCACAAATTATGTAAGACAAGAATTGTACCCTAGCACCCTAATTTCTCAAGCCACAATTACCCTGTATCAGTCCAGAGGAAAAAAAAATGGTTGTTTTAGCTAACAATCAAAGGATAATCTCAATTGTGATGAAAATGATTTGACGATTTATTTGCCGAAATGAAAATTATCACCCAAACCTAAATAATGGATTTTCCTGCTTCAAGTCTTGTCTTATATTTATCTTTTCTACAAATCTGGGTCAGCTCTTTGATTTTGTTGTTTTACAAAGATATTACAGGAAAAAAGGGAGTTTAGTAATGCATGTTATATGATTATTACATGAATTACATGAACATGCAACAGGTTTCTCTTCAGCTAAGGTTTTCAGGAAAGTAAAGGGACAGGGGGAGAAGCAAGGGACTGTAGAGCAAATCTTAAGCAATGTATTCTAAAAGATAGGTGTTCACTAATGATGATTCAATGGGCTCATCATCAGATAACTATGGGGAAGAAAATAGGTTTCTGGGCTGATCATGATAGTTTCCACTAATAACTGAATCTTTTTATAGAACAAATAATCCACTTCTCAGAGGTAGCAGGTTGAAATTATTTTTCCATAAGCTAGCTAATTAAGCTTGAAACATGGCCAATAAAGAGAATCTAGAGCTAGGAGTTCTTCACCTAGCATCTATGAATTTTAAAAACACTTTGATAGCTCTATTTTAATATAATTGATTTCCTTTATAATTCTGTATACTTTATTTCATGCATTTAAAAACATTACTCTGAGAAGGGTTCCACAGCCTTCACCTGCCTGCCAAAGGGGTTCAAGATACAACTCATACTCCAGATGAACGGTTTAAATATATGGTTTTTTGCTTGTTATGGACAGATGGGTCAGAACTATTTATGAAACAATAGATATGGCACTAGAAAGGCGAATAGCATAGACATCACGAAAGTTACTTTCTCCATCTGTCAAATTCAAAAAGGAAAAATTCCAAAAAGAAACAGTCTACTCTATTTCAAGATCAAATTTCAAATCAATTACTTCCTAGGAACTTGGGTGCTCTTAAAACTTAACTGATCCTACTGATCTCTGAAAACTTCTTCCTATAAGCTCATTTAAAATAGTTAATAGTTAAAAATAGTTAATAAAACTGAATAGGTAGAAGCTGGACAGACATTTTACTTAATATGAGAAAAGGTTAGCTGTGTTGTGGCCCTTTTACAGCCATACAGTCCAGATTATTCAGAAGCTAAATAAAAGAGCTTGTAGATCAGGAAGTTCTTCATTATTTGTTTTGTTTTGATTTTTTTTTCAGTGTTCAGTAGTCTCCCTTTTAGTGTAGGGACAAAGTCAGTAAAAAGAAGTGAAACTCAAATCAATCAAATTATGTTTATTAATCACTTTACAGAAAGATCTAGTGAGAGAATTGACATTTTAATTACTTAATTGTGAAAACGAGATTTCCAATTATTTTTTTTACCTTGATAGTCTGTCCCCATTAGCAGAGCTAAATCACTCAAGGTGGACAAATTATCCATGGGTAGTAGAAGCTTAACTGCTAATGAATTTTTGGCCTTTCTCTAGAGAAACCTGAAAATGCAATCACCCCAGAGACATCAAAATGAAATTAGACACATATCCACCAAAATCTCAAAAGGATGGAGTTTCTGCATTATAAACAGAGATCTCCCAGAATCTCTGGAAGAAAAAGGAATTTCTAGAGATCATCTAGTCCACTGACGGAAATAACAGAACTAGGGAAATATAAACTTGATTTTGGCTTTTATAAAACCAAAGGCATACAAAATTTAAGACTATGAAAACCAAACACAACTCCAGGACCACTGACCTAGCAATTCAAAAACAGGGCAATGAATGAAGCAAATGTAGACATAATGGAAAGAACACATTCAGGAGTCACAGAACCTGGATTCAAATCCCACCTCTGATGCTGGTCACCTATGTGACCTAGGGCAAATCACTTAACTTCCTTGGGCTTTAATTTGCCGAACTAGATCATCTCTCAAGTTCTTTCCAGTGTTAGAGCTAGGATCCTATGATCCTACAGCAAATATGTATGGTCCCTCACTCTAAGTGTCTCAATAAGGCTGAACATCATCAAATACCTGTGATGGGTCTGTGACCCGTAGTGTCACTACATCTTCACTAGTGTACTTGATAAAGAGGTGATTTTCATCTAGAAGCTGCATCTTCCACATGCGCAACTGTCGTAACTGGTCAAAATACTGGAAGAAGCGCCTCTTGGCCATGGCACTACCATCCTGCTCTGCCCGGCGCCACAAGTATACCAACAGCCGATGCTTTAGGGAATTAATGAAGGGTTCCTTGTAGGGGTTGGCCATGCCTGTTTGGCTGTCTCGCTGTACCTCAGGGTAGACAGCTGACAGGGTGAGCAGGTCATCCTCATAGCAGAATCGACCAATGGTACGCACATCAATAAAGGTACCCTCAGGAGTGACCTGGAAGACATGAATGGTCTGCTGCTGTACTGAAAGAATGGCTAGTATGTTCTTATATAAGTAGAGCCCTTGATTGTGGGACAAGATCACTTTATCACATTTGAACGTGCGGGTGTCACACAACCTGCCAGTGTGAAGATCAATGATGTGAAGGGAATAGTCCTCCAAAGGGGAGCGGGGATTTGGTGTCACCGACTCACTGTTGCGATATACTTCATAAAAAGGAGGATGAGGCTCTTCAGGGAGGTAGGCAGCTGAACCCACAATGACACAACGGCAGTCATCTGTGAAGAGGCTACACTCACGATTTAGGTGTTCACCATTAGCAGCTACATTGGTGATATGCAGTAAGACAAAGAAACGTTCAAAGAGTCGGCCTCGGATGTTGACTGACCTCTGGTCATTGCCATTGGCCAAAATTTCACCCTCATAACCCTGCAGTAGGTCCTCTGCTGCTTGGCAGCCCTGGTACTCATAAATCTCCAATGATGTCTGGTCTGAAGAAAAGGCAATAAAGTAGCGCCCATCAGGTGAAAATTTTCGAAGGAAGCAAGGTGGCTTTTCCACATTAACCACAGTAAAGTTGGGGAAGACGTTCTGGTGGAATACTCGAACCTGGTGCCAGTGCGTACCAGCCTTGCCTGAACTGATGCGCCGACGTTCCAAGCGGTGGATAACATTTTGGTTCTGGATTCTTCGAGGTTTGATTGTTGGAACATCATGATCCATCATCACAGCATCTTATTTCTGGATGATTAAGAGCAGAGGGTCACACATTAAAAGAAAAAAACAAAAACAACAAACAAAAAACCCAAGTTCCCTTTCCACAGACACATCATCTCAGGGTTTACCTAAAATCTTCTACCTTAAGTCACAAGGAAACAGAGTAAACTTCAAGTCTGTGTCTTCAACATGTGAAAAATGGGAAGAGTTTAACACAGAAGAAATATCTCAAGTGTGCTTAGCTATAAAAATGTTTATATCAAAAATATCTGAATCACTAGAATAAATGAATTCAGAGTAAGAATTGAGTTATGAATTACTTCCCCAAAACACATGAAGTCATTTTAAAATACTGCTATCACTTTAACATTATCAGTAGCCCCAATGCAGAGCATGGACTCTTTTAAAAAACGATTTATGAAGCATTAATTCAAATTTAACTTCATTTGAAGAAACATTTATTAAGCACAGTACCTGGAATACAAGTAAATGCTTAATAAATGCTGGTGATTAAGCACTTACTATTTATGAAGAGCTATACCAGGAATTATTACATGCAAAGCACTATTTTAGTTAAGTAAAATGACAAGTTTGGTTTCACTCTCACTTTACCTCATTCTAAGCTGCTCTTCTGCTCTAAGAGAATCACTAAAAATTAAGCTAAGAATAAAGTTCAGAAACAGTTTCATAAGCATCTTACTTGATTTCAGAGTATGCCTCTTCCATTTTTTCTGCAATGTTCTACTCTCCCCCTCCTCCCAACAACACTCAACCTCTCAAAAAGAATATTGGACTGGTGGGAAGAGGCCCCTGCCTTCTGATTAAAACTCTCCCACCCATGCTGGTTTTCTAAATTACTAAGCCTCTCTAGAACTCAATTTCACTGATCACAGGATTCAGAGATAGTTTAAGAAAAAAAAAAAACCAAAACCCTCAGATCATCTAGAACAGTTTCTCAACCTTCTTCAATTTTGATATCCTCTGGCAAAGGAAACATTCTAGAGTTTACCATGCAAGAGCATATAAGAAATAAAAGAGACTCGTTTTTCATAAAGAACACTTTATTCAGCGAGTAACATTTTTAGTTATCATAATCACTTACACTACTACTTTCGGAATATTTCATTAAGAAAATGCAATTATTTACCAATTATTCCCTCAAACCACTCAACAAGATCCTCATATCCTCGGGGGTACCTCCACCTCAGACTGGGGAATCCTGGTCCAGTCAAACCCCTTTCCTTTTATAGATGAAAAAAAAAAAAAAACAACCTAAGGTCCCACAGGTAATGAGAAACTTCGCATGGATATGCATCTAGGTCTTCTGCCTCCAAATCTGTTTCTCTTTCTAGGACACCTCATTGCCTCTCATCTATCTGAGGAGGTGGGAGTAAATGCTTTCCAAGGCCTTTTTCAGATCTAACCACGTAGAAGTTTGATTCTAAGGGGGAAAAGAACTCTCTAAGGGGGTGGGCAGTTTCTCCCCATCTCCCCCAAGAAAAGAGCAGGAAAGGAAGAGAGAGCTGGTGGAAGAGAAGTGGTGGAGGGGGGTGTGGATGGGGTCCAGGACTACCGTGATGGGGGCAGAAAGCGAGGCAAGGCTGGGGGTGGGCCACGGGCCCTGCCACTTACTACCTGGGTGACCTCTGAGGCCCCTTCCAGCTCTAAGCCCTGAGCCTCCGACAAGAAGGGGGCGGCCAGCCCGCGGGGAGAACGACTGTCGTGGAAAGGTGGGCCGGGGCTCTGTTAAACCTCGGGGCACGAGGGCCAGAGGGCGGGGGGCAGGGAAGGAGCGCGTCCCAGGGTCCGGGCGGCCCGGCCGGCAGGAGAGGAGCCCGCGGCCGGGAGGAAGGCCCGAGGACCTGAGAGGCGACGAAGCGGGGGAAGGGGAGCGTCCTCACCCGTCCGTCCCGCGCCTCCCGTCGCGCCGGGCTCATGAGGCCGGGGCGAGGGGATCCCCAGGCTGCGCTGGCCGCGCTCCGACGGCCGCCACAGCCGCCGCTGCCACCGCCATGTTGCCACTGACGCCGGCACCCGGCGACAACGGCCGGGATTGCCCCGTTCCCCCCCACCCCCCTCCCTCAGCCAGCCGACGGAAGTGAGGGCCACGGAGGTGGAAGCGTGCGGAGAGAGCGAGGCGTCCAAGGTTCAGCGCGCTACCGCCCGCCCGGAAAGGGAGAGCGCGCCCCCTGGCGTCTGGAGGTGAAATGAGGCCGCCTGAGCCCTAAGCGACCACGCCTGCTGAAATTGACTCAATAGCTAGCAGTCTTTTTCCTTTCCTGTTTGCAGCTCGGGGTGCAGAGGATCAAGGGACAGAGCTGAAACACGCCTTATCATTTTACAGATGAGGAAACTGAGGCACAGAGAAATAAAGTCACATTTCTAATAGAGCCAGGATTCCAACCCTAATCTCCTTTTCCCACAGTACATTCAGCTCACAAGCCATACCCTCTGTATGATACTCATTGTTGATTTTACAGAGACTGTTGAATTCCCTGTCTTGTTACAATATAGCAACACCCAGAGCATGCTGATATTTAAAAGATGGATGAATTACAGGGAGGAAAGGAAGGTGATCTGGAGAGAATTCAGAACTGAAAAGAAAAGAAAATAATAATGCATAAGCAAAATAAATTATATATAACAAAATAAATATGAATTTTAAAATATATGTGTAATTTAAAAAATAAAGAATAGCCTTTAGCTTTCATGGGAAGCTTGAGATCATTAAAGGAGCTTTGCAGTTTCCTAAAGGAAATCAGCCCAAGGTCCTCCTGTTCATCTCTGCCCAACTTGTCAGTCAGTATTGTCTGTCCCAGGTATGCATATATATGGACAGACCTCATAGGTTGTATTGTAAATATCCTCTGGGTATTGCGATACGTCTGTTCCACTTGAAACATAGTAATAACACATTTCTTGTAATATTTTTCTCTGAAGAGTTAAATATGAAAATCACACAGAGGGAAACAGAAGAGTACAATGGTTGTGAGCAAGCTATAACATATGACCAATGATGAAATTCGAAGAAGACCAAGAGTAAAGATGCCAGGAGGGGGGAGTAGGTGACACAGTGGATAGAGCACAGCCCCAAGGGTCAGGAGGACCTGAGTTCAAGTCCAACCTCTGACACACAGCACTTACTAGATGTGTGACTCTGGGCAAGTCACTTAACCCCAATTGCCTCATGAAAAAAAAAAAAGATGCCAGGAAAATCAGATGGGCTGGTCCATGTGTCATGTGGAATTGTGGCTAGATATCTGGAGTGGTCCATTATTACCCTCCCAATGTTAGAAAGAAAGAAAGAAAGAAAGGCCTCCAGCATTGTAGGTAGATCCTCTGTGGTGAAATTATTGTAGCACATGAACAACAGTCATACAAAATGGGCAAACATGAATGGGTTGCAATCTGAATAGTGGAAGGAAACTTCCAAATCAATGAGATCACAGATCCATTTGATTAAGAGTTTCCTCTTGACCAGATGGATCTTTTTAAGATACCACTTCAAGGTACTCATCCTTTAATAGCTACCCATTGCCTACTATGATAAAAGTCCAAACTGCTGAACCCTTCCTAGTCCCCAGGCTCTTCAGTCTTGTAGTGTACTGATCTCATAGGGGAAAGGACCTTCAGATTTAGCCTGGATGGTCTATTCACTGGTTTTTAAACACTTACCATGGAACAAATTCCAAGCCTTTGCTTTCAGTCAGTAAACAATGTAGTACATGCTTATTATATGCAAATCACTTTATTTTGTGCTATGGATACAAAGACAAATATGAAACAGTCCCTACCTTCTACCACTTCACTGAAGCACAATTCCAACCTATTTCCTCCATCATAGCTTTATTTGACCATGTTGTTATTGTTGTTCAGTTGTTTCAGTCGTGACTGACTCTTTATGGGTTGTCTTGGCAGAGACATTGGAATGGTCTGCCATTTTCCTTTTCAAGATCATTTTACAGATAAGGGAAATGAGGGAAAGAGGGTTAAGTGACTTGTCCAGGGTCATACAGCTAGTAAGTCAAATCTGAGGGCAGATTTGAATTCAAGAAGATGAATCTTCCTGATTCCAGGCCTAGTACTCTATCCATCATACCATCTAGCTGCCTGTTTCTCTAACCATCCCAGCCCACAATTGTCATAGAGTCATAGATTTATCAAGCCAGCAAAGTGCCCTAAGGAAGAGACAGGATATGGTACTTTACAGTCAAGCCAAACCACTGTTGTTGCCTCAAACATCTCCTCCCCTCACATCTCAATGGAGACAGGCCAAGACTCTTCACCTAAGGACCCCTAGAAAATGAATATTCTCCCCCACTGCCATTTTCCAGTCTGCCTGCACAGTCTGATCATCTAGAGAGGCAACTTTTGTGGAGAAAGGGGCCATCATATCCATCAATATCAACTACTACTATTTAGCTGGTAAACTCAAGAGCCCTAGAACAGCTGTCTCCCTGAGTCCCTACCCCCACAGACCACTGACTGTTTCCAGCCTGGCCCGCAAGCCATCAAACAAGGGATCAACCGTTGTGGGAGACTGGCAACCTGGCAATTTCCTCTGCAGGGTTTACAGCCCCTGCTTCCTCAGGAGCCACAACTACTAAAGACCCAGAAACCCTTTTTCTGCCAGATTAATTTCCACTTTTCACAGCAATTCTTGGAGACTAAGGAATCCATCCCTAGTAGTTTATGTTCTTGTGGTTATAGAATACTGGGTTACAGTGTTGGATTGCTTCTGATACTTGTTTGTCTAGGAAGTTCTACTAATCTGCTTTTCTGGTTCATTTTTTTAAGCTAGTACCAAATAATTTTGATGATTACTAGCATCAAAGGTAATGCCATAACTTCTTCATTCCTATTTTTTCCATCTTTTTCTTGAAATTTTAGACTTTTTGTTCCTCTAAATGAACTTAGTATAATTTTGTCTAGTTCTGTAAACTATTCTCTTGGTAATTTGGTATAGCACTAACTGTAAATTATTTTAGGTAGTATTTTCATTTTATTATATTTGCATAGTCCAATCATGAGCACTGAATCTCTGTCCAATTATTTGTCTCCATATTTCTGCAGAGAGAGTTGTGGCATAGCACATGAAGACGTTACCCTCAAAGCCATGCTTCTGACACACACTGGATCTGACCCCTGACAAATCACTTAACCTCTCAATGTTCTAGGTAATTCTCTAAGACTGATTGCAATAGTACAGGGAGTTACCACACCCAGGAGATCTTTATAGCAATGAAATCACAGATCCTGTCCCTGTCCCTATTCTTATTTCTGTAAAGGGTAGAAAACAAATTTTCTAGTCCTGGTTTTGTTGCTAATCAGTATATGACCTTGGGCTATCAATCACTCCACTTTCTGAGCCTCAGTTTCCTCATCTTCAAAGTAAAAAGGATATATGTGATGGCCTCTAAGGTCTCTTCCAAAAACCTTATGTTGTTATGATCTCAATGCTAGTGAATCTGGCTTTGAAGTCTTTACCTCAATGGTCAAAGACTATAAACAGATTACATTTACTAGTTATGTTTCCCCTTTTATCAATGAACACTTGTAAAAATGTTCAGTCTAATAACTCACACATATTCAAATGGAAAAAATAAACAAAATTGTTGGTAGGTCTGCAAGGAAATAGTTACCTCTGGAAATGTAAAGTATGGCAATATTTCTGTAAAGCAATCTAGTAGTAAGAAACAAAACATGTAAGATTGGAACATGCTCGTTCCTCCAGTAATCTCATTATTGAGGCCATTCCAACGAAATACTTAAAAAAGGAAAAAATCTATTGGGACAAAACTACTTATAGAGGTCGTATGATCCAGGCCTGTAATCTCATTGGTTTAGGGAACTCCCTACACCAATGTAGATCAGCAACTCCTGTGAAATTTATTCTCTTACAGAGTTACCTGGTGCACTGAGAGGTACACTTGCTCATGGTTATGAAGTCAGTATGTGTCAGAGGTCTTCCCAACTCTGAAGCTAACTCTCTATTTAGCTGTATTATACATAGTAGCTAAATACTAGACACAACCTGAATGCCCAGTGGCTGGGGAATTAGCATAGAACTGGAATATTGCAAGGTAAGCAGCTGCTTAGAACACAACACATCTGAGATGGAGGTTTTTAATAGTACTTTTGGTAGACGCTATCCATTCTTCTCTTCTTAATATACAGCAACACTGGAGGGGGGATGAGGGTGAAGAGTGGTAGTTCACCACCATCATTCACCTCCTTGCCCTAAATAAAACAGGAAACAGCCTAAAGTACTTGGAATAACCCCAGTCAGCCAACCAAACTTCTATACTAGTGGGAAACGCTAATCTATAAGTGGAGAACACAATGCCCAGAGCTAGGGAAAACATGACATCAGACTAAATTTTACCCTGAACCAACTCCATGTCAGTAACAGAAAACCACTCAAAGATGAGAAGGGAGGGTTTATGTTCCTGATTGCTGGGCAGGTTTTAATGTAAAGCCACATCTATTGTAACTATAGTGAAAATTTAAAAATAAAAGCTTCAGAGTCACCAGTGGCTACCCACTGCCACAAGAGAGAACTTTCAAGTACCTTCCTCAGCCTCACTTAAACTAGAACAAAATGAAGCTTCCCCCTTCCCCCCTCCCCCCCGCCCCCACCCCTTTTCCCCTAGAAAAGGAGCTATCTGATGTGTTCACTACCTGCCAAGAGATGTGGAAAATTACAAAAGCAGATGACCAAGCCTTGGAAGAGAGCAACAGGAAGAGGGGCCACTGATCCTGGAAGCTGTGAATTTCAGAAGCCAGCAGTGGAATGAAGACACGCTGTATACCTAGTTTATGACTATAAGGGACTGAAGCTGTTCAAGTCACTGGGGAAGGGGTTGTTCATTTGCAGGTGTTGATTTGTTACCCATACCCATAAGAGTTCAATTTGTTTTCTTCTCCATGTAAATATGTTTTTCCTTCTTTGAAAGGAAACAGAACTGTGTGCTTATGCTTATAAGAGGAATTGGTGACGACATACCGGTCGGTGTAATTTAGTGAAGATCTGGAATTCTCTAGGTAGTGGCCATGAGATAGAGATTTGAGAAATTCCGGAAAGTTACCCAGGACCTAGTTGTCATGGAAGAAACTCTGATTCAAGGGTTACATTTTGATGAGTAAGTTTATTTTAAATTCCAGAAAATTATGCTCTCCATGGCACTTAGATACTATTTTGGTCTAAATAGATGCTATAACGCTATATTCTTTCAAAGGAAATATCTGTATATGTGATAATTTTTTCTGAGATACATAAGGCCATGAAGATCACTTCTATCTAGAAGATTGATTCTACGTGTGGAGATGCCCACTTTTTCTGCCCTAGTTGGTTCAATATGGACCTCTTGTATTAACTAACACCTAGAGGATCTTTGCCTGGGATATCAGAGATGGGAAACCAATCCCATTTGCCCAACAGAAACTGTCTCTTTCTATAAAGCCTATGGCTTTCAACTACCCCGGGGAGCTACCTTGGTATGAATAGTTCAAATTTCTTTAGCTCTTTGTTTGCTACTCACATACATTTGATCCTTATGTAACAGCTGTTTGACAGATCTCAGCATGCTTAATGAGGGTCTAATCTAGAATATAGCAACTATTTGACTGACCCCGTGGTTGGATGGGGCTGTGCTAAGGACCTTATAGGATGAAGTAGTTTAAATCCCCACTAAAAATGCTAGGGGTAAAATTGGTCCAACAGCTGTTACAACAACCCAGTGAGGCAGACTCTATTATAATCTTCATTTTATGGCTCAGGAAACCAAGGCTCAAAAAAGCTACATGGCTCACCCAGTCACACAGTAAATATTTAAGCTAGAATCTGAAGCCCAGTCTTTCTGACTCTAAATTCAGTGATGACTGACACTCTGACATCTTGAACTGGTTAGGAGTTGGAGATTGATGAAGATAGGTATGATGAGTCTGAGGGCTGTTTCCCTGAAGGAACAATGCCAATCTAACTCTCCCCCTTGGTCAGAGCCCCAAAATCAACCGACCTGGGAGTCCCTCAGACCATTCAGGTGGTATTCTTCCCTCTTTGCCATGCTTCTGCTCCTGAGCATTCCATCTTAGACTTTGAGCCTCTTTTTGTGTAGGTTAAATATAGCAAAAACCTACGCATTACTAGAGTGATTCTTTTGTGAAACTCCATCTAAATTTCCAGACAGCTGTAAAGGCCTGAGGCAATAAGTATATACTGAAAAGTAACACTGCTTATAGTCCCTACCTAAGTTTTATGCACACAGGATTTGGGGTGGGGGAAGTGTTTGATACCTGTAAAAGATATTTGTACCTGATATTTAAAAGTTAATCAATCTACAAACATTTATTATATTCCTCTTATGTGCCAGAGTCTGTGCATTGGGTTCCAGTATACAAAGAATGAAACAATCCCTACCCTCAAGGAACTTGCATTCTAAGGGGGGAACTTACCAATACAGCATTTACATTGTGATAAATCAAGCCCCATGTATTATAGCAAAAGTTTAAAACTTCCAATGGAAAGTAACACACAAAGGGAATACTTTAAACACAGGGAGACACAATTTCTAAACATTGACCAGAGTGTTCAAATACCAAATAGATAGACATTAAATTACTAACTGGTTCTGGTATAGACAAACTACGGTACATGTCAATGCAGGGGATGCTGACCTAAAGAATTTCAAAAGTCTGCATACAGTGTTATGTATAATGATAGACTACCTGCAACCATATAAAAATGATACAGGGCATATAATTCCATATAATCGTAATGAAAAGTGCCAGTTACTAAGGAGGTATATGTACCTGTTAATTTTAATAATGAATGTTGTTCAACTAAAAATTGTGCTTAATAAACTTTGCAATAGAAAATAAGGTCTTTTATTTCATTTATTTCATTCATTTCATTCACACCAATATCTGTGTGACTGTCTGAGAGATAGCTAGAGCAGAGAGACAGACAAAGCATGTCTTGCTCAGTGTATCATCAGCCTAAGGAAGCTGCCTAGAAACTCCCACCTCCCAGGAAGCCACTCATTTATTCCAGTAATAAACCCATTAGTAGCAATGCTCCTGGAGAGCAGAAACTGGTTCATTTTTGTCTTTATATCTCTAGGACCTGAGAGGCAGTATAATTGAGTGTTCTTTTTTTGTGTCATGGACTCCCTTGGCCATCTGGTAAATTCTATGGACCCCTTCTGAGTGTGATTTTTTAAATGCATAAGATAAAATAATTAGGATTACGAAGGAAAGCAAACATTAGTGAACATAAAGATTTTTTTTTTCTCATCCAAGTTCTCTAACCCTCTGAAATCTACCTAAGGACCTCTTTGTGGACCCCAGGATAAGAACCCCTGACATAGTGCATAGCAACTGTCCATAAAGTCAAGAGAACCTAAGTTTAAGTAGTACCTCCGACCTGCATTGGCTGTGTGACCTACATCTCATTCCACATCCTAAATCTATCACCGCTCCCTCATGGATAGCAAGTTTTATCATCAGCCTTCTATTATCATGA
Source organism: Vombatus ursinus (assembly GCF_900497805.2). Taxonomy (NCBI): domain Eukaryota; kingdom Metazoa; phylum Chordata; class Mammalia; order Diprotodontia; family Vombatidae; genus Vombatus; species Vombatus ursinus. The sequence goes on along the minus strand of NW_020948983.1, from coordinate 30,751,509 downwards.
ATAGTCATTCTATCTATCCTAGATCTTACAGCTTTCAAAGTTGTTTATTTTTACAACATTGTTGTTGTTGTTGTTGTTGTTGTCGTTGTTGTATAAATGCTTCAGGTTCTGCTCACTTCATTCTTCACCAGTTCATAAAAGTCTTCAAAATGGTCCATTTCACTTAACCTCTCAGTGCCCCCAGGCAATTCTCCAAGACTATACATTGAAAAGCAAATGCTTCCTGCATTGGTAACAGGAGTTTCCTCATCTAAAATTCTCTAGTCCAAGAAAGCCATAGGTCTAGGTCCAAAAAAATAAATCCAAGGTACCTGACACATATTAGGTATTTATTACATACTCCTCAAATAACAAATTGTCTCTCTAAGAGCTCTTAATGGGAAGGTTCTTAACTTAGGGTCTATGAGCTTTAAAAATATTTTGATAACTATATTTCAATATAATTGTTTTCCTTTGTAATTGTATGCATTTTATTTGTTGCATTGAAAAACATTATTCTGAAAGAGATCTGTTGCCTTCACCAAACTGCCACAGGTGTCCATTAACACACAAAAAAGTTAAGAACCCCATGGGTAACTCATCTGACCCCAAGGCACTCTGGGATCCTTGAAAGAGAAAGCCAGGAAAGTAAACCTTTTATCCACCTAAATGATCTCTAAGGAAAACATCCTGTGTATCTGCCCTGGGAATGATTGAGCATCTCTGCATTTCTTTTCGTCTTAGGTAAGTACCACAGGACCCTCCTACCTACCACCCTCTGAACTTCCTATTCCAAGTTTTCTATGAATGCATAGACATCTCTGTGCAATAGTATCAGCCAGTCAGTCAATAAACATTTATTATTGTCAGGGTAGTATGGGCAGAGGTTGTATCTTCTACTAATAACAGCCAGGACCAAGTTCTAGAAGGAGGGCAGGGAGGGATATGGAATGTTCATTCAATTATAGAATTTTAGAGCAGGAAGGTCTTTAGAGATAGATAATCTAATCTAAGCCCCACATTTTACAGATGAGGAAACCGAGATCAGGAATAGTTAAGTGATTGAATCTAAGGTCAGGCAAAAGTAAGACCCAAGATTTCAACCCAGGATCCATGATTTCAAATGCAACACTCTTTCCATTAGACTATAAAGCCTGTTGATGATATATAGGGATATGGAGCAGGTGTCATGTATTTCTTCAAATATGAGGGGCTGCAGCTCCCCAGGTCTTTCAGTCTGAAGAGGGGAGGGGATGTCCTCTCTCAGGACCTGGTGCATCTCCTCAACTCTTAGGTGACTGGGTCATGGGAGCCTGTGAAAGTACAACCCTATATTTTAAATAGGTCTATTCCCCCTTTTAATTTTGTTTTACTGGTACCTTTTGTTTTTATATTATAAAGATTTACAGATTATTTCTACTTCATGAGAGGTCTCTTGTAACAAAGAAAAACAGTTAAACTAAACTAAAAATATAGTGACCCCATTTGAATGTACATGCAAAGAACATGGGATGGGTAGGGGTGGGGAGACTGGATATTTAGAATAACTATAGTGATGTAAGAAACAAAAAATATCAATAAAAACTTATTTTAAAGTGCATGCAACATTCCACACCTGTTGTAGAACCCCCACCTCTCTATTTAAAAAAAAATTAATAGAAACGTATTTTCTCTCTCTTCCACCATCCACTCCATTAGGGGAAAAGGGAAAAAAAAAAAACAAGAAAAACAAATTCCTCATAACATATATTTATAGTCAAGCAAAACAAATTCCTTTGTTGTCTATATACAAAAATTATATACATCTCATTCTGCATCCTAAATTCATCACCTCTGTCATGGATAGCAAGTTTTATCATCAGCCTTCTATTATCATGAATAGTCATTCTATCCATCCTAGTTCTTACAGCTTTCAAAGTTGTTTATTTTTACAGCATTGTTGTTGATGTATAAATGCTTCTGGTTCTGCTCACTTCATTCTTCATCAGGTTAAAAAAGTCTTCAAAATGGTCCATTTCTGTAATATTGATGCTATAGCATAAATTGTTCTGCTTACTTCATGATGCATCAGTACCTATATGTCTTTCCATGTCTTTCTGAAATAATCCATTTCCTCATTTCATACAGACCAATAGTATTCCATCATATACATGTACCATAACTTAATCAGCCATTCCTCAGTTTTAGGGTATCTTCTTAGTTTCCAACAAAAAGGGGTACTGTATATATTTTTGTACATATAGAACCTTTTCTTCTTTCTCTGATTTTTTTGGCTTAGCCTATTAGTGATATAGCTGGGTAAGCAGGATGTGTGTCGTTTAGTAACTTTTTGTTTACAATTCCAAATTGCCTTCCAAAATTGTTAGAACATCCACAGCTCTACCAACAGCACATCCACGTGCCTGTTTTGGTGTAGCCCCTCCAGCATGTGTCACTTTATTTATTTATTTATTTTTTGTTATATTTGCAGTCTAATGGAGGTGAATTGCTTTCATTTGTATTTCTCTAATTTTAAATGATTTGTAGGATTTTAAAAATATGACTATGGAGTGTTTCTGTCCTTGACAACTACCTATTGATATCCTTAGACCATTTATCAATTCAGAAGTGGCTCCTATTTTTTTAAAGTTCCCTATGTATCTTGGGAATGAGAAGAAACTTGCTGCAAAGATATTTTACCCAGTTAATTGTTTCACCTTTAATCTTAGCTTTCCTCTATTTGCTTGTGCTCAGTCTTTTAAATTCCATGTAATGAAAATTATCAATTCTGTTTTCTGCGATCCTCTCTATCCCCTATTTGGATGTCAACTTTTCTCCTACGTATAGACCTAATAGGTATTTTTTCCATGTTTCTCTAATTCATTTTTTTATGTAAACTCTTATAAATGTAAATGCTTATATTTCCGTTGAATACACATTTGAGCTTATCTTTATAGAAGGTGTGAGTGGTCTAAATCTAATTTCTTCCAACATGCTATCCAATTTTTCTAGCAGTTTTGTCAAATAGTGAATCCTTATCCCAGTATCTGGAGTCTTTGTGTTTATTGAATCCTAGGGTACTAGATATATTTGCTTCTGTGGACTATTTCCAAAATATTTCCCCCTTCTACTTTTCAGTCACTCTCAACCACTGACCCAGCCCTTGGGAGGCTAGATCTCCCCCTATTGGCCTCCATTCCTTGGCCAGCTTTGTTAAAGAGAGCTTTTTCCTGAGAGAAGTTAATTAAGTTCTCACTTAATTAGGTGAGTACTTAATTAGTTGAAGTTTGTTCCTTTCCACCCTTTCTACCCTTCTCACAACATCCCCTTTCTATCAGGTCAAGTCGACTCTGGGAGCCATGCTGACTGTATCATGCCCAGTTAAAACTTCCAATTCTTCACTGAATAACATGCTGATCCCTTTCCCATGTGTAATAGAACCAATATCTACCAAGGTTCTCTCCTCTCTCCCTTCCAACATTTAGTCAGGCTACTTTTCTCTGAAAGATGATAAAACTGTTCCAGAGATTTGATTGGCCCCTGCACCTCCCTTTATGCAGCTTTCTAGTAGCCTCTGGCCATAATGATGGGACTACTTAGTCTCTTCAGAGCACACTTGGAGTCTTGGCTTTTCAGACTTGGTGGTCACTCTGACACCATGAGAATCACCGTACTTGGCCCTGCTGATCAGACCTATTTCTACCACAAAGAAGCCAGAGGAACTGCCTCTGCTCCTGGTAAGTGCTGCTGTCTCCTTGTTGGACACAGAGCTACATTTTGTTGACTATAAAATTACCTACGAGTGCTGAACATTCCAACTGAACATTGAACCTGAACTACCGAGGGACCAGCTTAAGCCAGGCCTGCCCCTAACACATTATGGTCCTACTTGGACCTCCAGCCTGTGGTTACACAGGCTGACTACGCAGTGTCTGGCACCCGGTAGCCACTTAATAACGTTTCTTTATTCATTGACTGATTGGGATCCTTTTCCTTGGAGGTCTTCAAGCAGAGAGGCCAATGACCATTACATTACAGGTACATTAGTAAAGATTCCTTTGGTATAGAGGTTGCACTAGGTGGCCACCTAGGTCCCTTCCATCTCTAAAATTCTGTGACTCTTATGATTCCCCAGCCAGTACTAGATGAAGGAGAATCCACCTCGTGATTTTGTGACTGAGTTTTTGCTGATAGTGAATAGCGGTAGCATACTATGGAAAGAACACTGGATTAGGAGTTAGAAATTTAGATCTTTTTGGTTCCTCCATTTAGGATAATAGGATCATAGATTTAGGGCCAGGAGGGGCCTTAGATATGATCTAATCCAGCCCCTTCATTTTACAGATGAGGAAACTGGGGCACAAAGACATTAAGTAATTTGCCAAGAGTCATACAGCTAGTAAATGTCTGAGAAAGGATTTGAACCTGGGTCTTTCTAACTCCAAATCAAGTGCCCTATCCATTACCTCTGCTTTTATTTCCTAGTGTGACCTGGGGCAAGCCACTTCTGTTATCAGAGACTGTTTCCTCATTTGTAATGAGAAGATAATCCTATTAATCCTATCTCACAGGGCTGTCATAAGAATTAGTGAGATCAGGTAGGAACATTATAATGATTATTATTTGTGGTAGGACTGTTGAAAACTAAAATGTGCTATACGAAAGTAAAGTATGATTATCATCATAAGCAAGAAGCCTGCCTGGGCTCGAGCCATAGCAGTCACAGCTGTTAGCAAAATGTTCTCATTAGGAGGGTCTGGTTACTGCTAGCTTGGCGCCATGCCTGCCTGGGGCCCAGGGCTCTGTCAGCACCAAGAGCTGATTAATGCACAGGATCGTATCATTCCAGTGGGGTGCCAGGGCCTGGAGACTCAGGTTTCTCCAGCAACGGATAGATACTAACTCTACAAGGGGCGGGCAATAAAGCCCAGATTGTTCCCTAGTCTTCTGGCAGTGGGGCACTCCAGGAAAGAAGTCAGTTCTAACTTTGTGGTTAGAGGGCTGGAGTTTAACACATCTCATCTCTGCCTATTCAGAGACTATCCAGATGAAAAGCAACAACACGTAAGAGTCTTAGGAAGGGTGCTTGAAAACCGAAGAAATCTGTCTTTAAATCCTATTAACTAGTTGTATGGTCCTGGGAAAATCTACTAACCTCTCTGAAGCTCAATTTCTTTATCTTAAAAATGTGTGTAATTCTTAGAATTGGTGATTAGAGCTAGAAGAACCCCCAGAAATCATCTAGGCCAACCCTCTCATTTTATAGATGAGGAAACTGAGGCCCAGAAAGGTTAAGTCAGTGACTTGCCCAAGATCACATAAGTAATAAGTTTGCACAGCAGAAATTTGAACATAGTTTCTCTGATTCCAAATACAGTTAGTTCTTATTTCCTTGCCTAGAAAATGAGTAAAATTCAAACGTTCCCATGGCCTAATTATCTGAATTATTACTGACCCCCCCCCCCAGACTGAGTTCAGTCAATGTGAACTTAGAACTTTAATAAGGGGTCATGAGTTGCACACTATAATGATACTAATAAAGGCAATGCCCCTAAAATGTGAATTCTTTGGAAGAAAATAAATATATCTAGGTATTCATTGAAAAATAACACTAATTGGGGGTTACTGAAATTTTATATAAGCCAGGCCTGAGGAAAAAATTCAACCTAAATTTCTATTCCTTGTATGTTTTGTTTCCCCAATGAGATCATAAACTCCTTGAAGGCAAGGCCTCCCCCAGAGACCTAGCATAATGTGAAGCCCTATAATAAGCATTCAATAAATTCTCGTTGAACTGAATTAAACTAAGCTGAATTGAATTCAAAAGGGAAGCTGCAGCTATATTCTTGGATTCCTGCCATTAATTTGCAATGTAGCCTTGAAAGGAATCATTCAACCTTTCTAGGCTTTTCCCCCCTTATTTGTAAAATGGGATTAATGTCTTCTGCTGTGATGGGTGGGTGACTGCACAAGTGTCAGTAATGTCCTGAAGGATCATGGTATCTTTGAAACAATTTCAAAGGTTGGGTCTAGCTCGTGACTTTCTGACAGCTCTGATGAGAGAGCACAGGGAATGGTGTGTTCAGAGTAGGCTTGCTGCTTTAAAAGGCAAAGTCATGAGCCAGGACAGCAAATTCTTCAATAACAACAACATTGTAAAGACAAGCAACTTTGAAACACTGACGAACTTTGATCAACGAAGGAGCTAAGCATGATTCCAGAGGACTAGTGATGAAGTCATGTGACCCACCTTCTGGCAGAGACAGCTTAGATTCGGGGTATAGATTGAGACATATACTTTTTGACATGGACAATGTAGGAATTTGTTTTGTCGAACAAGACATATTTGTTACAAGGGTTTTCTTTTTCTTTCTTTCTCCCCAGTGGGGTAGAAGGCAGAGAAAATAGACTTCTGCTCATTGAAAAAAAAGTAATTTTTTTTAAAAAAGAAGGCAAAGTTGTATTTTGAACTTTGTGGTAGAGCAAGACACAGAATCCTCTTCCATAGCTGTATATTGTACAAACAAGATTCCTATTTCATTCATTGTTAACACCAGTGTCATTATGGTTAACCAGAGCTGAGAGCTAAGAAAGTCAAGATCATTGGCTGGCATCCTGTGTTTGTGGGAGTTAGAGCTAGAACAGACCTTAGCCATCATTTAGCCAAGCCTCTTCTCTGTCTCCTCAACCATCCCTTGTTTAAAAAAAAATCTTTTTTATAATTCTGTACTTGCAAAACATTACTAAACACGAATATTTCTGCCTCCCCCTTTGTTTCACAGATGAAGAAACTGCAACCCCTAGAAGTTAAAGCTCAGTGTCTTCCAGGTAGAAAGTAGCAGACTTTCCATTTGAATCCTGGTTCTCAGACTGCAAATTCAGTGTTCATTCCAATACACTACAATGCCAGTGAAAGATAATTTGCTTTAAAAAAAGAGTTTATTTTGATCTGTTCCATATACCTTGACTCCATTTAGATGCCCTGAAAAAAATAAAAGCTTGTTGAATCTTGTTGAATTGAATAGAATGGCCCATATGTGCTTTGATTTTGAAAGCACCCCAATCGAGAGTGGATCGATTCCCATCGGAAAACAAAGCAATACTCAGATTTTATGTTAGATGGTGACCCAGTAAGGTCTTAAAATCACAGAATGTTAAAGCTGGAGAGGGAGAATCAACTCAACTCCCTTCATTGTGCAGATGGGGAAACTGAGGCCAGAGCAGCTTGCTTGGTGGCTCTGGAAGTCAATTGCTGCCAGAGCTAGAATTCAGGTTTACCACCACCTAGTTCGGTGCTTTTTTCAAAACTGCAATAATGAAACCAAGCTGCCTCTTCACGCCCAAAAAAAAAAAAAAAACATTTTTATTTCCACAGTGAAGAGCAGAGGGTGAGGGAAGCTCTATTAGTCTCCCTGACCTGGGCTTTTCAGCCTCTGGTGCTCTACTGGTCCTGTCCCTCCCCTCCCCCACCCCCTTTCTTGGGCCTTGGCAATCCTAGTCTGGGCAAGGTGCCAAATCTCAACAGGCAGGTGGGCAGGATGTGCCACCCCTGACTCCCCCTCCCAGCCCCTCTCACTCCAGTAGTTAGACAGTGTCGGGGTCACTAGGTGAGTGGAGGGATTGGCTGATGGGGAGGATCTGAAGGACTTGAAAGCTTTCTGCTCCACTCTCTGCAGTCATCCACAGGGCTCTCTTTGCCTGGGCTTTTAGCAGCTCTCTCTCAACGCCTGCATTGGCTAGATGAAGAGGAAGCCTGAAGAGAGAACAAAAACATAGGAAGGGGACCAGTCGCTCTTTTCTTATCTCCTCCCTAGTGGAGCAGGTTGTCAGGCCCCTTTCCAACTCCACTTTCAGTGACTGACTTGGCCAGTTTTCCCTGGCTGAGAGTATCATTAAGGAGTCATTATTAAGGAAAAAAAGTCAGCAGAAATGACCAGCAACTGGGGAATCAGGAGACCTGGGTTCTAATCTAGGCTCATTCATCTGTTTAAAGCCCCCCACTACTTTAATATAGTCTATGGAGATACCACTCTCTCTTAAGATAAGATTTTTTTGTTAACTTATGCCAAGATAGCTCAAATTACAGCTTTAGAGCTGGAAAGGGTCTCTGAGGTCATCTCTCACTTTACAGATGAGGAAAGTGAGGCCCAGAGAGACTAAGTGACCTTACCATGGTCACATAGTGATAGAACTGGGATTCAGACTTAGGTCTGAATTTGGTGCTCTTTTCATTGTACCATGAGGCCCTCCCTGGTCATCTTTGACTTCATTTCCTAGTTACTCTTTACTTTTACCATCTACCCAAATCCTGTCTCATCTTCTTGGATCCTGAGGAATCGAGGCCTTTTTTCTCTGGGCCTAGTATTTCATAGTAGCTCCAGGTCAATACTGTGCTCCTCACAGCCACCTGGACCCCAGGTCACTTGTTTCCCTAGATTCAGCACCTCTGGGAGTCAGTCCCTCCCTTCTCTGGCACAGCCCTCAGACAAATGCCCAAGAGAAGTTTCCATATTGTCCTTGACTTTATCCCTTCACTCTTCCTGCTCTTTAGCTTTCAAGCCTTTATGGCATTCCTGTCTCAGAAAAGCCAGGAGGTCTGGTTTGTATACAGAGGATGGTCCAGAGGTAGTACTGTTCAAGAGAGTTCTTACAGCTTCAGTCTGAATGTTAAATTTTCAGTATACATTTACACTTCAGAAATAGGCAGATACTACAAATCAGGGCTTGATTTATTGTTCTGTTGTTTGTCTAGACTTAAGAAAGTAATAGAAAAATGTCAATGCAGATTAAACTTAAAAGTAGATGGAGCATATTGTTTTTTTGGAGAGCCAATTATTAAACATTTACCAGCATACCCCTGTCCAGAAGTAACATGCTATATATACATACCTTTTAGAACCAATTAATAGTATATGAAATATAATTTATGATATATTCCTATACTAGAAAATTAGCAAATTCTCAGTCTATATAGAATTTGCATGGGATGTCATTACAAAAGGATTTATGTTGGATAAAGTCAAAGCTGACACGGTTCATAGACCAGGAAATCAATCATTAATCATTTATTAAGTGTTTCCTATGTAATTATGTCCTAGGCACTATGCTAAGGCCTCACTAAAGGGGAGCTATAAAATGAGGAGATTGGATATATTATCTCTAAGATCCCCTGAGCTCTAAATCTTATAATACTATAAAATGTTTTTTGAAAGGTAGTTTCAGATTGCTGCAAGCTGGGGAATCAGTCAGTCAATCAACAAACATTTATTAAATACTTATTATGAGTCAGCTATTGTGCTAAGTGTTGAGGATGCAATGACAAAAATGAAAAAGTCTCTGCTCTCAAGGGACTTATATTCTATCAGTGACTAAGCTCAGGATCCCAGAGCCTTCCTATATCCTAGAATCTCATGGACCCTTTTATCTGGGTGTGCCTGAAGAACAGAGCTAAGGAGAAAGTCACTCGGGACTGCATAACACCTAGTTGGTTTTGTTTTTCTTTTTTAATAGAATGTACAGCACCCCTCACAAGTGATCACTCACTTAAAATATCTCCAGGGATAGGGAACTTACAATAACCTAAATCATCCCATTCCTATCTCGGAAAGCTATAATTATTAAGTGTTTCTGCTTATTAAGGCCAAAAATATGTTTTTCTGCTTTTTCTTTTTTTCTATGTCCACCTTTGGGACCAAATAGAACAAGATGGATCTCCTTGCTATTATTGTCCATCAAGTACTTGAAGAAAGGGATTACATTTGTTTTTCTTTTTTTGGCTAGGCAAGAGGGTTAAGTGACTTGCCTAGGGTCACACAGCTAGTAAATGTCAAGTGTCTGAGGCCGGATTTGAACTCAGGTCTTCCTGACTCCAGGACCAGTACTCTATCCACGGCACCACCTAGCTGTCCCAGGATTGTATTTCTTAAAGTTCTATTTAAATCTGAGCTTCCTACCACCTCCCCCATGTCTTCTCCTCTCCAAGATGAACGAGCAGCCTGAAATAATATAAAGAGAGCTTCCTTACCTGCCTGGTGAGGAAGCTGGGCAAAAACCCCAAACTAGGTGAACCCTATCAGGGAGTCCTAGGGTGAGAGAAGCACTTCAGGCCTACTAGAAGCACCCTCCTTTCCCCTGGATAGAAAATGGGAGAATGGTTGAGGAGTAAGGGTAGGGATGGATGAATGCTGGCTGTGAGCTGAACCCCATTTTGGAGACCAATTGTTCATCATGTTGGCCGAGAATGAAAGAAAGAGGCCAGAGAGGGAGGAGGCAGAGGGAACATAAAAGCATCTTAGCTGCAGAGAAAAGTGCTTTCTTTCCCAAGGAGGACAATGAAATTAGAGGTAATTGTGAGGAGCAAAGATTCAATAAAACCCAGGGAGGATGTCAGGTAAGAGGGGCTGTGGGGCCGGCCGGGGAAATTGAACAGCTGTTCCCTGCCAGGGCCCATAATCGCTTGCTGATGCCACGATTAAATAAACAGGGTCTGGACTGCTCCCAGCGCTGCAGGGCTAATGGGGACATCTGGTACTGCCACCTTTGAACTCCTCCATGGCCGGAGGAGCCCTGGGTTTCATCACTCACGTTGCAACTTCTCCCTGGGTCACTGGGCCACAGACTGGGAGAGGTGGGGAGCCCTGGGCCTGCTCTAGAAAGTGAGGAGAGGTCTTCCTCACTTTCACCCAGCAGGCCAGTGACAAGGTTTGGGGTGGTGAGAGTGATCAGTATGGCAGAGAAGTAGATTTAGGGAGATGGTGTTTAATGTGGTTGTTTGAGGTGGTAAAGGAGTATTGTGGCTCTTTTCTGAACCAAACATTAGGCCACATGATTTGACAAGGGACTTGTTATTCTTTTTATTTTATGGGAACAAGGACAGAATGCTGGAAAAGTAGAAGCATCTCAATCTCTTGTACGTATAAGATCAGTATCTCAATAATGGTTGATGCTGTGAGATATATTTTGGACATGGCTAGTGAATGAATTTGTTCCATTTAACTATGAATATTTGTTGTGAGAATTTTCTTTTTCTTTTTTCTCGTGTTTGGTTTGGGAGGGCAAGTGTGAGGGGAAGAAAAAGAGCTTGTTAATTGAAAAAATGATCAATTAAAATTTTAAAAGATAATAGCACTTGTTATTTCTAATCCACCTCTCTCCTAAGAATTCTCACTCGTGAACTCATTTTAGTAAGGGCATTTTATATTATCCTCACTTTATAGATGGGGAAACTGAAACACATAGTTTTGAAGGATCTTCACTTGGACAAGAGTTTCAAAAGAATCAGAAATAGAACCCATAGGGGTAGCTAGGTGACGCAGTGGATAGAGTACTGGCCCTTGAGTTAGGAGGACCTGAGTTCAAATGTGACCTCAGACACATAATACTTCCTAGCTGTGTGACTCTGGGCAAGTCACTTAACCCCAATTGCCTCACCAAAAAAAAAAACCCAAAAGAAAACACCCATAGCTCCTAACTCATAATCAAAGAGATGCATTTTTTAAAGGCAATCTTGCAAAGATTTATAAGGGCTATGTGTTTCAAATGATTCTCCTTGCTTCCCTCATAGACTCCTACTAGAAGGAACTGTGATGTGGTGCAGTAAATAGAGCATCAGCCCTGATATCAGGAAGACCTGAGTTCAAATCTGGCCTCAGACGTGTGTGACCCTGGGCAAGTCACTTCTACAAAGGTAAAGAAAGGAAATGTATCCTGAGGATGTTCATCCACACCAATCCTTTCAAAATTTATAAGGGCTTGGCAAAGAATGATACACTAGAGAAAGGAGACTGAACTTAAGTAGTTTAATATAGGGTCATGGGAAAGTTGAAATAGAGTTTCCAATGACCAGTAAATGGCCAGTTGGTACTAGTAATATTTGGAATTATAAAATGTTATTATTAGAAGGGACCTTAGCTTATAGTATAATCTTCTATTCTAACACTCTTACTTTACAGATGACAAAACGAAAGATGCTGGTCACACAACTAGAAAGGAGTGAAGCCAGAACTAGAATCCAGGCTTTCTGATTCCTGCTTCAATTTTAAAATTAAGATTGACAGCAGACAGACACTGAGTTCAGCTGAAGCAACCTACCCTGAGCATTTTTCTCCCTTCAATGAAGACACTCCCTCTCTTACTTCACCAGATGACAAGGATTGAGTGAGGGGTCATATGCTATGTCCATTAAGAGCTCCTTATACTCAATAATGACAAAAACTGGAGTGCTGTAGAACGTCCACAGAACCAGGAACATAATAACCCTTATTACCTTAAATTGAATCCCCCAAATTTGTCACGCAGGGAGTGAAATGCCATGGCCCATCTCCCTTCCAGTTTGTAAGGGGTAAGCTTGGGAGACAGCCAACGCCTTCAAGAGAACCAGCTTTTAGTCTCTGCCTGAGAGCAGACTGTTGTTAGTTACAATATGGATGCATAACAACGAAACAACAGCTGTAAGAGAAGCCTAAGAGCAGCGAGGAGCCACTGGCCACATCTCTTCTGAGGCTATTGCAGAGCCCACTTAGGGGCTAAGTGCTTTTTTTGACCATCTTCACAACAGACACTGCACAATCAATGTGATCAGCCATGCAATGTATCTGATAAGGTCATTAAGAAGGCCATAAACACCTGCTCAGCCATCTGGTGCTTTTCCTCATGTGGACAGGGCCACTCAGATGCATTTCTTTTTCTAAGTCAGGTGAGCTGCTGAGAACCCTGGAGACTTCCTGGAGGGTGCCAAGTACCTTTGGGCCAAAGGCCCCAAGAATTATAAACGGTTATACATTTCAGTAATGTCTTCTTCCTCTCCCTTTCCCCATTTCTATGTCCCTCTTCCCCTGACTCACCACTTCTAGCCAGGGAAATATTTCAGAATCATGAGATTTAAATTTAAAGCTAGAAGGGAACTCATATATCATGTAATCCAATTACATCATTTTACAGGTAAGGAAACTGAGGTCTAGAGACGTAGATGGTCCAAGATCACACACATAGTCTTCTGACTGCAAACAAACATCATGAATAAAGATGGGAAAGAGTAGAACAAAAACTAGGGGAGGAGAATAGTCCAGTTTTTTTCTGAAATGTAGAATATATGAAATGTCATACTGTGAGATAAAGCTAGAAAGGTAGATTGACCCCAGGTTATAGAGGTCAGCCTCTAGAACCATCAGCTTTTCAATTAAAGGTTTTATGTGATCAGAGCAAGGTGTGGCATTACTCAGGTAAAGGGTGGATTGGAAAGGAGAGAATTGGGATACGAAAACCAAGCAGGAGGATATCAGGAGAGTGTAGCCAAAAGAAGAGAGAGTGGAATAGGGAGGGAGCAGCGTGAGTGGCAAGAAAGGTCAGAGATAAGAAATATTGGAGAAGTAGAATCAACAGAATTTCAAAACTGATTGGATGTCAGAGTTTAGGGAAACGGAAGAGTGAAAAATGATGTATAGCCCAAGTACCAGGAGCTTGGTTACTAAATGTATATGACTGTAATAAAGACAGAAATAACTTTTAGAAAATTTAACTCAGTATTTTTTCATTTCTTCCCAAATGTTTTATTTGGTCCTCAAAACAAGCTTGTGAGGTAGATAAGATATAACTCTCCTATTTTACATATAACTATTCTGTTTTATATAGAGAGGTTATGTGTCTCTTTTTCTTTTATATAAATAGACCTCTAGTTAAAAAAAAGTTTTAATGATGTGCTTGTTTTTACATTGCCAATACATACAGATTATTCCCACTTTGTGAGAAGCCTCTTACAACACAGTAAAATATTTTAAGTTAAACTCATAGGGAATAAGGAAAAATAAACATATTTGCTACACAATAATGACTACTATGCGCTAAAGGCTTTACTAATATTGTCTCATTTGAGCCTTACAACGACCCTGAGAGGTAGTTGCTGTTATTATCCTTATTTTACAGTTGAGGAAACTGAGGCAAGCAGCAGTCAAGTGAATTGCTCAGGGTCACACAGCTAGTAAGTGTCTGAGGCCAGATTTGAACTTAGTTTTTCCTGACTCCAGGCCCACTGCTCTATTCATTGGGCCATCTAGCTGCCTCTAACAACACAGTGATGTCACCTGAAAATGCATGCGTATATTTCACATCTTTAGCACTCCTCCCTTTATTTTTTTAATTAATCTGTTTTCTTTCCAACACCATTGGGAAAATAAAGAAAAACAAATTCTTTCTAACAAATACTCAATTAAGCGAAACAAATTCCCTCAATGTCTTTATATTACATGTATCTACATACACACACTTACACATATACACATACATAGACATACATCTGTGTATAAATGTACATAAATATACATATGTATGTATAATATGTCTCATTCTGCATCTTAAATCTATCATCTCTTTGTCATGGAGAGCTTGTTTCATCTTCAGTTCTCTGGAATCATAAATGGTCACTGTATATAGATCACGGTCTTACAGTGTTCAAAGTTGTTTGTTTTCAGTGTTGTCATTATTGAATAACTTGTTCTAGTTTTCTCATTTCATTCTTCATCAGTTTATAAAAGTCTTCAAAATTCTTCATTTTTATAATATTGTTATTATAGATAAGTTGTTCTTCTGGATCTGCTTACTTTACTCTGCCTCAGTTCACGTAAGTCTTTCCATGTCTATTTGAAATTGTCTATTTCTTCATTTCTTATAGTGCAACAGTATTCCATCATATTCACATACCACAACTTATTCAGCCATTCCTCAATTGCTAGTTTTCAGTTTACTGACACAGAGAGGGAATGTCTCCTTGATTTTTGTATAAATAGACCTTTAGTTGACAAGCTTTCTTTTGTGCCTTCTACCTTTGAAAAAAGGGGAAGAATGACCCTGGGCAAGTCACTTAATTGCCAAAAAAAAAAAAAAGGCAGGAAGAGCTTGAGTCACATGTATTCCTATTCCAGCAAGGGAAGGCCAGACTAGAGCTGATTTCAGACAGACAAAATTCACTTGTCAAGGCATTAGAGCAGGGTTTTTTTTTTCATCTTTATTGTGCTATAGACCCCCTTAGGAATCCAAACCCTCTGATTCTAAATTTAGCACATTTTCTATTGCACCACCCTGCCTCCCAAGAAGGCTTCTATGTCCTGGTCTTCCAAACTTATACCCACAAAGTGATTTCATATGCCACAGACTTGAAGGTAGGCATAGAGTTCATATAGCACTCAAACCAGCTCAAATCTGGGTATGTTGCCAATGCAGAGTTAGCCTAACATAGAGAACTCAAATGAACATCAAAAGACTAGGGTTCTGACTGTGTCCATCTATCAACTGACCTGGCAATTGGTGTAAATTACTTAGTCTCTCTGTGGTGCAACATTCTCTTTTTGTGAAGGGCTCAGCTTCATAAAAGGACCTGAATGAAATGACTGGACAGCCCATGAGGAAAGGACACTCATAAAAGTGGTCACCAATACTTTCCTTCAACATCTGGTATGATTATAGCCTTAAGATTTGCAAAGGGAATGTTTCAGCAAGTCAAATGAAAAAGACACGACAAAACCTCAAGGACAGGTGTTAAGAGGCCAACCACCAGCGTTAGCAACAGCAGCTCTTTCTCATCAAATAGTAAGGTTCAGGAGGCTATAATGCTTCAGTGCTGTCTGTTAGCAAATGTAGCCGAATATCTCATTCTCTGATATAATAGTTTTTTTTTTCCTTTTGTTAGCAAATTTTATTATTTCTTAACATACAAAGTAAATGAATATAAAACAGAGGCCAAAAGGGGAAAAGATCCAAAGGTACAATTGAATTTAGTCTGGTTCTTTCATTTGACAGAGAATGAAACAGTCCTGGAAAGGTGAAGTGACTTTTCCAAGGTGACACAGCTCAGTTAATGGTAGAATCAAGCCTTTAAACCCAAGCCACATGATTCTTACTCCAGTGTCCTTTCTACCAAGGTCCATGTTATACCTGAAGGTTTGAGGAAGATGAGGGTAAGGGGTAGGGAGTTAGGAACATTTTTGTTTAAACATGTTGCTAGTGCAACTGCACTCTCTCAATTAGTGACATCTGTATTTTATCTTTTCTCTTTTTCATGGTTCTCTATTGCCAAAGACTCCCTGGGGGCCACTCTGTTGGTGATTTCCTCTCTGAAATTCCTTAGGATGGTGTTTGGACAGTTGATTGTCTCTTGACTGGACATGGGAGCATACTCCAAGCCTTTCCAACTCAGTAGGATCTGCCAGAATAAATGTTCCTCTGGCATAAACTTCATGAATTCAAGGTCACATCTGCTCCCCAATAAGACACAAGAATGGTGAAAAATGTGTTATAATTATAATCAAACTTTATTTTTGTAATTCTTTACAATTTCCAAAACACCAATAGCTCAGCCTAGTACTCCCTGTGTCTCATCTTATACCACAGAGCCTCTTCTTGTGAATTGGTTGATATAGCTATTTGTCTATAATGTCATCCACTCCTATCCCTCATCCAGTCCTTTGACTATTTTTTAAGAGTTTAGGAAAGGGAGTGGAATTTCTAGAAGCAAGGACATCAAACTTGGAAACAGGATACCTTGGTTCTATTGCATTTCCTTCTTGGAGAATCTTCCTTCAAAGCAAAACTCAGGAGCTACCTCAGCCTGTAGATGTTTCCTGATCCTATAAATTGCTAGTTCTCTCTATCTGTCTATCTGTCTGTCTGTCTCTGTCTGTTGGTCTCTGTCTCTCTGTCTCTGTCTGTCTATCTGTCTGTCTCTCTCTCTCTTCCCTCCTCTCCTTCCCTATCCCCATCCTCAAATCAATTCCTTTGTAATCTTTGTAATTTGCTCCTAACCTGGCCTACACAGCTATCATCTGGGAAAACAATTCTTGTGGATAAGGGGCCACTCATCCCCAGCAACTACCAGCCAACTGCCACTGCCAAGATGGGCAAGCCAGACTAGCAGGAGCAACAAGATGCCCTGAAGAAGAGACAGGAAGAGGCACATGCCACTTAAGTCAAACCACCACCATCATATTGAATAGTACCTTCCATCAAACCCCAATGGAGATAGCCCATGACCCTGAACCTAAGAGCCATGGCAACAGAAACACTTCTCAGGTCAACAGCTTTGCTTCCAGTCTGGGCCCCCACTACCACAAATGGAGGGGCAGTGGTGGTGGTGATCATAAGTGTTCCACTTTCCTTACCACCTCCAACAACAACTACTGACTAACCGCTATCTTTAGGCAAGTAATCTCAAGAGCCTCAAGAGGGGTAGTGCCATGCCCCTCAGACCACCAGTTCTGCTTCTAGCCCAGCCCTATCAGCCATCATCCAGAGAAACAAAACCCCTGGAGCTGCTCCCTGGCAACAACCACTACAGGCGCTATAGCCATATCTACTGAAGACCCAGAAAAGAAAGTTCTCACCCCCAAAATCCTTGACACCATCAAATGGTTCAGTATCAGAAATGGATATGGTTTTATTAGTGGAAACAACATTAGAGAAGATGCATTATCATCTGTCTTGCCACTTATATGTGATGTGTCCTTTATTAGAATGTGAGTTCCTTGAGAACAGGGACTATCTTGATTTTCCATTTGTATCTCCAGTTCATAGTATAGTGCTTTACATATAAGTATTTAATGACTACCTTCCTTCTTTCCTTCGTTCCTTCATTCCTTCCTTCCTTCCTTCCTTCCTTTTTTCCTTCCTCTCTAACTTCTTCCCCTATTCTCTCCCTTTCTCCATTCCCTCTTCCCTCCTTTTACTTCTTTCTTCCTGCCTCCTTTTCTTCCTTCTTTCTTTCTTTTCTCCTTTCCCTCCCTCCTTCCTTCCTTTCTCTTTCTTTCTTTTTCTTTCCTTCCTTCCTTCTTTTCTTTTAATCATCACTGCTGCTAGACACATTTTCTTCTATAAAGAAGAGAATAATGATATTTACACTGCCTACTTCACAGGATTATTGGGAGGAAATCACTTTATAAGTCCTAAAGCACTATAATCACATGAACTATTTTATTATTCATTCAATAGGCATGTTAGCTAAGAACTGCCGAAAGACTTTTGGGACGCCCTGTATATTGAGTATCTAGGCTAGGGCATGTGCAATGCTTTATAACGCAAGTCCTCTCACTAAGCCTCAGTTTCTCCAGAAAAAAATGGGTTCCTTTATGCTTGGCTTCTTTTTTCCTCTCTAGAGACAGTGAGAGCTTAAATAAAGATAATATCTTTCAGAGATTCTCAGAGACAAGCCCTAAGAAAAAAATATTGCTATTATTGCCCTAGCACCCAAGTGCTCATTCAAGCCTTCCTCTCAGCTCCTCACACACTTCTCACCATCTCACCCCTTTCCCTGTACCCATTGTGATCGATTCCCTAGCTCACATTAATTGGACCTGGCTTGAACTGAAATGGGGATGAGTGATTTACTATTTTCTTTCAGGAAACGGTGTGAAGCTGACCTGCTGTTGGTTGCCAGGCAACCTTGATGACTGAACAGGAAAGACAAACTTCAGGGAAGAGGTGGGTGTGAAACCCTTGTTAGCAGCTATTGAATATGAGGCTCTTCCCTCCCCCTTAAGGTGCAAGAACTGTCTGGATGGCCTTGTCTTTTGATTATTGTGGCTGTCTCTGTGAACAGTATGTGTGTCTGTGCTGTGTTAGAGGTGGCCGTGGATACTCCCAGGTGGAAAATAAGGCCTTCGAGGAAGAAATAAGTGTTAGAGATTCAGAGAGCTAGCTGGAAGACCCCTGGAGACATCACTTAGCTAAGTGCCAAGTATTCATTCTGTTTCCTTAGTCCTTGGTTTCTCTCCTACATACCGAAGAAGGTTTTGCCACCCAGCCTTCAGACCTCATCAGACAATTACACTATGTTCTCACCTGTCTTCTTCCTGAGGGTTTTCACTTTCCTTTCCCAGACTGTAGAGCTTTGTTTGCCTATCTATGTGGCTAACAAGGGCAAATCTCTTAATCCGTTATTAATATCTCTTAATATTCTGTAAGATATTCTATTATTTGTATTGTCTAAATTGTTAGTTCAACAAGTTAAGATTATTGTAGCTGTCTTGATTTCTTTTTTAAAATATGAACTTACACATCAAAAAAAGATTTCCATACATACAGCAGAACACAAAAAGAGGATTCTATATGAACAGTGAATCCACATTTCATATCACTTGCTTAAAAAAAAGTAATAAATTCTAGACTTTGTTTTCCAAATTGCCCTGCTTGTCTGTGCTTCCTTCTGAACATCTTTACATTCTCTTCTGCACATTTTTTAAATGGCATAATGACCCTCTTTTTTCTGTCATTACTAAAGTACCATCTTATATTCTCTTGCTTTTCTTTTTTTTTTTTTCCTTTTTTAGGATCAGGAAGTTTGTTTCGCTTGTGATCTTTCCCTCCCTGCTACCATCCTCCCTCCTAACCTCATTCCCTCCTTATCCAAGTGTGTTTCCTTGTCAAGTCTGATATATTCCTACACCAAATTGTGTGTACGTGTGCATTTAATGCCCCTTCATTGCAGTTCAGATAAAAATGAAGTTCGTATTATGGTCACTCCCAGTCCTTCCTCCATATTTATGTATTCTTCTTCTCATGTATTCCAATTATAAGAAGCTGCAAACTCCACAGACTTCTTCCTCCTTTCTAAACCAGTATATCCCTCCATTTAGCCTCCCTTCTATTTCCCCTCTTCAAAACCTCGTAACAAAATCAATACCCCAACCCTCCATTTTTCTTTTCTTTTCTTTCTTTTTTTTTTTTTAACTCTAGCCATATCCTTTGAAGACATTAAGGTTCTTAAGGTACATTTGTTTCTTCCTCTTTGTTAGAATGTTATTAGGATTTATATTTGATCCAGAACTGGAACACATTGATCATCATCATACAGCTCCTTCCAATTGCTCAAATTAATTTACCTTTCTACGTTTCTCTGGACTCTTGTGTTTATGTTTCAAAGTTCCCACTCAGCTATGGTCTCATGATCAGAAATGCTTGCAAGTCCTCTATTCCACTAAAGATCCTTTGTTTCCCTTGTAGAATTATACTCAGTTTTGCAAGATTGGTTATCATTAGTCATAAGCCCATATCTTTTGACTTTTGTAATGCTGTATTCCAAGTTCTCCTCTCATTTACAGTAGAATCTGCCAAGTTGTGTGTGTGTGATCCTGACTCTGGTTACTCGATTCTTAAGAGTCCTACTTATTGGATGCCTTGCAGTATTTCTTTGACAGGGAAGCTCTGAATTTTGGCTATGAAATTCCTTGGACTTTTCCTTAAGGAGTTTTTTTTCAGAACTTTACTCTCTGAGATTATTTTTCATCATACATGCACACATATGTGTATATACACACATGTATGTGTGTAGATCTATCTACCATCTATCTACTTATCCATCTATCTATATCTATGTATCTCTTTTGTGTGCCTAGTTATCTTCATGCTATCTCCCCCATTATAATGTTATCTCCTTAAAGACAAGGATGATTTTTGTCTTTCTTCTATCTCCATCACTTAGTATGGTGCTTATCACACAAACTCTTTTTTTTTTTAAATAATTAATTAATTTATTTATTTTTAGTTTTCAGCATTCACTTGCATAAGATTTTGAGTTCCAAATATTCTCCCCATTTCTCCCCTCCCCCCCCCCAAGATGGAATGCAATTTGATATAGGCTCTACATATACATTGATGTTGAACCTATTTTCACATTGGTCATGTTGTAAAGGAGAAAAAAAAACTATGAAGTCTAAATGCAGAACTGCATTTAGACTCCATAGTTTTGTTTTGTTTTTTTTTCTGAATGTGGACATCATTTTCCATCATGAGTCTTTTGGAGTTGTCTTAGATCCTTACATTGCTAAGAAGAGATAGGTATATCAAAGTTAGTCATCACACAATGTGGTGTGTTACTGTTACTGTGTACAATGTTCTCCTGGTTCTGCTCACTTCACTCATTATCAGTTCATTTAAGTCTTAAGTACAGGTTTTTCTGAAGTCTTCCTGCTCATCATTTCTTATAGCACAATAGTATTCCATTACATTCACATACCACAACTTGTTCAGCCATTCCCCAATTGATGGGCATCCCTTCATTTTCCAGTTCTTTGCCACTTCAAAAAGAGCTGCTATAAATATTTTTGTACATGTGGGTCCTTTTCCCATTTGTATGATCTCTTTGGGATACAGACCTAGAAGTGGTATTGTTGGGTCATACAAATTCTTATGGACCTCATTTCTACTTAGCCTCGTACTCTCCCTAAACAGAAAAAGGAAGCCCAGCCTATAAGTCTCCACTTTGTTGCTGGAGAAACTGAAGTCTACTGAGGAAATTAACTTTTAAAGTATTGGAGACTGCTTGAAGGAGATCAGAAAACTGCACATAAGACTGGAAGCTAAGAGGTGAAGGTGAGGCTGGAGAGTATTCCAGGCATGGGATCAGCAGGTGAAAAGGTATGGAGACAGACAAGTGGGGCAGTTAGCTGCATCATAGAATGGGTAGAAGGGAGTAAAATATAGGAAGAGTGGAAAGGTAGGAAGAAGCAAAATCTAGGGCATAAAAAGTCAAATCATAATGTTCCTCACAGCATAATTCCTATGAATGTCTCTGAAAGAATGTCTTCTTAAAGAGAACAAACTTCTAGGAGTTTTCAATGGAGGGGAATAAATTTTGAGAGTCTTATGTTGACTCTATGTTGTGGAGATGATCATTGCTCAATCTGCAGGAAAAACCATTGAGGCAGAGCTCTGAGCCAATGGCACCTTATTAAAGGGTCCATGAGAAGAACCTTAAATGCCAAATAGAAGGCTTTAAATTTGATCTTGAAAATGACAGGGAGCCACTGGAACACACTGATAAGACCTGTGCTTTAGGAAGATCATTTTAGCAGGTGAGTGGAGAATGGATTGGAGTGAGGATTGACTTGAGGCAAAGAAACCATAGAGAAAGCTATTGATTCTGCTATGTCCAAAAATATTTTTCATTCTGCATCTTGAATCCATCACCTCCCTGTCAAGATGTGGATAGGACGCATCATCATTGGTCCCTTAGAATAATCACTAGTCATTTCATTGATCAGATTTCTCAAGTCTCTCTAAGTTGTCTTTACAATGTTGTTGTTATTATATAGCTTATTCTGATTCTACTCACTTCATTTTGTATCAGTTCATATAAATCTTATCAGGTTTCTCTGAAATCATCCCTTTCACTATTTCTTATGACCCAATAGTATTTCATTACATTCATATTCTCGAATTTGTTCAGCCATTCCCCAATTGATGAGTACACCTTTAGTTTCCAGTTTGAGACCAAAAAAAAGAGCTACTATAAATATTTTTGTACATATAGGTACTTTTCATGTTTCTTTTATCTCTTTCTAACTCTAGGTACAATAATGGTATTGTTGACTGAAAGGAAATGGCATACATTGGCTCTTTAGGGACAGAGTTCCAAACTGCTTTCCAGTGTGACTACACCAATTTATAATTCTACCAATAGTGCATTAATTTGCCTGTTTTCCCTCAGCCTCTCCAACATTTGTTATTTTCATTTTTTTGCCAACTTTGCCAATCTGATAGGTATGAGGTAGAATATCTAACTTGGTTTAATCTATATTTCTCTCATTATTAATGATTTGGAGCATTGTTTCGTATGGTTATCATGTAATTTCTTCCTTCGTTAGATTGCAAATTTGTAAAAAAAAGTTTTCTTTTTTTTAATTGCTGGGGAGGATTTGAGGGAAAAGAAAATATTCATTGAAACTGAGAATTATTAAAAATTATCAGCTTTGTTAATTAAAAAAAGTTTAAAACAAAAAAAGCTATTATAGTAGTCCACATGAGAGATGATGAGGACCTGAACTAGAGTGGTAACTGTGTGAATAGAAAAAAGACATATACAAGAGATGTTGTGAAAGAAGAGGATTTGGCAGCAGACTGGATATGTGAGGTGAGTGAAAATGAGGACTTGAGACTGTCACAAGGTTGCAGACTTGAGAGATTAAGAGAATGTGGTACCATTGACAGTAATAAGAAAGTTCTAAAAAGGGAATGATTTGGGAGAAAATATATTGAATTCTTTTTTAGGTGTGTTGAGTTTGAGATGCATAAAAGACATCCAATTCAAAATGTCTAAAAATCAACTGCTGATATAGGACTATAGTTAGTAAAGAGACTAGGGCTGGATATATGGCTAGGAATCATCCACATAGTAAGGATAACTGAACCCATGGGTGCTGATGAGATCATCAAGAGAGAGAGAGAGCAGAGAGCAAAGGTTCTTAACCTTTTTGGTGTCATGGACCTCATTGACCTGGGAGCTAGTGAAGCTTAGGGACCATTTTTTTCAGAATAATGTTTTCAAATGTGTAAAACAAAATATATAGGATTATACAGGAAACCAGTTATGGTAAAATACAATTATCAAAGTATTAAATACACAAGCTCATGGACTCTAGGTTAAGAACCCCTGCAAGAGAGATAAGAGAATCTAGGACAGAGTCTTTGTGGACCCCCATCTTAGTTTCCTTGTCTATAAATGAAGGGAGGGGGTTGTATTAGATGATAGCTAAGGTTCTTTGTGGCTTTGGCATTTTATGATTCTGTCATTGTATCAGGTGGTTGCTATTACCCCCGCCAACAAGAACCATGCAACCTACAATTGGGGACCCCCTCCCTCCTTCCTCCCAAATCTCTCAAAAACTATATATGTATGTATGTATATATATATGTGTGTATATATACACACATACATGTATGTATATATACACATATGCATATATGCACACACAAATATTTGTATACATATATAGAAATATATACATATATGTGGGATTTATAACATATACACACACAAACACACACACACACACACACACACACACTGCTGTCATTATCATAGCCTTAGGATTATTCCTATGAAAGATTCTGGTTTCAGATGCCATGTCTAACCTGGAAACCAAAGGTTAGTAGTTTGAATCCTATCTCTAATCTTTTCTCTTTAGGTAGCCAGCTGGAAAGAGGTGAGAGGTTAGTATTTTGCTTTCATGTGGGGTGGGAAAAAATAATGAAAGATTTTTAAGGAAGGTCTCTATGTGCATGTGACTCGGTCTGGGAACAGGTGAGAGGACAATGCAGATAATAATGGCATGGAAGAAGGCTTAAATTTTCAAGTGAAAGTGAGGTGACTAAGAAGAGACATGGAAATGGGGTAAGGTTATGTCCTCTTATGATCCAACTTGTTACCCTGTGGTGGGCTTTAAAAACAATTTTATGCTAACCAGATATGGCAGCTGTAATCCTTGCTGCTGGGGGAGGCAAAAGCTGGTGCATTGCCTTAGCTCAGGAGTTCTAAATTGAAGTAAATAGTTATTGCTTGAAGATATATCTTGAGAGGCAACCTTGTGAAGAAGCCATTTCAGTTTTGGATAGCTCTTAGTATTAGAAAGTTTTTACAAATATCAAGCCTCTATTACCCTCAAATTTATTCCAAGCCCCTCTTACATCTTACATACATACTTTGGTCTTTAGGGCTCAGGTCTTCATTATTCATAGTTACTTTAAGAGGCAGCATCTCTCTTCCCTGGACCATCTATACCCTGAAGCTCTGGGCTCCGTGGCCTTCCCACCCAGATATCTGATCTACTGCTTTCTCTCCTAACTTCTATAACCAAGGAATTACCTGGAGATTTAAATTCACAGCTTCCTCCTCTTTTGAACAATTTGCAGAGATTTTGGTCTCCCAGGTAATCTTCTCTAGGGTCTAGAGCCACCATGGAATGTACAAAACTGAATGTGGAACAAGCCTTCAGAATATCCAAGAAAAGGATTTTTCATTTTATCTGTAGTAAAGAATTAGAAGCTAATAGATTGAATCTTAAGAAGGGAAACGTGTGTGTGTGTGTGTGTGTGTGTCTGTGTGTGTGTAGATATACATATATCAACACCTACAGATCTTAGACCACCATCTTACCCTAGGGATTCTACAATGAAGAATTCTTGAAGATGATCTAACCACATAGACTGGAGAAAGAGGCTGTTTTATGTTTTCATTTGCGGAGTGTTTTTGTTTTAGGGAGAAAATATTATTTCAGAATGAAATTCCAAGCAAGGCTGCCATAGGATGCAGAACAACAAAAAGAACCATAGAACCAAAGGTCTATGGCACATGTAATATGATTTCCAGATTGTGATTAGGGAAAAGGTAGTTTTCTTGTGAGTTGCCTAGGAAACCAATGCTGTAGAATGACTGTGATCACCTCAAACAGTAACCAGAGGTCTTAGAGTTGAGTTCATTTTTCCTTCTCCAAGACAGGATTTCCTAAGTGTGCTAATCATCTCATTAATTATTGTTCCACCAGGGAAATTCACTCCTGCCAGCCCAGGGTGCTGAAGCTTAACTTCCAAATCCGTCTACCTGCTGGAAGTCAGGATCTCAGCTCTTGCATATTTCAAATCATTTGCCTCAATGACAAACTAGCGAATGGCTGCCACAAACTGCTTTCTGACTCTGCCGTTTTGCATTGAAAGGCTGCTTTAATGGATAAGACAGTAAACTTGTCATAAGTAGGATTTATATTCAACATTAAGAACCGAAACCTTTTCACCAAGCCTACCTGGGCAGACACCCTTGTTTTTATGGCTGAGAACACCCTACATCATGGAGAGAGGAGTACCTTCATGTGTTATCTATACTCAATCCAACCATCAATTAAAAATCACACTTCATAGTTACCTGTTTTGGATTAATCTATTCTTAACTCATTCTATATTCTTTTTCATTACCATCATATTTTGTGTAATACTATTAAAGTTCAACATTAGTATAGCACATTGTACTTTTAATGTACTTTCTAATACATGGATCCATTTGATTTTTTTTTTCTGAGGCAATTGGGGTTGAGTGACTTGCTCAGAGTCACACAGCTAGTGTTATGTGTCTGAAGCCAGATTTGAACTGAGATCTTCCTGACTCCAGGATCAGCTCTATTCACTTCGCCATCTTGCTGCCCCCATTTGATCTTCCTAACAACTCTATGAGGTTGGTAGGGCTGGGATTTTTGTTCCATAAGACCTAAGTTACAGGAAAATTGAGTGAAATTGGTCAACACTCTGTGGTGAATTAGTGGCAGACCTGAGATAAAAATTGGTGCTCCTTTTTCTTGGTCCTGTACATGTTTCATCAGGACAAGTAGGCCCTTATTGCTATGAACAACAATTTCAGCATTAGCCAAGTATCTGAGAATGATATACTATATGATTTAAAAGGTTCATTTCTAGCTAGGTAATAAATATTCAAAATTGACATCAATATCTGATGAATTACCACTACCATGTGATTCTCAAGGTATGTTGATCTGGAGCAATAGTGGCCTACTATAACAGAAAGGCCTGCTTTGGGAATGGAGAAGCACACAGTCATCTGAGGAAAAGTAGCTTCAGGGACTATGACCCCAAAAGATAGAAAGAGGAGCCTGTTATAGACTCCTGAAAGGCATTGACCCTTGGAGCCTAGCAGAGGGCTACACCTAACATGGAACGCCCTTAGAAATCTATAAATGAGAAAAGAAGACTTCAATCAATCAATAAGCATTTATTATGTGTCTACTGTGTACCAGGTATTGTGCTTTTGTGCTGAGTGCTAAGGATACAAAAGGAAGGAAAAGACAGACCCTGCCTTCAGGAAGCTTACAATCTGATGAAAGAGACAACATGCAAACACATATATACAAAGCAAGCAATATATAGGAAGAAAAGAAAATAATTAAAAGAGGGAAGGCACTGGAGGGGTTGGGAAGGCTTCCTATAGAAGGCAGGATTTTAGTTGATACTTTAAGGAAGCCAAAAAGGTCAGTAGTCAGGATGGAGAAGGGAAAGCATTCCAGGCATGAGGGACAAGTCAGAAAGAATGTGTGGATCCGAAAGATTAAGTGTCTTGCTTGAGGAAAAGTCAAGAGGCCAGAGTTATTGGTTAGAAGGGTAGGTGTTGGGGAGTAAAGTGTAAGAAGCCTGGAAAAGGGAGGAGCTAGGCTATGAAGGGCTTTGAATGCCATAAAAGAGAATTTTGTATTTGCTCTTAGAGGTAGTAGGAAATTACTAGAGTTTATTGAGTAGAGAATGTGATATGATCAGACCTGCATTTTAGGAAAATCGCTTTAGCGATTGAATGGAGGACGGATTGGAGTGGGGAGAGACTTGGGACAGGCAGAACCACTAGCAGACTATTGCAATAATATAGGCATGAGATGATGAGGGCCTGCAGTAGAGAGGTGGCAGTGTCAGAGGAGAGAAGGGTTGCAAAGGTGAAATTGAATGACCTTGGCAACATATTACATTTGGGGGGTAAGAGAAAGTAAGAAATCCAGGATGACTCCTTGTTTTGAGCTTGAGGGACTGGGAGGATAGTGCTGTCCTGTACGGTAATAAGGAAGGTAGGAGGGAGAAGGGTTTAGGGGGAAAGTTAATGAGTTCTGTTTTGGGACACATTGAGTTCAAGATGTCTACTGGACATCTAGTTTGAGATGTCTGAAAGGCAGTTGAAAATTGGAGGTCAGCAGAGAGATTGGTGCGGGGAAAAATAGATTTGAGAATCAAATTAAATTAAATCCATGGGAGCTGATGAGACTACCAAATGAGGTAACATAGAGGGAGAAGAGAAGCAGGCCCAGGACAAAACTCTGAGGGACACCTACAGTTAGAGGGTGTGATCTGGATGAGGATCCAGTAAAGGAGACAGAGAAGGAGCAGTCAGGTAGGTAGGAGGGAAACCAGGAAAGTGTGGTGTCCTGAAAACCAAGAAAGAAGAGAGTATTAAGGAGGAGAGAGTGGTCAGTGGTGTCAAACACCACAGAGAGGTCAAGAACAATGAAGACTGAGAAAAGGCCATTGAATTTAGCAACTAAGAAAGCATTAGTAAATTTCGAGAGAGCAGTTTTGGTGGATTGATAAAGTTGGAAGCCAGATAATAAGGGGTTAAAGGGACTGTGAAAGGAGAGAAAGTGGAGGCATTTATTGCTGATGGACTTTTTAAGGAGTTTACCTACAAAAAGCAGAAGAGACATAGGATGATAGTTAACAGGGAAGAAAGGGTTAAGAGAATTTTTTTTCTTTTCAAGATAGGGAGGATGAGCATATTTATAGGCAGTAGGAAATGAGATGGTAGAGAGGAAGAGATTGAATTCAAATGGAAGAGTGGAGATGAGAGAAGGGGAGATGGGATTGAATAGAATCACTTGAACTTATAGAGGGGTTAGCCTTGGTAAGACCAGTCCTTTATGTGAGACAGGGTTGAAAGAAGAGAGAGTGGCAGAAGGCACTTAAATGATAGGAGCCAAGGAAGAGGGAAGCAAAGGGAGTTCATGGAGAATAGCCTCAATTTTTCCTATAAAATATGGAGCAAGGTTCTCAGATGAGAGAGTGGGGGCGGGGGTAAGGAGGAGAGATAGGGAGCCATGGGAGGTCTGAGGAGGAACGAAAAGGTTTAGAAGAGCTGCTGTGGAGACTGGGATAGTGATTTAATTAGGCAAGTATAAGATTGCATAACACCAGTGAGGGCCCTGTTGAAGTTATATAACATAAATTTGTAGTAGACCCAGGCAAAATGGTTTCATGACTTTTTCTACCTTCATTCAGTAGCACATGTATAGGATCAAAGGTGATGAAGAGAGAGAATGATCCAAGGCTAAGATTTGTCTGGGCATAATTGATGATATGATGAGTCAACTAGGAATTCAAGATATGAGGACAGTGTGGAGTTGAATTGCTTCACTGAGGAATAAATATTCAGAAAAGAAGAGTGACTAATGCAGGGGAGAGGGCCTAGGAGGCAATTGAGGAGTCAGGGGATTGGAGGTTACACTGTGGATGAAGAGTAGGGTTATGTAAGGGAAGGCAGAAGAAGTGAAAAGCTAATAGATTATGGTTGGATAAGGGGATTTTTGAATTCTTGAACATGGAAGTGGTACATTTATAAGTGATGGCAAGATCAAAGAAATGACTATCTTTGTATGTGGATGGGTAGAATGGAGGAATAGTTCATGGGAGATAAGAAGATTGAGGAACTGAGTGGTTAGGATATTTGAGGAAGAATCCCTATGTATGCTAAATTACCCTGGTAGGAAGGCAGTTGGGGAAGAGAAAAAAAATTATAAAACAGGTATCAAACTCATTGAGGAAGGAAGGGGAATGAGTTGGGGGGTCTGTAGACAATAATTACCAGGACTGTGATTGAGTGGTAGATATGAATAGCACAAAGCTCAAAGGAAGGGAGGTTAGTGAGTGAAGAAGGAAGGGAGAGAATCTGGAAGTGGCAATGGGGAGCAAACTTTAACCCAATTCCCCTTCCTTAACAAATGACTCAAAGAGAATGAGTGAAGGTGCAGCCAGTACTGGAAAGAGTATCTCAAGAGACTGTATCATCAGGGGGAAATCTAGGTTTCAATAAGAGCTGGTAGATGGAAGGAGTGGGAGAGGAA
Source organism: Vombatus ursinus (assembly GCF_900497805.2). NCBI lineage: Eukaryota > Metazoa > Chordata > Mammalia > Diprotodontia > Vombatidae > Vombatus > Vombatus ursinus. The sequence goes on along the minus strand of NW_020948983.1, from coordinate 30,722,137 downwards.
TAGATTTAAGATGAAGAGAAGTTGATTGTCTATAGAACAGGCATTCCAGAGGGTAGAGTGGAAGGGCTGGGTAGAGTTGGGATGAAACTTTGGGGTAGGATTGAGGGGGATGCATTTCGAGTGCAGGAGCTAAGTGTTCCCTACATGTATGCCTCTCTACCATTGTACTCTAAGTTTGTCTGTTGTTGTTTGTCCTTCATTTTTGAAGAGGACCATAACATGGAGAAGGTGATGTCATGACTTGCAAGTGAATTGATTTAAGTGGGGGAGGGCTGTGCAAAGTCACCATGGTGTCTCACTTTCTTCTCTGGAGGCATCTGGGTCCAGTGGCAAGATATACATCAGGACAACTGGAGATGGCCCCTGAGGCTAAGTAAGAAATGAGGCAAAGAATGGCATTTTTTACCTAGTAAAAAAAAAATCAATCTGGGAGGGAAAGACTCTCAATATTTCTGGTCAAAACAGAAACAATGGCTATTTACACTCACTCTGAGCCTCTACTCTTCCCATGGATGTCATGTGTATTTGTTAGAAGATAGGCTCCAGTTGTTGTTGTCATTTTGGTGGGGGCAGGAGGGTAAATGTATGTACTAACTCTCCTCAGTAAATACTTTCTCAGTCAATACCTTTTCTAAAAGTTAAGTCTGGCAGGCTGAGTGTTAATGGGGAGAACACCAATGAGGGCTTATAAGTGACAGATGAACTGACTAGAAGTATAATCATTAGAATCTTAATAGGAGGCCAGTCACCTTCTGGAGTCCCCAAACCACAAATATGAATATGAGTTGAGTGAGTGTCACCAGAGGAGCCTATTAAAATAATAGGAGTGGTGGTGGTGGAGTAGTACTGATGATGATGATGATGATGATGATGATGATGATGATGATAGCTAACATTTATGTAGTGCTCTAAGGTTTAGAAAGTGCTTTAAAGTAAGATTGAATGTTGACCAATCCTAGAAGCCTGGGATTGGCTTCTGATTCTGCCACTAACTTACTATGTGGCTTTGGGCATCTTTCTGGGATTTAGTTGAGCATCTATAAAATAAGAATTAGACTAGGCGATATCTAAGGTTTATTCTAACTTTAGTATTCAATAGCTCTGTGAAATAATTTTTCACAGTTACCATGGGGAAACATGATAGCTGTCTTTAAGTATTTAGGGGATGTCATACAGAGGAGAGATTACATTTATTTAATTGGGCCCAGAGGGAGAACAAGGTGCATTGAATGAACAAGTCTCAGAAAAACAAATATAAGTTTAATGTAAGGGAAAACTTCCTACCAGAGCTTTCCAAAAGAATAATAGACTGCTTCTGATGGTTGTGAGTTTGTCCTTACCAAATACCCTCAAGGAAAGTATGTATACACACTTACCAGGTATAATTCCTGTTCAAGAACATCATGGCCTCCGCAGTTCCTTACAGCTCTGATATGAGGTGCTTTTTGATTAATTGGCACAAAGCAAGGTTTCTACCATTACATTGAGAGCCTGAGGCTCTAAGGATCAATACTAAATTATCAAAAGTTGGCCAGATGAAAAGTAGTTGACAGAACAAACAAGAATGCCCACACTAAATGGTAACTTTTCTATACTGGGGTCAGAGAACAGTTTGTGCAGGAGGATGAAATCTGTTGAGGATGAATGCTTTGTATTGAGAATGAGTAGTTTAGTGGTAAGAGAGCAGTGGAGACACAGTTTTTGTTTCAGTTCTGTCACCAGCTATCTGTGTAATATTGACTAAGTCATTTTTCCTCCCAGGACCTCACTTCCTTTATTTGTAAAAGGACAAGGTTACACTCTACCTCCAAGGTCCTTTCCACCTTTGGATATTATGGCTACTAGCTTCACTTTTCCTGAAATTTAAAAAATTCACATTAGGAACAGATACCAAAATAGAAAAGACAAGGATAAAATGAAGAGAGTACCCAGGATGGTGAAAGACTTTGAATCCATGAAATAAGAAGATCAGTTGAAGGAACTGGTAATGTTTAGAATGGCATAAAGAAGATTCATATCATGGCCTTCTTTATGAAGGCCATGATAACTGTCTTCAAATATTTGGAAGGTTTTCATGTATAAGAAAGAATAAGATGTTTTGTTTTATTTTTGGCCCCAAAGGGCAGAACCAGGACCGATGGGTAGAAGTTGTAAAAAGACAAATTAAGGCTTGCTGTAAGGAAAAACTTACTAACAGTTCAAACTGTCTTCAAGTGAAAAAGGCTGTCTTTAGAACTGGTTGGTTACCTTCCTTGGAGTCCTTCAAGCAAAGGTTGTATAACTGCATATTTTTTTAATGTCATAGTGAGGATTCATTTTGCATATAAGTGGAAGTAGATTGCTGCTCAGCTCCCTTCTAACCCTCAAATTCAGTTACTCTGTGATTCCAGGAGTTTTAGCCAAGAAAAAATAGTGGAGTTGTGTATTAGAAAGAGCACTGGATTTGGGTATAGAAGATTGGAGTACAAATGCTATATCTGCTATTTGTGTAACCTTAGGTAAGTCATTTTGTCTCCTTGAGCCTGTTTCCTAACTTGGAATATAAAGGAGTTAGACTAGAGGGTCTCCAAGGCCCCTTCTAATTTTAAATCCTAAGTTGCTTTTTCAGGGGATACTCTCATTAATAGAACTAAAGACACTTATGTCATTAGGAAATCATTAGGTAAGCCATCAGGCTCCAAAGGTGACAGAAGTAATGGAAATTAACAATGGTGTTTGGGTGTACACTTGTAAGACACATGGGTTTGTGAGGAAGTGAAAGAGTCAGAGTCTATATAAAGAAGGCATGCATATATTTGTGGATATGAATAGGAGAAGATATTTGCATGTATGATATATCTGTATAATTTGTCTTCTGGTATTCATATGAATAATTGTGAGAAACACAGAGATAGAAACATATACTTTTATAAACATAGTTAAAGCAGATATCCTCTTTTATTACTATTGACATAGGAACCACATACACATATTCTCTCAAATACTCGTGCCAAAATAGACATAGAATCATAGGTTTAAATTGTCCGTTGGGTGTGTGTGTCTGTGTGTCTGTAAGAACAAGATACTAAACGTGGAGATGAAAGTGAAAAATTATTTACTTAAACATTTTCTAGATTGATTGATCTAGATCAATTGTGTATGTGTGTTTTTTCCACAGGTGGCCATTTCTTGATTGAGCTAATTGTGGTCCCTTCAGAAGCCTGTGCCTTTATGTCCCAGCTGGTTTAGGCTTTTCTGAATCGTACCTGCCTTACCGTTTATCTGAAAGGTTCTCCTTCAGCCTGTTTGTGAAAGTGCATGAATCAGTGTCTGCTTTCATGTTTCTATGTGGATAGGTGGGAAAGATGGCAAATCAAACATCCACAAAGGGACGGAGAGGGAACTAGGACCTGCCATGTTTCCCTTTGTAAAAAGAAGCTTAATTAGTCTATTCTTGTCTTGCCCTAGCAGCTGCCACCAGCTTCCCTCAGATTCCCTTCTTTTCAATCTGATCCTGTGTGTCCGGTCAAAGGGATATTGGAGAGAACACCATCTCTAACTCCTACTCCGCCTTCTGACCCTGTAGTGCCTCTGTCAGCGTCTGAGAAGGCTGGTCTTGCCATTAATTGCTGGAGTTCTGTTCCTAATCCCTGACAAGGAGCTGTGGGGGAGGGAAACGAAGAATGAGCTAGAAGGATGGCTGTGGTTTGTGCAACTGACATTTACAATCTGTTGCCATGGTACCACGGGGACTTTTGTTTTGAAGTGGGTTTTATCTCCTCCCTCTCTTTCAAGATGACGTCATGCATGTCCGTGGCATTGACAGGCCACCTGTGGGTTGATAGGGGTTTAAAGAGACTTCTCCAGTTGCAACAAGAGCCAATGCTATTGTCTCTCCACAAGCTGCAAGGGCTGTGGTGCGTGCAGGCTAGACTCCGGACCCAGCACCTCCCTAAAACTCGAAGGCAGTGGCTCTTCACCCAGGGGAGGCCAGTGGGGATGGGGAGGGGAGGGTATTCAGGTATAAACCCCTGTACATATATACCTCCCTCTTACTCAAACCCTCACCTTATTCTTCGTGCTTTGCTCCCTCCCCCTTTGGGGGAACAAGCAAATAGGTAGGGTGTGTGTGAGAGGAGGTAGACATCCTTATATACACATCCCGAAGTTGTGAGAAGGAATAGACACCTTCCCTCATCTCCAGGACAGGAGCCAGGTAAGGTTCTAGCTGGGATTCCCTACTTAACCAGCAACACATCCCCTGAGGAGGGCAGGAAGCGGCCAGATGCCGCCTGGATTGAGGGTGGGAGGAGGTGGATCTGGGACTGGAAAACAGGGGACTATAGGCCACCTTTCACAGTTGCTGAGAGCTGGGCTCTGGATCTGCAACAGGTGGACCACTACGCTGAGCTCCATTGCCAAGTTAACCGAAGGTGGAGGAGGAGGAAACGGGAGCGAGAGCGGGAGCAGGAGAGATCTCTCACTGATCAAGGTAATCCGAAACTCCCTACAGAACAGGGCTGCAGCACCAATCTGTTCCGAGTGCGCTCAGCACTTGAAGGGGTTCAGCCTAGTAATATTTGGTACTCCAACCTGGAAGAACTTTCCCTGGAGATGGTGAGAACCCCACATACCCTTCCATAGCTGGAACTCTCCCTTCATCTTATTTAGGTCAGAAATTCGCTTTAAGTTTGCATATTCTAGAGTCCAAGCTATCAGGGTCTCTCTCTCAGATGTTTGAAAAGACAGTCGAGTTCAGTCTGAACCCTAAATAAAGAGAAAGGCACACTACAAAGGGGACGAGGTTAATTCTAAGTCTCAACACTCTCAATCTGGCCATTTTAGCACCTCCCTGAGTCCAGAACTGCTCTAGATCTTCAAGGCGCCGCCCTATGGGGTTGGCACAGACTTGTTGCATGTTGAAAATAGAACTGTCTGACTGGCTTCAGAACTCGGTTTCATTTACCAGGTCACCGCCGCTCAAGATCTCTCGGGAAAGATAAAGAAGACACACGGGTGGTGCCTCTAGGTCCGAGGTTCCTCTACAGAACTAAGGTTTCAGGAGCCAGATGAGGGCGGCTGCAGAAGGCTGGTGATGTCTGCACACCAAAGGTCCTGAGAGCTCTGCTTTCGGATCCTTGGCAATCATTTACTATTAAAAGGTGGTTGAGAGAGAAGGGTAACTGCTGCTGGGGTGTAACCTCTCCAGACAAAGAACTTCTCTTCTCACAGCCCACCACACCCCACCGCCACACCCCCACTCCCACTCAAGAAATGATTAAAGAGGGTCCACGTAGGAAGGCTCAGGGAAGTCCTACTAGCTAAGAAGCAGGGATGTCCCCAGAGTTTGGGTCCTGCCTGTTGGGGTATCTACCTGAGTCCTCCTAGATCTCTTCCTGGGTTATGGGAATCACTTGTTTCACTTTTAAGTTGTTCTTTTTCAGGCTAAGGTTGAATGCCCTGGGCTGCCTGCTCTACCCGATTCCTCTGGGCTCACGCCACCTTTGTTAATAATTTACCAGGCGGCAATAACTGGTCTTTGTGCGGCTCCAGAGGCTCACAATTCAAGCCTCTCACCAAGCCTTTCTCTTTTCTTTCCCCTGCCCCTGCCCCTGCCCCTCCCCCACCCCCGCAACCCTCTTTCCCCGCGTCCCTCTTCCTTCTCTGCCCCTCCTCCCTCTGCCCGGCAAGTCCTCTCAAACTCCACAATTCCAGGAAAAACCAACCCCTCTGCTGACAATTACCATGCTCCCGGCATCTGCTGGTAGACTGTTTCAGCACCAGAAGCCCGGACAGCGCCCCAGGTATACGTAACCGAAAGGAGTCCCCACCCCTTCTGCCTCACTGCCTATCTGATCCCTCTAACTCCCAGGGCTAGTAGTTGTCTTCGTCTTTACCTGATTGTGGGGTCCTGTAGGTGAGAAGAAAAATGGAGAAGGGCAGGGTTTCTCCCCTCATTCCCTAGAGTTATCTTCAAAGTCTTTTTCTTCCCTATTTCTATCCTCCACTTCAAACAGAATTATGAATATTGGGTGACCTATGCTCTCAAAAGGTATCAAATCATAGGATGATATTTAGAACTGTAAGGGACCTTTGAGTTGACTGGTCCAGCTCTATAATTTTACAGATGAGGAAATTGAGGCTCAGAGAGGATTAACTTACTTGTCTAAGGTCATACAGATTGTAAGCAGCAGATCACGATTTGAACCATGTACTTCTATGCTACAAGATGCCTCCTTAGCTATTTACTTTATCATGGGGGATATATAGTGTAGGATGTGGGAATGGGCACTGGAGAGCTCTTCAGATAATGAGAATAACAGGGAAGATCCTTAGATAAGTACCTATAGGATTAATTTGGAAAAAGGCAGAGACAATTGTCTCCTGCCAGCCGATGGAGACTGGAAAGTCCACTTCTGTTCCAATACAGGTAAGGAATTTTAAAATTATGTCTCTGAGATGGTAAGAGAATATTTGTTTTATTTTCAATCTAGTTTGGAAATGTATGATTGAGGTTAATCTTAACTGTATATTTGTGCTTGTGTTGTGATCATCCTTTGGGAATGGGAAAGACCACATATCTTTATGCAACTGAAATCTTTTTAAAAGGAACATCAAGTTAAATCTTAATTAATGGAACCTAGAGGATAAAGATTAAGAAAAATAGTAGATAGATTACTAGGAGAAAGAGGACATCAAAGGAGAGATATCAGAAAAGGCAACTGGAGTGGTGTACATGGAAGGGGGAAAGAAATTGTTACCTAGCAACCAGCTTTAGTCATATCTCTTGTTACCTTGGTCACAGTGGGTGGGGTCACTTAAATAAGAATGCTTTAGGTCCTTTTTGTAGTGGGATGTAGAGGTAATAGGTACTTCCATCTCCAAAAGGCTATTCTCCTGAGGCATTTCCAAGACAAGCTTCTGCCCTCTGATCCCTATAGCAGGTTCGGGACCCCCACCCAAAGGAAGCATCATCCCTATTTGCTGGACTTCAAACTGTGAGGTTAGGGATAGGATTAAGTAATCTATAGAAAGGAAAATTTAAAGATATTACTTCCCTTTGATGGTTTTGGTGTAGTGTGCTCTACTTTGTCTGGGAATTAGAGCTAACCTACCTGACTCTGAGGATTGTAATGAAGTATTTTGCTCTTTTAAATTCTAGTCCTTCAGTGACAAGGGCAATCTCTTCTCTCTCCTTCAAAAAACACTCCCTGCAGGACAAAAAAGAGAACAAAAAGAAAGCCAGTTTCCCCCTCTATCAAGCATAAAAAGAGGTGGATACAATGTATAGGAAAAGATATAGTGAGAAAATCTTCTTTTAGGATCATAGGATTTTAAAGTTGGAAGTTGAATTAGAGGTCTAATCCAGCCCTCCTCATTTTACTGATGAGGAGGCAATTGAAGTGACTTGGCCAAGGTCTCACAGCTTTGAAATTATTGCCTCCTTCCCCCATTTACTTATTTAAGAATATTTGGGCTGTACTACATCACCAAAAGTCAATTCCTCTAGCGGCTTGGATCCAGGGAAGGAACTTGGGGTAGAACGGAAGAATTATATCACCAATGGGGCAGGGTAAGCTCTTTTTAGGCTACTTAGGCTACTTTTAACCTCCATACACTAAAAGCATTTGGTGTACCCTCGATAGTTCAGTAACCGAATAAAGCTCAGAATTTTAAAGGCAGTTAGGATCCTGCATCTCTTATAACAAAGGACTATCAATATACTTGGAGGTACCAAGATACAATGGAAAGGGTTCCAGATTTGAAGTTCAGAGAACCCAGGTTTGAATTCTGAGTCTAGTTGTTATCACCTTTAACCTTAAATTATTTAACATTTCTAGGTCTCAGTTTTCCTCGTATAAAAATAAAGAGTTGGGCTAAATAGCTTTTAAGTTCCCTTCCAGCTATAAATACCTGATCCTATGAAAACATTTCTCCTTTTCCTTTCCTTTATTTCGACCATCATCCTTTATCCTAACACAGTTAAAAGTAAACTCCCTGTCTGATACAAATCTAAATTTAAAGCTAAAAATTTTCTCTGTTAGTTAACAATGTTAGTAAAGGGACATTTATAGGGATAGAATCCTTTATCTCCATGATTGTATAAATGCTATCAATTACTTTTAAGGAGAAATAGGGTTGACTCTGTCTCTCCCACCTCCTGTATCTATTTTGGTTCTCAGCCAGGAAAGACTGGCATAGCCTATCGCTTGCCCTAGTGTGGATTTAGTATGAAACGTTCTGAGACATCAATCTCTAATAACAAAAATATTGTCACATAGAAATATTAACTGTTATTTTTTTCTGTCAATCTTCATTTGTTTTTATGGGCAAAAGATCTATTTTCCTTTCAAAGAAGAGACATTGGAATTTCATTGGCTTACTGGGGAGAAGTATCCTATTACAGATTGTCCTGTGCTGCCTTCTCAACCAATCAGAGAATGCCATTTATCTTTCTCTTACTAGTGGAGTGAAAAGAGTACCTTAGTGCTATCAAATATGGTCTCATTCTTGTATATCTACAGAATGAGATGAGCTCTGGGATCTAGGGTGTCAGGCTTTGCTTTAACTAACCCAGATTGCAGTGGATTTCTATGGACTCTTTTGTTACATCCTCTTTTCTGGTTTAAAGACCAGGCAGCTCCTTTGATATATTTTTATTCATTTTATCAACCACTTAACAAATATTTGCTGAGCTTTAACTGTGTACAAGACATTTAAAAACATGATTTGTAAGATTTCCATTTGTGGGCAACTTTTTGGAAAAATATTTATTGCCAAATTTAACAATAAAAAAGTGTAGTGTTGCACAGTGTATGGAGATCTAGCCTTGAAATCAGAAAAACCTGAATTTGAGTTCAGCCTCTGATATATAATGACTGTGTGAGTAGGGGCAAATTACTTATCTCCTAATGCCCCAAGCAACTTTTTAAAACTGTTGAAGAAAAAGGTGCTTATCTTCACTGCGACCCCCATTGATGAAATTATGGTCTGGCCAGGGAATAAAAAATAAAGAAATAAAACTATAGAAAAGCTTTGAGAAACTCAATGGTACAGCACAGTTTTCATCTTCCTAAAAACCTCTCAAAGACTTTCATAATCTAAATTACAAGATACGCATGAAGGCACAACTTACCTTCTGCAGAGTGAGTAAAAGACTTGGGTGCTGCTCCTGTTGGGGGGGGCAAATGCACTTCTTTTTTCTTTTTTTTTCTCGGCTTCAAAGTAGCTTAGTTGTTATTTCCTTGGGCTTTCAGGACCTGAGGTAGTGGAGGTTCTATCTACAATCTATGTCCCTCTGCTGGAAAATATAAGTATCTGAGGAGGCACTTAGGAGGCCAGTGGTATTCTGTACCTAGAAATCCCTGAGTAGACTCCAGTAGCTTGGGCTTTTTGAAGGTACTTGGCTTTCCAGGGAAGGAAGGAGGGAGAGAAAGAGGGAAACAGTGCTAAGGTGCTCAATGGTGACATTCCCTTTGTGAGCTAGGTTGGAATACAGAAAAGATCTTTTGTCATTTCCTCTTGTGCCTCAACTCATTTTTAAAATCAGGTCCTCCTTGCCATTTCAGGTTCTTTACAACTTGCCTGGTATTTGATCAAGCCCCTTAATTAAATCACTTTGAAGGTGGGAGCATAATCCTCTGGGAATAAAACCAAATCAGTCGTTCTAACTACTTATGACTCTTTAAAAATAAGTAAATAAATAAATGCTGCTAATTGTTACCATAGTTACATGAAGTGATCAAATTGAGAGATAGATCCATGTCACCTATTGCTTGTCACAAGGTGAAAAGGAGGGTTAAGTGCAGAGAAAGTGCCATGGAGAAAACCATGGCAACCAGCTTCCTAAGGGCACAACTGAGAGTTGAGAGGCCAGAAACAAGAAGGGGGTGGGGTTGACAGGCCCAATGGATAGGTCAGTTTTCCTTCTGTAAACCATCACCTCTGGAGTTCTAGCAGTCTCTTTACCACCACCCTCAAAGTGTCCCTTAAATAGGAACTATTACGATCTGGTACCCATGAACGAATCTGGCTACTACCATAGGATAAGCTTACAAAAGCAAGAATTTCTTGGCCTTATCCGGCTGGACTGACTAGATTGCATCTCAGATTCAGATGGCCAAAGAAATTATCTGAGACTATACAAACCCACTCACTGAAATGAAGTTTCTCCTACATAATGGTTAGAGGAGTTAAAATTAGATTTGAGGGTAAGGGAATTTCTCAAGGTTTTTATTGACTTTCTGAACACCAAGGTTTTGTCTCCCAAATTTGCAAGTATAGAACCTTAATAATGAACTTAACTGGGGGCTGATTGAGGTCAATGGAAAATTGATTTATGTAGTCACAATTCTTAAAAGAATCAGTGATTTTTTTAAAAAAAAATGAATTTAATTTCTTGCAGTTAGAACCATCTTCTAGTAAGGGAATATTTTGGGGAGACTAGATTAAGATCAGATTACTTGGAAAGTGAACAAAGAGGATCAGAAGCAGGAAGGAAAGGGGATTGGTTTATCCAAAGCAGCTAAACTGAGTACCCTTGAATCGTGTAATTTTTCTTTCAAAACTCTCCCTTTTTTGGTCTTCTGGTTATATAAAAGAATCCCTACTGGATTTAGGGTAAGGGCTTGTAAATGATAACCTTTCTTGTTATCTAGTACCCTAGTGATCTGCCCCTGAAGCAACTGTCTTAGCATCATGCCAGGCACATAGCAGGTATGTAATGAATGCTTGTTGATGAAGTAGGAAGGTGTGTGATCATGCACACTATGGAAAAATGAGGATTTGTTTTTGTTTGGAAATAAAATAAAAGGAAGCCAAAATCCTACTCATCATCAAGTGAGTTAATATTGACTTGTAGATAAATTCTTAACACAAAGTCCATGAAACAATAACATCTTCTAGCAAAACAGACCAAGTCAATGAACTTGGTATTACTTGATGATGGTCAGTTCTTCATACTGTATTATTATTGGTTCTGGAAATGCAAGTAAGGGATTTCTGGAAGGCTGAGGTAAATAGGCTTTCCTCTTGAATCTTATTTCTTTCTACTCTCACTGTTACCATTTGGGAAGTGAGGAGAGGTTTATAGTCCTCCTCCTAGGTAAGAATGATGCAGGAAACCCAGTTGGGTCTGACCCATGGTAGTTTAATGTAATTTTTCGGCTTTGAACACAAGAAGCTTTTCTTGTATGAGTATGGCACCTCTCCTTTAAGTCCATTGCTGTCTTCCAGAATCTCCTAAATTCTGGGCCTTCTCCATTGTCAGCTCTTAAAGGCAAGAACTATGCTTTCTATAGTGTTCAGGAAAACATGATGGGGGCTTCATATAGATGTTTTTTGATAATTCTGATAAGAATGCTATCCTTCCTATATGAATAGAATAGTATTGACTCACAGTACCATAAATCTTGAATTGTCAGGTTGAATTTTTTTTTAGTTTCAGTAATGGATTTGTCCATTCCCCTTGTTAGCAAAGGTAATGTATTAGTGCAGAGGCTCTTTAAAAAGTATTCTATTGTATTTCAATATACTTGGTGTTCTTTATAATCCTAGGCATTTTATGCATTTTAAAACATTCTGAGAAGGGAGTCCATGGTACAAAAAAAAAAAAAGGATAAGAACCAATACATTAGGGAGACAGGTATAGTGTGTGATCATGAGATTAAAAGAGCGAATGAAAAAGCATTTATAAAGTGCCAAGCACTGTGCTAAACAATGAGGATATGAATGGAAAAAGAAGACAGTCTCTACTCTCAAGGAGCTCACATAATGAAGGAAGCTCACCCACCAGCTCAGAAAGGAATGGCAATCACGTCCATGGTATTATTAGCGGGATGACAAATGAACTAAGTGGTCATATATATGGTGGTGCCAGTGATAATGAATTGGGAAACTTTGAAGGCAAAACTCTTTCCTGAGGACATTTAAGATCACCTCCATAAATATTTTAGCTTTATCCCTATACCTGTATCTTTTAACACCAACTAAAATCTCACACTGGCCCCCTAGACAGATGGCTGCAGTACCAGTGCCCATTAGCAGGGAGCACATTGAAGTGCATTCAATGGTGCCAGAAAGAAGGATCACCAGATCAGATTAGATGTATGTGAAGAGTTTAGCATGATGTCTAGCATATAAGTAGCTGCTTTAAATGCTGCCTCCTTCCACTCCTCCCCTTTTCTCCTTTCTTTCTCTCACTGTCCCCTCTGTTTTGTGGGGGTTTTTTTGTTTTGTTTTGTTTTTGTCTTCACAGGGATTCTTTGATCTGGAGACTGATTCCCAGAGGTGGGACTAGACCTAATCAAAGTCCAGTAAGTACAGGACATATGAACCCTTGGAAAGCAAACAATTCTGTTGTTCAGTCTGCCTACTTGGAGCCCATCTTGTATGTATTCTTTATCTTCTTCAGTCCACATAACTCCATAAAATGCTTCATCTGGAAGGGAGTTTAGATATGATCTAGTCAACCCTTCCCTCCTTTTACAGATGAGGAAACTAAGACTCTGAGAAGTAAATGCTTTTCCAAGGTTACACAGCTGGTGAGTTGAAGATGCAGAATTTGAGTTCGTGCATTTGCCAATCTAAAGTCAATGCTTTTCTGACTCTACTGAACTGCTCCCTTAGGCTTCCTAACAGCATCTGACTAGAGGCAGGAATTAGTTGATCAATTCTTTCAAATGTGGGGATATGATTATACAACCCCCTTATATTGATTTAGGGGTTGCAGAGGGGAAAGGAGAGCAACCAAGATGGAGGAAAGAAGAGAAATGGGACCTGGGTGAAAAAGCTAATTGAAAAGACTATTTAACTAGAAGGAAAAATGGCTAGTAGGGTTACTTAATTTCATTCTTTGCATACATGAAGGGTTATTGGATGGAAGAGTGTGACCAGCCACTTCACATACACAGAGTGGACTTAAATTGCTACTTAGCTGGATACTGGTTAGCTTTAAAGACAAGAATCATGACAGCATATACCAAGGGATACCAGAACCTCTCAGAGATCTGTAAGACCAGGGCTCATCAGATTGAGTGGGAAGGACCCTTAGAGACCATGAGGCATTTCTTTCATTTTACAGATGAGTAACCTGAGGCATAGTGAATTTGAGGGACTTGGGGGAGGTAAGTAGCAGAACTGGTATTTCAAACCAGGTCCTCTGATGCCTGGTTTGGTCTGTGATGTTGCCATTACACCATAGCCAGGTGGTTATCAGACTGATTTGCCTCAAAGGTGAAGTTCTTTCCTGGATTCCACAAGGTATTTTCCATATCTATGCTTTATAATTCTGTTCTTCCATTATGGGAATTCATTTGCATTATCTTTAAAGGTCAACACTAGTAAAATCTCTCTAATGTTTAGGAAAATAGGAACATTTCCTCTTCTCCAAGCTTTCTGTCTCCCATTTAATAGTTACCCTATCACAGAGGTCCCCAACTGTTTTCAAAGAGGAGTTATTTTAATCTCTCAGAAGCCTTGAGACAAGGGTGGAGGTTGGGATTCAGACTGCTGTCTCTATGGGAACTTAGAGTGGGTATTGCTACTGTCTGTAGCACTCTTAGAAACTGAAGAAGAAATCATGGTAGAGACAATTGGTTCCCAATCTACCATCTGAGGCTCTGAAATCTACTGGTAAAGCTCAGTCTACTAAATGGGGATTCTGTTTTCCACTCCTTCCCTTGAACAGAGGAGGAGCAAAACACATAGGGCAAAGGTATTTCATCTCCTTGGGTAACAGTTTATTGATCTGTATATTGAGATGTTTGAACTAGCTGATCACTAAGGTTCCTTTCAGTTCTGACATTCTCTGATTCCTAAACCCCTGTAAAGAAGGGTCTTGAAACTCTGGCCTTTTTAACAACTTTGCATGGTCAGTATGGCCACAGCTGCAGTTGATTGTGAAGTGCAGTAACCCTTGAGGATGAGGAGAACTTATAAAACATATATAACCTATAATTTCCTTAATTTCTGGCATAGGATGAAGTGTAGACTAAGCATGCATTTAGGGAGACGTCAGAGGCAGTTCTGGACTACCTAGGCACTGCTGAGCTTCCTGCCCTAGATGTGCAGTTCCTTCCTTCCTCTCTGTATGTCTCTCTGTGTCTCTGTCTCTCTGTGTCCCTCTCTATCTGTCTGTCTGTCTGTCTCTCTCTCCCATCTGAGCAAAGGGACAGGGCTGGCAGAGTAATAGTTGAGTGGGAATTGGGGGCAAAAGAGGAAGAGATCAAAATTAAAAAGAAGATGAATTAAAAGCAGCAGCTATTGGGAAGGGTAATTATCCCTCAGCTACAGCAGAAATACAATTAGGGCCATGCTCTCTGAGCCTCCAGGATATTGTGGCTTTTGCTAATTAGGGAGCGGATATGCATTGAGCCCAGTCAGGGCAATTTGAGGCCAGTCCAGGCAGCTAGAACCTTAATCACATTCAAGCTGCACCATGCTGTTGTGAAAATTAACAAGGGGAATGGAACAAATATGGGAGGGATGGCCAGCATCCCTCCTACCTGCCCCAAATCGCTCCCTTTCTGGCTGCCTTTTTACGCCCCTCTTCTTCACAATGGGGCTGGGGGCACTAGAAGATGTCCTTTGTTGAGTCATTTAAAGGATAATAAGGAGAGGGAGGAATTATTGTGCATGTTGGAAAGGCTTTGAATATGGTCCCAGCAACAGACTTGGTCTGTTGTACATCCTGAGTTAACTATCACCAGAAGACTGGCTGCTAGGTTTTGAAATCTGTGGCTGCAGTGAATCATGAAATGGGTTTTTTAAAGCTCCCTTTCCTATGACTTACTCTTGTGTGTGTGTGTGTGTGTGTGTGTGTGTGTGTGTTTAAACCACCATGTTTAAGCAGGATTAGTATCAAAGTTTACTGATTTCTAGACATAGTGTAGTGGAATGAACACTTGTCTACCCTGCTTAGAGGGAGAAGTGGAACAAGGGAGAACTTCACAACTATTTTGATCCTAGGAGGCAACTAATATCAGCTTAGCTCTTTCTGATCTCACCCAGACTCCACTCATCCTCCTCCACACTGAAAACTCACTGCTATTTATGAAGGAGCATGTTTTGTAAGCCTGTACAAACCAGAGAAAGGAAATTATGAGACAACTCCATTCGCTGTTCTTCTAATACAATGGGCCATAAAGCATCACATCAAGGAAAAAAGAGGAATAGGGATCAGGAGGTTCTTTGCTGGGTTGCAGGGATGCAGGTACCCAACAGCTGCTTTCCGAAACATAAACCATAGAAAACAAGAGAGCGGGAGAGACTCTCAGGATTAAGAAAGGGGGAAATCACCTAGATCCTACTGAATTAAGTCCCGAATTTTGATTCACAAAATCATTCCCTTACTGTGTAACTTTAATCAGATTACTTCTCTGCTCCCTGTCTTAGTTTCTTCCCTTCAGGAAAGCAAAACCAAACCAAAGAACAATTGGTCAGACTTACTTCTTTGAAACCAGTAACGTCATTGTGTAGAAAAAGGACAAGTCAGAAGACCACAGCTGTGCCACCTAAACTAAATCATTTAATTCTCTGGGCCTTGGTTTTCTTATCTGTAAAATGGGACAAATGACTTAGAGTTAGGAAGGACTTTAGAGGTCATCTAGTCCAGCCTTCTACTCCATATAGAAGTTATCTCTATCTCATTCCTGATGGGTTGTCTTCTGCTTCTTTGCCTCAGGGTTGCTGTAAGAACCAAATGAGGTAGGTATGAGAACATGCTTTGTAAACTATACAGCATTCTAGAAACATAAGTATTTTAATATTCTCTTGGCACTCACAACACTTTCTATGCATCTTTTTCCTTGAGATTTGGAGTGTGAATAGAGCCATTGATCCCCATTTCACAGATGAGAAATAGACGCCATTTATGCAACTATGACTTGCCCTGGGCCATGTCACCAAGGTATCTAGTAGGAGTGGCAGGACCAGGAAAAGCACCCAAGTGTCTTTTGTTCTTAGTCCAGTGTTAATTGGGTCCCTATCCTGTCTCTGTAGACAGACTGCTACCTTGCTGAAGCTCAGACTCTCTGGTACTTCTGCTATCCTTCCCGACTAAGTCTGCTGTGGATATGATCCCAAATGAGGCTGAGGGCTACCTTGAGCAAGCTGAAGGCAGCCTGTTTTCTGTAGGTCCAGTTGGCTCCCCTGGGTTGGTACCTTTTGGGGAGACCCAAGATCAATCTAGGCTAAATGTCCAGGAGCTCCTGACCAGGAAGGATAGGCTTGAGGAACAAAACTCTATCTCCTAGCATAGTTAAGATGGGTAGGGGATTCATTGTGGGGAGAGGTTATCTGCAAAGAACCAACTAAATATCACCCAGGGTCAGACTAAAGGACCCTTCACCTAGGAATGGCTGCTTTTTTTTTAAGTGCCCAGAATTTGGTTCATATGCATAATTTGCATGTTTATTTATATATATTTGCATATCAAGGTCAAGAGGCTCTCACTACAGGTATGTAAAATGAGTGAATTTGTACAATCCTATTCAAACCTATAATTAGAAGCATGGCATAGGTGGAACAGATACTTGAGAGACATTTTTTAAAAAAATCAAATTAGAGATGAGGAGGAGCAGATAGACCTATAGACATAGATTCACAGAAGAAGAGTGGGAAAAGACCCTGGGACATAAATAGGACACTCAACTCAAAGCAATCTTGAAGGTTTCTTCACAATTCTGCAGTCTACTGCTCTCAAGATAACTGTGGTTCTATTCTCTGGAGCCATTCTCACTCAGGGTAACACCTACCTTAGTTAGACTATACTTTTCAGCTGTTATAGTCTTTGTATCTTCTTGAGAGGAGCTGGGATTATAAATCATGGAAATGAAAGGCAGAGAAACCAGGAGCAGCGGGGAGAAGGAAGTGTGAGCCAGTAGACGGACAGTACTGAAGTGTTGAGGGAAAGTGGCTGTGAGCATCTGGAGACAAGAAAAGTCTAGTTATCTCCTCCCCACCAAACGCACATACTGAGGCTCTCTACCCTGAGGTACCATGCTCTTCCTAGGAGTCTTGAGATATTGTACATGGCCCTTGGGGCAATGGGGGTCATCAGTGTGAACATTGGCCTGGCCCCATCTGGAAGACTAGTGATTTTGTTGTTCTCTAACGTAAAGATTGACAACAAATCCCAGTCTGCCTTACGGTGCTTGGTCACGTCAGCAGGAATGGAATCTGGCGGGAAGTGGCTATAATCTCCTCCTTCCTACCCCTAGGCTGCCTCCTCAGGCATTGTCTGATCTCTTCAAGGTATTAGTTTCCCGGAATACAACAAGAAGTCCACACTGAAACAGCCCTGAAAAGTTCTTGGCAACTATCTGCTACAACCTCAGCATTTTCCAGAAGCAAGAGAATGAACATTGTATCTGGAGAAGTAACTCAATACAAGTTTCTCCTTCCTGAGTAAACTGGTAGCGTGGCAAACAAATGGCTGAAGTGGGGGGTGAGAGTTCAAATCCCCTGCGGTCATTCATTCAGAAAGTGTGTATTCAATGTTCATTATGTACTCATGTCATGGGCTTCCTTGCCCTCTTCCCCAGGGGCCACTCTCCAATCAGCCACATCGTATCTTTTATCTGGCAAGAGAGAATTATGTGAAAGTAGACAGTAGACTTACATCTTAGGTGCCCAAAGGTTGAATCTGTTTGTTGTCTGCACGTCTCATGTCTTTATAAACCGTATCTGTGCTAGGTATGCAGGGAGCTCATCCTTCAAACTGTTGCTGCCTGTGAGCAGTTTGTTATGTAAATCAACAAGCTTTATTAAATACCTACTCTGTGCCAGGCACTGTGCTAAGTGCTTTATAAATATCTCATTCGATCCTCAACCACTGGGATGTGTTATTATTCTTTTCACTTTACAGTTGAGGAAACTGTCATTGTATATAAGAAATAAATACCACAATGATAAATGTATATGTGATGTATAGACATAAATAATAAAATACAATAATAATGAAATATAATAAACTGAACACAAAGACGCAAGTGAAACACTGCCTGTCCTCAAAGAGTTTCCATTCTTTTGGGAGAGATAACAAATGTATCTATAAGTACATACAAAATAGATAAAATGATTTTGGGAGGGAGATCACTAGCAGCTGCGGGGGGGGGGCGGGGGGCGCAGGTGTGGTGTGGTGGAAAGAACAGTAAAGGTACTGGTAATGCTGCATACTAAGACGTAGCCTGAAGAGTCAGTGTATTGCAGGCAGGGACGGGAAAGGCAGTTAACGCAAACATCCAGAGAGGGAAATGTAGTCCTGGGCTCAAGGAACAACAACGAAGAGGCCAGTTTGTCTGGATTTAAATGATGTAATGGATACAGCATAGGATGGGAAGGCATGGGTTCAAATCCCATCTCTGACACTTGGCACATCATTTAACCTCTCAAGTCTCAGGCAATTCCCTAGGACTTATCTATTAAGTCACAGATGGATTGCAGTCCATAGTAGGGGGTGGAGTAAGCTCCCTTAGGACCTTTCTATGAAAATCCTTCCTCTGTGTTGGTGTATGCATAGTCTTGAAACACACCTTGTGTGGTGTATGCATAGTCTTGAAACACACCTTGTGTTTGACCTGAGTGCTTGGAAGTCTGTCTTCCTCTACCCAAGCAGAATGCAATAATATAGAGAAGGGCAGAGTCAAAAGACCTGTGTTCAAATCTTGACTCTGCCCCTTACTCCCTGGGTAACCTTGGACTAGTTTTTTTTTTTTCCCTTTTGAGGCCAGTCTGTTTTCCAGAAGAGCATGCCACTCCCTTGGTTTCAGTCATTCTCTGTGGGCTATGTTTGGTCAGAACTTGCTGCTGAATTCCAGGAACCCAAGAACTAGCACCTCGCAGATTCTGACAGCACACTTTTGAGAGAAGAAAGAGCTATCCAACCTGAAAAGAAACCAATGGAAGGCTACCTCCTTGGCAAAGAAACGAAAGAAGATGTGATACCCCCACATTCCCATCCAGGGAATGCCTGCTGTTCCTATAAACTCCCAGTCCCCTAGTTTTAGTTTTGTTTCTTCTCCTTTTTTAGTTTCTGCTTAGCCCTGAGACAGGATCCAGACCTCCTTTCAGCCCAGGCTTGCTCTGCTTATTCCATCCCAACCCTTCCTGCAGTGAGCAGGCAGCTAGTCCTATTAGAAATCTTATTCACACTGTCAGAAGGCTGCAAATTGGTGTCACTCTGTGGGTGTCCTCTCTTCACTGAGATCACACTGGCAGGGATGGGAGGGGCAGGAACTACCGATTCATAGAAGAATGAAGCCTAGTCTCTGCCAAGGCAACATCCACCCTGTCTCTCTCCCTCCTACCACTATGGCCTGAAGGCAAGACCCCTGGGCAGTAACAGAATGGGCTATGGACCTCATTAATTCTGCGGTCTCCCTCAGGTCTGAGCCTTCTTCCTTACTGCTGCAGGACCCAGACTTACTTCCTAGCCTTCTGACCCAGGAATAAACAGAAATAAATGTGAAGCCGGAGTGTCATGGTAAGCATCAGTACAGATGTATCTAGGGGGAAAAAGAATCAGTAAGGGGTTTGGAAGGCTGAGTGGGGGAGAGAGAACCTCTTTCACGGGAATCAGGGGAGCTACAGGGAGGTAGTTTTCAGCTAGAACTGTAGAACCTGGGGATATAGCCCTTGGGAACCCAGCCCTGAATGTTTAGCTCCCTGGCTGGAGTAGCCATTAACCACGTTGCATCCATTGAAAACCTTTGGTGAGACTCTATTGTTCATAACAGTGGTGTCAAACTCAAATAGAAAGGGGCCAATAATGATCTCTGTGGGCTGCATATTGACTTAGAAAACCACATATTAACACTGTTTTATTGTATATTAATTTCATTAAATATTTCCCAATTACATTTTAATATAGTTGAGGATTCAATTGGGGACTGTTACAGACACCTCTGACCTATGGGGTAAATTCAAATTCCTTGGCCCGGCATTTAAGGAACTCCACAATCTAGCTCCAAACTACCTGTTCAGCATTGTTTCACACATGGTGTTCCAGCCAAATTGAATGGCTAATTGTTTCCTGACCACACCTTGTACTTTCCTGACCTCTCCTCTGTACATTCACACATACCTGAAATCACTGCTTCCTTATCTTCACCTCTTGAAATCCTCCTCAAGGCCCCAATCAGGTTCTGTCTCATCTATAAAACTTTTCCTTATCCTCCCAGCTGAATAGAACCCTTCCTCCTCAAGTTTTCTTAGGGCACTTTTTCCCTGTTTCTCTCCTTTTCTCCTATCCCATTCTACCTTGTATTACAATTATTTGTGTACATGTCACATCCCTCCTAGTAGACTCTAAACTCCATGAGGGCAGGAACTGTATTGTTTTGCATCTCTGCATCTCCAGGGTCTAGGAAAATGCAAGGTATGTGTTAGACACTAAATAAATGTATGTTGAATTGAATTAATTTGACTGAGCTTTCATTTTCCTAAGACATGATAGTCAGGGCATAGAGGGACTCTTAAAATAATAATGTAACCTATAATCAATTAGATACCAGACCAAGACTGGAAAACAAGCAAAGCCTAGGCTATGAGAGAGCTGAACAGCGGATAATTCCAGTTGTTTGGTGGTCCTTGCTCCATGGCCAGGAGCCATCAAAGTATGGTGGTGACACTGCATTCCTAGGGGATTTTCTAAGAGAGTGCAAGCTTTAGTAGTTCACCCCTCAATTACAGGCCCAGATATAGGCTATGTATATAACATTCAAGGCCCAGTCTAGCAAAGTCTGGGGAAGCTCACCAGCAGAAAAAAAAAAAAAAAAAAAAAAACACAAATAGAGAGAGAGAGAGAGAGAGAGAGAAAAGAAAAGTTTTTAGTGATTATAATCAGCCAAAGTGGGAGGAATCCTGAAATCTTGCATCTTTCAAATTATTAAAATAAGTAAGAATCTCAATGCTCAAAGAGACCTGAGGTACTAGCAGGAGAGTCCTTTTTTCTTAGCTGCGTGTATTATAACACCTTCTAACCGCTTTGCCTCCACCAGTTTTTTCCTGTGGACTCTGCCGGGATTGAGTTATAAGTGGAACTGACTAGCCCAATGGACGGGCGGTTGGTCATTTAAATGTTTGGCAGTCTGGGAACTTTGCCCTTTTCTAAAATGGACAGAAAGAAAGCAGAATCTTGTCACTCTTGGAAATTTTACCCCAGAAACAGTATGATGTAAACGAAAGATTGCTGGACTTAAAAGAGCTGGACTTGGGAACAGAAAGCCTGACTTCAACTCTCTGATGTACAACTAAACAGCTATGTGACTCAGGGTCATTTAACCTCTTGGAGCCTCAGTTTCTGCAAAATGACAAGAATAATAACCATATTACTTACTTTTCAGGGTTGTTGGGGGAAGTGTTTTGTAAATATAAAATCACTGTACAAATGTGAATTATTATCGTAAATTCTACTTCATACAGGAGGCAGCATGGTATTGTGGAATGAACCCTGAGTTTGGAGTCAGAAGACCTTGCTCTTTTACTGACTTCCCTTCTCTGAACCTCAGTCTCTTTATCTCTAAATTAAGGGCTTGCACAGACTAGATGGTCTCTGGGGTTCCTTCCAGCTCTAAATCCTACGACTGGCCTCATGAGATTTTGCTCTAACTTTATTACTCAGGTTATCAATCATGATGGCCCATAGGGTTGTGAGAACAATACCTGGATGAAGGCACATGAGACTGGTGGGGTTGCAATAGTAGATGCCCTTGGCAGAGGGGGAAGGGGGGAGGCAGAATGAGAAACTCTAAAATCCTATAGCTCTTTAGGCAGCAAACACAATTGATTTCTTACCTAAAACCTGGTGATCCAACACGGAAAAAACAGTTGGCAATCAGAGTGGTGGAGCAGTGCCCTCTACTGGATATATAAGGTAGCTGCACCAAAAAGAAATTCAAAGGCCACAGGGCAGTGTATGGAACTCATCTGGCCTAAGTCACCTAGAATGTCGTTGGCAAGTAACCATGCCAGTTATTGCCTGGCCCCAAGATCTGTGTGCTAACACGGATAGAATAATCCAAACATAAATTCACAGCCGTTTTGTGGAATTGGGTAAGTGAAAGCAATTGGCTTGGGGATAGACTGGGAAAAGGTCAACTCTGAATTTAAATTGGTAGAGAGGAAAGAGTTATTAATAATATAAAACAATAGGGGAAAATTTAATTTATTTTGGCTATATAGTCAGAGACATTTAGTTTTCCCCTCCCCCCCAAAAAAATCAAGCACACATACAGAATATTACTTCTCTCAGCCAAAGCTCTTACTGTCAGCAGCCTAGGATCCAACTAAGCAGTGGGTAAGTCGAAATCCTAGTCACCATAAATAATGATAATAAATAATCCTCTGAGTAGACATCCCACAAAGATAATAAAGACTGTGGTGGACTGCAGATGAAAATCAGACTGAATGTTATTTGTTAAGCATGAAACAATATGCTGTTATAGTGCAGTTACTGTTCAGTGGAGCTGTGGAGGCTCATCAGTGTTTTAGTGGTTTTGTGATGTCCACTCCCTCCAATGAGGCAGATTGCAAACTCTCCTCACTCTTCCATCTTTTGTAATTCTTGTCCACAGCTTTCTATCTCATCTATGAAGTATACATCCGATACGCTGGAAACCTTCCTTGGATTCCTTTCGTATTTCAAGGATACCAGAAGAGTACTTTACTGTCTATCTCTTATTGTCCTTGACTCTCATAGCATGACTAGCCTATGTCCTTTCCTAGTCATAATGAATGTAAGAAATTAAAACAGAAAGCTATTTGTAGATTGTTGTTGCTAAAATGCATATATGATATCAAATAACTATTGAGGTTCATCCACAGATTTTGGTTTTTCAAAGGGTAGATCTTTTTTTGTGTGTGTTCTGTCCTTCAGGAGTACAAAGGGTCACATCAGAAATGGGAAATAAGATATTCAAGCAATGGGGTATAGAAATCTATCCTGCCCTACAGGAAAATAGAAGGAAAAGGGGATAGAGAAGGGGAAGGGAGATAGAAGGGAGGGCAGATTAGGGGAAGGGGTATTCAGAATGCACGCTGTCTTGGGGTGGGGGAAGGGATGAGATGGGGAGAAAATTTAGAACTCGAAATCTTGTGGAAGTGAATATTGAAAACTAAAACTAAAAATAAATTTAAAAAATGAAGATAAATTCTAAACTCTAAAAGACTTAATATCTAACAATAAATAAAAGATATTATAATTTAAAAATAAATAAATAAATAAATAATAAAAAAAGAAATCTAGAGCTGAAGGACTGCTGACTGAATGCTTCAAATTACTAATAATAAGAGAAAAAGATGGGAATAGTCAATGGTGGAAGGATTACAAAAAGATGGGCACATTAATGCAGTGTTGGTTGATCTATGTACTGGACTTACCATTCTGAAAAGGAACTTGGAATTGGGAAATAGCCAAGTAAATTGTGGTACAGAAATGTAATGGAATATTATTGTTTTATAAGAAATGATGAATACAGAGAAGCATGAGAAGGCTTAGATAAAATGATACAAAATGATATAGGATCAGGAAAACAAGATTCTGCACGAAGACTATAATGAAAATGGAAAAAAAAATAATAAACAATCAAAACTGAATGTTGTGAAATTGTAATGATCAAGCTTGGCCCCTAAGAAGGGATATGAGAAATCATTTCCTGCTTCTTTGCAGAGGTCGGGGATTATGATTATGGAACACTGCATGAAATGCCATGGTTTTTTTTTTAATATGTCTGTTAATTTTACTAAACTTTTTAAAATACCTTTTGAATTTTTTTATTATAAGAGATGGTTTTGGGGAATAGAAATAGATTGGTAAATGGAAGTGATATAAAAACAAAAGACAACAATTAAAATGTATTTCAAAAAAGAATTCTAGAATCTTCTCTCAAGTTACAACTGGTTGACAGGGCCATAGCATCTGACTTTTTGATTCTGTCATACTCCTGCCTTGCTGTTACCAATGAAGTTCAACTAGGTCCCCTGTAACTAACAAGTGGTATCATCTACTATATCATCTATGTAGAATTCCCACCATTTTCTAGAGTGATTTTGTAGATGAGTAATTACAGTCTCTCAACTATATGGTACCAATTTGCTATCTTGTGTTTGCCTTGGGGGCAAGACTATATCCCATGGCTAGTTGTGTGTTTGTTTGTTTGTTTTTAAAGCAAGCTCAATTATTATACCACTGATTTTTCTTTTGTACTCTACTGGGTTGGAATTATAGCTCAATGGTTGACCTTTCTTAATTGGTATCCTTAAGCAAGTGACATACTGATCATCAATATATAGATCTCCTCCATCCTCTGAAACTCCAAAGGGTCAATCTATGGGCACCATAGCTCTTATTCGAACATCAACATATATTGGATAAAAGCCTGTAGCATCATGTCTGGTAATATATACGGGGAGCTCTGAAAATACCAAATGCTATCCCCACTGAACCTCTTTGGGCTCCAGTGTGCTCAGCATGTGTAGCAGAATGCAATTAAAATGTTGTGGCTGTAGGTCTTCTTGAGAATGATATGGTCTAGTTGTAGACATCCTCCTTTCTTCCATAATGAGTTCAGTGCCTGGCTTATAGTCTTTCTCTCCTTGCCATCTCCTGACCTCATACTATATACTTATTGATACCTTCTCAAAAACTCTAATGTCCCAGTTCTTCAATCTACTCCTTTCCTATGACCTACTGCTCCACTCTACATTAGTTACACACAACGATCATACCTTTGACCTTACTATATCGCCCACAAATGTTCCATTTCCAGGTTCATTAACTCCAAAATTCTTTTAGCTGATCATAACCTTTTATCATTCTATTTTCCCCTCTGACTTATGATTCCTAATCCTGTTCTTCAGCCTCATTGTGATCTCAATTCCCCAATCCCCTTAGTTCTTTCCCAGGTCATAATCTTTGTAGTAGTTATGCTCTCCTCCATTCCTTTATCTCCTTCCACTTAGTGAACCAGGTCATATCTGCACTATTCTCCACCCTTGATTTTATTGCCCCCTGGTCCTATTGCCAAGCATGTCTTGCCAAGCCCCAGTGGATTACTTATAGCATTTTCCCCTTTTGCTCCTATTCATGTGTGCTGAATGGAGCTGAAAGAAACCATGAAATCATGCTGACTGGGCTATAAATTTTATGTTATCTAATCTTAACTAGACCCTCACAGCAATAAGGCAAAAATTCTATTCCTCCTTAATTGATTCACAATCCTTCTCTCTATAGTGGCTGTTCTAAATCTTCTTGTCTCTCCTTAGTTCTCCCATAGTACCCATCCCTCCTGCCCTTTCCACTATCCTCATATGCTCCACTGAAAAAAAAATTGAGACCATTTACCAATAACTCTTCCTCAACTCATATTAGTCAGATATTTTCCTCTACCATCATTCTTCACATTGGCCTCAGATGAAGAGGTGGCTCTTCTTGCCAAGGCAGACCCCTCTACAGGTACCTTTGATTCCATTGTCTCCTGAGCTGTCCAACAATTTCCCTTCACTATCATTCTTAATCTCTCTCAGTTTTAGTCTCTTCCTATCTATGGACTCTTTTCCTGCTGCCTACAAACCTACCTGTGTTTTCCCCATCTTTAAAAAACCCTCACTTGACTTGACGATACTTGCAAGTTACCATCTTGCTGGTTACTATCTCTCCTCCCCTTCATGGCTAATCTCCTTGAGAAAGCAATCTACAATCAGTGCCCCCCCCCAACTTTTCTAAATTCTGTGCAAAGTGGCTTATCATTTCATTGAAACTACTCTTTCCAAAGAAACCAACAATCCCTTAATTACCAAATCCAATGGCCTTTTCTCAATCCTCACCCTTTCTGACCTCTCTCTAGCCTTTAACACAATCAATCAGCTTCTTCTTCTAGATACTTTCTCTCCATTCTCCTCATGACACTGCTTTCTCCTGGTTTTCCTCCTATCTGTAAGGCTATTTGTTGTTCAGTCATTCCAGTTGTGTCTGATTCTTTGTGACTCTATTTGGGGGATATTCTTGGCAAAGAGACTGGAGCAGTTTGCCATTTCCTTCTCCAGCTCATTTTACAGATAAAGAAACTGAGACAAACAGGGTTAAGTGACTTGCCTAGGGTCACCTAGCTAGTAAGTGTTTGAGGCCAAATTTGAACTCAGGAAGATGAATCTTCTTGACTCCAAGCCTGGCACTCTATCCACTGTGTCACCTAGTAGCCCCAAGGCTATACATATGTGAGAAGTTATTAGTATAATTTAGGAGACTCTGCAGTGTTCATCAGTAAAATGCCATCTACAAATTGGCATTCGGAAGACCTAGCCTTCTCTAGGTAATCCTTCTCCTATTTGTATTGTGGACTATATATCCTCCATGATAAAGTAAATAGCTAAAGAGACATCTTGTAGCATAGAAATACATGGTTCAAATCCTGAACTGCTGCTTATAATCTGTATGACCTTAGACAAGTAAGTTAATCCTCTCTGGGCCTCAATTTCCTCATCTGTAAAATTATAGAGTTGGACTAGTCAACTCAAAGGTCCCTTACAGTTCTAAATATCATCCTATGATTTGATACCTTTTGAGAGCATAGGTCACCCAATATTAGGCCTCACATGACAATCAAAAGATTGTCAGTTATCTCTGTTGTATCTATCAAGAAATACCATTCAATTTCAACATATGCATGGAAAACTCCTTTTTGGAGAAGAGATTTTAAGGCTGACTTTTGAGCTACCAAATCAAAGGCTATCTTTAAAAAATCTACAAACAACATATATAATAGGATCTTGTATTTCTTTTCCGTCAATTATGTGGGTAGAAATATATGCTCTACTGTATTTTCTGGGAATCTTGCCTGTTTCTTTCTCATGTTTTCACTAAGGATGACTTCAATACTAGTGTGGACCATGTTCATCTAGATTTGGTAAAGCTGAGAAAGTAAGCATATGAGTTGTTAGTCATCGATGTTTTCTCCATCTAACCTCAATGCAGAAACTCTGGAAATACTGGTTCGTGTCTGGACCCACCAGAGTATCCACCTCTTTGCTAACGCCCATGACCTTCCTGGGAAATGCATAGAATCATAGATTTCAAACTGAAAGGGAACTTAGAAGTCATCTAGTGCAATCCATTCTTTTTACTAATGAGGAAACTGAGATACAAAGAGGGAAAATTGTTTGGCCTAGGTCACTCAACTTGTCAATAACAAAGCAACCTTTTGAATTCCATTTCACTGACTCCAAATCCAGCCCCTTTTCTACCATCCCATGCTGCCCTTAACTTTGGGGGGTGGTGTGGAACTAAAAGATAATTGGATATTGTTGGTCCTTTTGACTAAAGCAAGAGAAGTTTGGTCTTCTAAGACAATGTAAAAGAGTATATCGCAAATTGTCTTCATAAAATGATTTAAATATAGTCATTACATATGAGCCACTGTCCAGCCCAATCAATTGCTCATTATACCTTTGATGCTCAATGTCACTGCTTCCTATGAATTCAGATGGAACAGACCAAAGGAAGGTCAATGAGATGAGACCTGTGAAGGCCCCTGTTCCTTGCCCCATATCTATTTCTTGACAGCATTTTCTGCTGCAAACTGTATTCTTCTCCCTAGTGAAAATCCTGGCACATCTCAGAGATAGGTGTGTGGCTATAGCTACTAGTTAGTTTCCCATATAAGATTTATTAGTAGATCCCAATTGACCGATTGGAGAGCCCTATAGTAAAATGAGGGAGATGTTACATAAATATAAACCAGTAAGTCATTTAATCAACAAGCATGTATTAAGTACCTACTCTGTGCTACTAAGGACCACGCATCCAAAGGATATAAATCAATCCCTGTTCTCAAAGGGGCGAGACTAGGTGCAAACAGCTACTTACAAACAAGTTATATACAAGATAAATAATTCTATTTTCATGATGGCTGGCAATTAAGCTATTGAATATGGAAACCATCTATTGCCTGATTTCAGAACTCACTCATTTTCTTTTCTGTGGTGTCCAAATAATAGTGGAAAGGTGTAAACCCATTTCATATTTTGCTTCCTGGAACACAGCTGTTAGCTCAGTACCCACTCTGGGCCTTTCTGAATATCTCAAAGTCAGGAGGTCACAGAGTCTGCATATTTCCACTTTGATTCATGCAGCTTAAGTCTCAGTCAGTTTCTAATTAAAATTTTACCATTGCTCCCCTAGGTCAGGCAATTCTTGGCATGCAAAAATCAAAAACCTTAGCATCCATTTTTTTTTAAGCAAAGGCGTTAAATAGTCTATAAGTCTCAGAGGCAGTACTACAGACAGTATGAGGTAGGCCCTGCAAACAGTGACTAATGACACATGTTCATGGAATGCAAGGACATGCTGGTCATGCATGGGTCTGTTTGACTCCACTTGAGCAGAGTATAAATTTCCACTGTATAAGGCCCATACATTTAGGCAGTAGCTACAATGAAGTTAATTTTGACATCAATAACGTTCTCTGAATAACAGCCCTATGTACACTGTAGATCACATTGCAGCAACTTTTGTTCTGGGATAAGATTTAGGATCACAGGGATGACAGAGTTAAAACTGGGAGGTCTTAGAGACCTTCTTGTCCACCCCTCTCATTTTTCAGATGAGTAAACCAAGGCCCAGAGTAGTGAGTGTCCAAGGTTGACAGGTCTTTTACCAGTACCATTTTGGTACTGTAGCACCTTCCCTCTGGGGTACTCCCCCCAATTCCTATTCTCCCTGACTCAAGCATTTCTCTACTCCAGTCCATCATCCACCAGGCTGTCAAACTGATCTTTCTTAAACACAAGTCTGACCATGTCACCCCTGACTCCAGACTCCATTCACTAAACTCCAATGGCTCCTTATCACCTCCAAGATCAAATATAAAATCCTCTGTTTTGCTTTTAAAGCCCTTCATAACCTGTCCCTTTTCTATCTTTCCTATTCCTCTTATACCTTACTCCCCTCAGAGTACTCTTCAGTCCAGTGACACTGACCTCTGCTTTTCCTCACACATGACACTCTACCTCTGAACCTTGAGCATATTCACTGGCTGTCCCTCTATGCCTGGAAACTCTCCTTTCTCATCTCTCTCTCGTGACTTCCTTCATGTCTCAGCTAAAACCCCACCCTCTGCCTTTCCCAACAGTCCATATTCTTAGGGCCTTCCCTCTAAAACTATCACCAATTTTTCTGGCACATTCTTTTTTGTATATTTATATGTTGTTTCCATGTTGTCTCCACCTTTAGATTGTGAGCTCCTTGATGGCAAAGACCGTTTTTTACCCTCCTTTGTGTCCCCAGAACTTTCAGAAAGAGGAGGGATCCTTATACTAGGGATGGTAGAATCCCCAGTTTGCTCCCTCAGGTCCTCAGTTCTTTGACCCATTACTTCCTAGGCAGGAGGTCAAAGAGTTTGGTTTTCCCGTCAAGCTAAATGCCCTTTAGACTTTCCCCTTCAACAACTTTTCCTGGTACTGGGCTAGGTCAACTCACTGACTCACCGTAACTTATGGTAAGTATTCAGTATGTCTTTCAAATCTCTGTTTCTGAAGCCTAGGCTATAACCAGTCAATGGTCTTTCACCCAATAATCATCATACAGCTTTGGAGTTCAGAGTCCTATAATTCTAAAAAATTCTTAAGTCTCTTCAGTTGGTTCATGAATACATGAAAAAATATTTAGTTGCTATGTGCCAAGCATGCACTAAGAATTGGGAATGAAATATAGCATCAACGTCCCTTCCCTGACATAGTTCGCATTTTGATAAAGACAGACAACATATAAGAGAGGTGTTTTGACTTGGAAAGTTACATGGATGGGAGTGGATCTCTAGGAGAGTAGATTGACTTACCCTTCCCCGGAGCAAATTTCATGGTTTGATCATAGCTCCTTTCTAGGGTGGGAGGTAGAGGGTAAGCACCCAGTGGTAAGAAGAAGCCTGGGAAGTATGTAATAAAGTGAATCATGGCAGAGGTCTTTCTGAAATAGTGAGTCAGGTAAGGCAGCCACCAATCAGGATGGGGAGAGAGGGGTGGTAGAACGATAAGGTCACAGTTCTGGAGTTAAAGAACTAGTACTTCTAGGGCATAGTCTCGAATCCAGAGAACCAGGCCAATGAGTAGGTAGGAAAAGATACTGGAGGCAATCTATGCCCTAGGCAGGGGCGGAGAACCTGAGGGTTAGAGGCCACATGTGGCACTCAAGGTCCTCAAGTGGGGTGAGGGGGGCTTTGACTGAATCCAAGCTGAGAAGTTCATTGTCTCAAATGGCCACCCACTACAACTTTCCTTGTCTTTTCACATAAGATACCTCAGAGCCTTCTTTCCTTTCTTTTTTTTTAAATCTCATATGATTTTTTTATAATTTTAGTTTATTTATAATTTATTTATTTTTTATATAATTTATTTATAATTTTAGTTTTCAACATTCTCTTCCATAAGATTTTGAGTTTTAAATTTTCTTTCCCTCCCACTCCGCCCTCCCCCAAGACAGCGTGCAATCTGATATAGGCTCTACATATGCATTCATGTTAAGCATATTTTCCCATTTGTCATGATGTACAGAACAATTAGAACTAATGGGAGGAACCATGAGAATGAAGCAATAAAACAAAACAATAAAGGAAAATGAGAGCAAATAGTGTGCTTCCATCTGCATTCAGACTCCATGTTTCTTTCTCTGGGTGTGGATAGCAACTTCCATCAAGAACCTTTTAGAGTTCTCTGTCTTAGATTCTTGCATTGCTGTGAAAAGCCAAAACTATCAAAGTCAATCATCCCATAATGTGGCTGTTACTGTGTACAATGTTCTCCTGGTTCTGCTCATTTCACTCTGCATTAGTTCATGTAAGTCCTTCCAGGTTTGTTTTTTTTTTTTTGAAGGTTGCCTGCTCATCATTTCTTATAGCACAGTAGTATTCCATTACATTCATATACCACAATTTGTTCAGCCATTCCCCAATTGATGGGCATCCCCTCAATTTCCAGTTCTTTGCCACCACAAAAAGACTTGCTATAAATATTTTTTTACATGGGGGTACTTTTCCAATTTTTATGATCTCTTTGGGATACAGACCTAGAAGTGGTATTGCTGAGTCAAAGGGTATGCATTGTTTTATAGCCCTTTGGGCCTAGTTCCAAATTGCTCTCCAGAATGGTTGGATCAGTTCACAACTCCACCAACAATGTATTAGTGTTCCAGTTTTCCCACATCTTCTCCAACATTTATCATTGTCCTGTTTTGTCATGTTAGCCAATCTGATAGGTGGGATGTGGTACCTCAGAGTCGTTTTGATTTGTATTTCTCTAATCAATAGTGATTTAGAACATTTTTTCATATGACTGTAGATAGTTTTAGTTTCTTCCTCTGAAAACTGCCTGTTCATATCCTTTGACCATCTATCAGTTGGGGAATGACTTGTCTTATAAATTTGACTCAGTTCTCTATATATTTTAGAAATGAAGCCTTTATCAGAGACACTGGTTGTAAAAATTTTTTCCCATTTTCCTGCTTCCCTCCTAATCTTGGATGTATTGTCTTTATTTGTACAAAACCTTTTCAATTTAATGTAATCAAAATTATCCATTTTGCATTTCATAATGTTCTCTATCTCTTGTTTGGTCATAAATTCTTCCCTTCTCCATAGATCTGAAAGGTAAACTATTTCTTCCTTCCTTTCTAAGGTATAAAAGAGTCTACCCTGATCTGTAAAGGGGACACACTTTAAAAGGTATTGAATGGGAAACACCCATATATCTTATTATCTTTGTTACTTGTCCCTTATATTCTGCAAGTTTTCAAAGTCTAAAAGAGATACCTCCTTACAGTATTTTAATTAATGCTGATATTATCTGATGAGACAGCAAATTAGAAACTTTGACTATAATATATTAAATATAATGTAAGCTTTCATTAACAGAAACAAAGCATCCTTGTGTTAGATGCTCTGTTCCACTGTGTGCTTCAATGATCAGATCATATCTGCTGTACTGTGTTCACTTCTGAGTGCCACATTTAAGGAAGGAAAATTGCTTTCCTTCTGTTGAGTATTTCTAACGTATCTTGTATATCTTTTATATCTTGTACAACAGTGAGTTTTGCTATAAGGCTTGTTTTGAAAATTCTTGGGTATAACATGAATTTCACATTATTTAAGTGGGATTTCATAATGGAGAAACAGAAAACTATCCTGCTGAACTGAGCACAGGAGGTACACAGCTCAAACATCTACCAGCGATCCTTGTTTACCATGTTTGTTATCCTGTGAGGCTAGGTAACCCCACTTCATAATAACTCACAAGCTGCAACCTTTCTCCCACCCACTTTCACAGGCAAATTCAAGGTAAAATGCCATATTTATTGCATATCTTTTGGTGCAGTAGGAGCTCTGGGTGAAGAGTCAGTAACACTGACACTATTCATTAGAGTATTGGTGTATTTGTTAAGCATTTACCATATATAAAACTGTGCTACCATTTTTTATTAGGTTCTCATCTTTTTTTCAACGTGTCACTGACACAAGTTTTTGAGTATTGTGCCCTTAACCCCATTTTCCCCATAAGGCCTGTGGTTTTTACTTTGTGATTTTGCATAGCACAGTGAATTTTAGGAAGATATGTGTTGTGTTAATAATAACAGCTAGGAGTGGAGTCAAGATGGCAGAGTAAAAGCAGTGACTGGCTTGAACTTTCCCTCAAACCCCTCCAAATACCTATAAAAATGGCTCAAAACAAATTCTAAAACAGCAGAACCCACAAAAAGACAGAGTGAAACAAATTTACAGCCCAAGACAGCCTGGATGGCTGATCAGAAAAGTATATTGTGCCAAGCAGAGAGAGGAGTGCAGTTTGGCATGGGCGCTCAGGCAAGGCATGCCTCAGCGAACCTGGAGCAGGCCTCAGAGGACTGAATCAAGGGCAGCTGTGGCAGTTTCCAGACCTCTCAACCCACAAACACCAAAGACAGCATAGAAGGTCAATGGGAAAAGTCTGTGACTGCAGTGAGAAAGAAAAGTGTGGTCCTAGCTCCAGTCCTTGAGGTTGGCCCCAGGGTAGTGACTGCTTCCAGAGCTTCTGGCCCACAGACTGAGGAGAATTGAGTGGCTGATCAGAGGGGGATTGCAGGGATCTCTCTGCTGGTGTAAGATTCTCTTGCTTTGCCCATGCTCGGATCTGGGTCACAGTTCTGGGTGGTGATCCTGGGGCGAGGAGGAGTGCAGGTGTGGTGGAGCTTATAGCGGTGGTGGAGAGAAAATCCTCCTCACAGTTCCAAGGCAGAAAAGAGTGCTTGTGGTCACTCATAGACCAGAGCACAGGCCAGGAAAGGAGTAAACCTTGCCCCTTATCATACTACCTTGGAAGAACTGAAAATTTACAAGTCCCTAGAAGTAAAATAGCTGCACAAACTCCCTAAAACTTGGGACAGTACATTCTCCACACTGGAAGCAGACACCTACCTTAACAAAGAGGTTAAAACTTAAGTAATTGTCTGGGATCATGAATAAACAAGGTCCAAAAAAAGTCAGACTATAGAATGTTTCTTTGGTAACAAAGAAGATCAAAACATACAACCAGAAGAAGGCAACAAAGTCAAAGCTCCTACATCCAAAGCCTCCAAGAAAAATATGAATCAGTCCTAGGCCTCATGGAAGAGCTCAAAAAGGAGTTTAAGAAACAAGTGAGAGAAGTAGAGGAAAAACTGGGAAGAGAAAAGAGAGTGATGCAAGAAAATTATGAAACACAAGTCAACAGCTTGCTAAAGGAGACCCAAAAATATACTGAAGAAAATAACACCTTAAAAAATAGCCTAACCCAAATGTCAAAAGCGGTCCATAAAGCCAATGAGGAGAAGAATGCCCTAAAAACTGGCCAAATAGAAAAGGAAGCCCAAAAGCTTACTGAAGAAAATACTTCCTTAAAAATTAGAATGGAGCAATTGGAAGCTAGTGACTTTATGAGAAATCAAGACACTGTAAAACAAATCCAAAAGAATGAAAAATTAGAAAACAATGTGAAATATCTCATTGGAAAAACAACTGACTTAGAAAATAGATCCAGGAGAAAGAATTTGAAAATTATTGAACTATGTGAAAGCCATGATCAAAAAAACAGCCTAGACATCATCTTTCAAGAAATTATCAAGGAAAACTGCTCTGATATTTTAGAACCAGAGGGCAAAATAGAAATTGAAAGAATCCACTGATCACCTCTTGAAAGAGATCCCCAAAAGAAAACTCCTAGGAATATTATAGCCAAATTCCAGAGTTCCCAGGTCAAGGAGAAAATATTGCAAGCAGCCAGAAAGAAACAATTCAAATATTGTGGAAACACAATCAGGATAACACAAGATTTAGCAGCTTCTACATTAAGGGACTGGAGGGCATGGAATATAATATTCTGGAGGGCAAAGGAGATAGGATTACAATCAAAAATCACCTACCCAGCAAAACTGAGTATAGTCCTTCAAGGGGAAAAAATGGTCATTCAATGAGATAGGGGACTTTCAAGCATTCTTGATGAAAAGACCAAAGTTGAATAGAAAATTTGACTTTCAAATATAAGACTCAAGTGAACCATGAAGAAGTAAACAAGAAAGAGAAACCCTGAGAGACTTATTAAGGTTGAACTGTTTACATAACTGTGTGGAAAGATGATATTTGTAACTCATGAGACCTTTGTCATTATTAGGGTAGTTGGAGGGAAAAAATTATATGTATGTATATAGATAGAGGGCACAGGGTGAGTTGAAGATAAAGGGGTGATATCTGGAAAATAAAATTAAGGGATGAGAGAGGATGATACTGGGAGAAGGAGAAAGGGAGAGGTAGAATGGGGTAAATTATCTCACATGAAACAGACAAGAAAAGGCTTCCCCAATGGAGGGGAAACGGGGGAAAGTGAGAGGGAATGAATGAATCTTATTCTCATAGGATTTGGCTTAAGGAGGGAATAACATACACACTCAATTGGATATGGAAATCTATCTTACCCTACAAGAAAACAGAAGGGGAAGGGGACAAGAGAGCAGGGGGGTGATAGAGGGGAGGGCAGATTGGGGGAGGGGGTAATCAGATGCAAACACTTCTGAGGAGGGACAGGGTCAAAAGAGAGAATAGAATAAGTGGGGGGTGGGATAGGATGAAGGGAAATATGTTTAGTTTTTCACAACGTGACTACTATGGAAGTTTTGCATGACTACACATGTATAACCTGTATCAAATTGCTTACCTTATCAATGAGGGTGTGTGGGGAGGGAGGAAGGGAGAAAATTTGGAATCCAAAGTTTTAAAAATACATGTTTAAAAAAATTGCTTTCACATGCAACTGGGAAATAAGAAATACAGGAAATGGGGTATAGCAATCTATCCTGCATTGTAGGAAAATAGAAGGAGAAGGGGATAAAAGAAGGAGGGGAGAGATAGAAAGGAGGGCAGATTAGGGGAAGGGGTATACAGAATGCCGCCATCTTGGGGTGGGGAGAGGGATGAGATGGGGAGAAAATTTGGAAGTGAACATTGAAAACTAAAAAGAAAAAAAAATAGTAACAGCTAACATTTATATAGTGCCTACTATGTGCCAGGCACTGTGCTTGGCGCTTTACAATTACTATCTCATTTGATCCTCACAACACCCTGAAAGGTAGGTGCTATTATTATCCCCATTTTACAGATAGGATAACTGGGGCAAGCAGAGATTAAATCACTTACCCAGGGTCACACAGCTAATAAGTGTCTGAGGCTAGACTTGAACTCAGGTGTTTTGAACTCCAGGTCCAATGCTCTATCCACAATGTTGCCACAATGGATAGTTATAGCTATTTCTGCCTCTAAAGTAAATATCCCTTTGTAAAAGGTAATTGATGTTAAGGGCTTAAATGGAATTAGTGAATACTTGTAACTGGTACCTAACAGTGTGTGTGGAGGGAAGAGTAATGAGAGCAAGGTTAACAGGGGCTCAAGCCAATGGCTTTAGAGAACTCCTTATACTCTCAGATTACCCTACCTCTCTAAAGGGATGATGTAACCAGAACAGCTCTGGGAGAGAGATCCAGAGCGTAGACACTACCTACAGATTGGGAAACAGAGACCTAGAGAAGTGACTCATACAAAGTCACACAGGTCCTAAGTAACAGAGAGAAGAACTTAAGACATTTATCATATCTCCAGAGGGAAAACTAGGAAGAATGGATGGAAATTTGAGAAGTAGATTTCATTTCAAAATGTCATCCTGAAATAAAGAGAACTACTACACCAAAACAACTAGCAACAGCAAAAGTCTTTAATCGAGGCAAGAGAATTGCATGCAGGATACCATACAGCACCAAAGTACTAGAGTGCCTGAGAGGGGCAGAAGGGGCAGGGTTCAAATACACTTCAAAAGAAAGGGAGTCTTATACTCATGCTGTTCCATGAGTTGTTTTGCAAAATAGCTGAAAATCCATAGAGAAGGCTGAAGAAGTTCAGGGAGTAATGACATCTGGTCAGAACAGTGAATTCCAGGTGTGGCAATAGGGAGTTTCCAGAGAAATCATAAAATCGGCTCCAACTGTTCCATGGGGTCAGGGTCAATAGCTCCTTTGATGACTATATTCAACAAATATAAGAAAGAACTTTCTAATAATTTGAGCTTCCTGAAAATGGAATGTTATTGTTTAGCTGTGTCACACACCATGACCCCATTTGGGATTTTCTTGGCAGAGATACTGGAGTGGTTTGCCATTTCCTTCTCCAGCTCATTTTACAAATAAGGAAACTAAGGCAAACAGGGTTAATTGACTTGCCCAGCTAGTGTCTGAGGCCAGATTTGAAATCAGATCTTCCTGACTATAGGCCTGGTGCTCTATCCATTGTGCCACCTAGTAGACTGCCTCAAAAAATACTAAGGTCTAGTTGCCTGAGCAAAAGCTATGTGACCATCTATCATCATCAGGGACACTGTAGAGGTGTTGTGGTCTAGAAGTTCTGGGAACCCAGAATTCAAGGGCAAAAGACGCAGGTCCTGCCTGGAAAGAATTCAACTCAAGCCTTCTCTCATTCAGAGACAAAGTTTATCATATTGCCAATAGAAGCGAGTCAGACTCTTAAGGAATCTGAGCAATTGGCCAGATTTTAAGAACCTGAGCAATTTAATGGAGGCAAGATGGACCTTTAATACAGAAAGACTGTGGGAAGATCTGGATGTGATCTAGGAGTAGCCAAGTAATCTGGGGTGACTGCAGGGTAACAGAGAAAGGGTCTAGATGGAATTAAGGGTGGGATGCAGCCCAGGGCAATCCAGGAGGTAACAGACAATGAACGGCTGGGCTAAATTAGAGTTAACAAAGAACTGGAGATTGGGGCACCTTCAAAGTCACAAAGCAAGGAGAGTTGAAAGGATTAAACTGAGATGAACCTCTGGTGAATGCCAGTAGTGGGTTTCCAGGGCCCATACCCCATCAGGGGGAAATACCTGTTGGGGGGAGGGGTAAGGGAGGGAATGGAGCTGGATGTGCAGAGTGCCTTCCAAATATAAGCTGCTATAATGATAATGAGTAATTATGAATATCACTGTTGCCCCTAATTAGGCTTTGGGTCAGAACATACATACTTACGTACACATTTTATATGTTCCTTTTTCCTCAGTCTCTCTGACTGATCCACACAACCCATTGCTAGAATTGCACATTAGAAAAAATAGAGCAGGCAGATACATAAGGCCAGGAGTGGATCACTAGAAATCTATGCTAGGTCACAAATAGCACCAGGCCCAATTTTGTAAAATGTTTTATTACATTGTCCATTTCCCAAGCTGTTGCACAGACCCAGATGGCAGTCCAGAATTCTATAATCTCATCTCTCCTCAATAAGTGCTTATTGAATTGGAGCAGGCATAAGATTCTTTCCTTTGGGTTAAAAGATTATGCCCTATTAAAATACTATTTCCTTTAGAAGGTGTTTGGCCTTGCCTGTCATTTGTACCTCTTTCCTTCAGGTTAGCAGGTTTAGAAAAGGGAGGGAGAAAAGCTTATGGCCTTCAGACACTGGGAGCATAGCCCCCCAATGAGGGATACTTACAAAGATAAAATTAGTTCATTATGAACTTCACTTTAGGCAATAACAAAGCCAATTAAATTTACATTTATAATTAAACTATTTTTAAAGATTTTCTGCATACTTCTGAAAAAGGAGCATTTTTAATATTTAATTTTAAAAATAAAGGCTCATATTTTTATACAAGCAGAAAATTTAGCTCCCTTGTAATAAGGGGGGCTTATTACAAAGGGAGTAATAAGCTCCCTTTTAATTTTGTGTACGTCAATCCCATGAGTCACAATAAAGACTCAAAGCTCGAGGAGAAAAGAGGACAGGTTTTCAAATCCTGCCTAGTATTCAAAAAGGTTGTGCTTGGGGTTGCCATCATGGGCCCCGAAGTGGGACACAGGAAGATCTGAAGTTGAACTTTACCTGTGATTCATCCATTCATTCAACAAGTATTCAACGAGCATTATATGCTTTTCTGTGCCTGATGCTCTAAAAAATACAAGTAAGTGTGAAGGGTTGTAGGAACCTCTGAACTACATATCCCAGAAGCCTATGTGTTAGTTCAGCTGTCTCATTTTGAAGGAGGGGTGGAAATCTCATTAGTCTGATAGAATGTAAGCTCTTTGAGAGCAAGGATTGTTTCATTCTTTGTAGCCGCTGATGTGCCAGTAAATGTTTAACCATCTGCTGGGGAGCATAGATAAGGTAAGGCAGGACACACTTAAATTTAATCTGTTAAGTTTAATTATTAACATTTTCTTGGTCAGTTTCTTAAGTCTAGGCCAGGGGTCAGCAAACTATGGCTTTAGGCCAAATCCAGCCAACCTCTTGTTATTGTAAAGTGACAGCCAAGAATGGTTTATACATTTTTTAAAAAATAGGCTATGTGCTGAATTTGGCCTGAAATCACCATTTACTGTCACTCTCTAGTCTAGACAATGAACAAATAAATAAATCTCTGGATTTGTTGTGGATTTTCAAGGTGTTCATGTTCACACTGAAAATTTAACAACCAGTTCTCTCTCTTTAAAAGGTTCCACAACCTGCTTGTATTCCCAGAACCCTGTACTGTGCCTGGCACATAATAGGCACTAAAAGTTTGTTGATTAATTGATCGACTCAGATTAGATCCAGTAAAAAAAAAATGAAAGAAGAAGAAAATAGGGGTTATATATCTACCCCACGTTAGAGCTAATACTCCTGGTAGAAAAGAATTTCTCCCAATCTAGCTCCCAATCTACAGGAGTGTTTCTGGGCTGTCCAGGCATTGAGGTTTCATCTTTGCCCTGATGGGAAAATCTTTAATGCCATCTTTTCCTTGGCCTGTATGGAAAACCACTCTGGGAACTCAGACAAGTAGACTTATAGCTTCTGGCCCTTGTAAGTTTGGAAGGTGGTAGCCTTGGGAAATGGGCCGCAAGATTGCTTGCTATTCTATTTAACAACTTGTTGTTAACCTTGCATTCTATTTTAAGAACATGTCTTTTGCTATATCATGCTGCTGCATGTATTATTCTGGCTTCTGCTGGGGGGGGGGGGGGATTCAATGAAAAAGGATGCTCCTTAACTGTGGATTAAGATAGATGATTATCCCTGGAGTACCATGGACCTTCCGGTAGCTAACAGGGGGGCAACTGAGGGAGACTAGTGGCTAAAAAAGGTAATATACAATCTCTGATCTCTAGGAGCTTTAGACTAATAGGGGAAGAAAAGTCAATAATGAAAAAGTTAAAAAGCAATTAAGATTCTAAGTTGTCTAAAAGTAGGAGCTGGGTTTTTTCCCTCAGGGCCCCATCATGTTAGTACTCCTCAGCACAGGGCAGAGGGCATTGTTGGAACTTCATAAATGTTTGTTGAAATTGAAGAAAATCAATCAAGAAACATTTATAAAGTCCTACTATGTGGCAGTCACTGTGCCTGGGAATACAAAAACAAAAGTAAAAGAATCTGAGCCCTCAAGCAAGAGTCAAATGAGAAACACAGATAAAGATTGTTCTAGGACTTCAAAAGTGAGATAAAACTTGTGGATCAACTAATTCACAAGTTGATCCACCACCAAAGGACCTTCCATTCTCAGTCCTGGGGTGCCACTTTATTTTGCAACTCTTCTGTGTCTGGTTTGGTTCCCCAACACAGCAATAAAGCAAATCACACAATTTTTTTGGTTTCCCAATGTATATAAAAATTATGCTTATACTATCCTGTAGTCTATTAAGTATGTAATAGTATTATGTCTAAAAAAAACAAACCAATGTGCATATGTTAATAAAAAAATACTTTATTGCTAAAAAATGCTAACCACTATCTGAACCTTCATTATCTGAGCTGTTTTTTCTGCTGGTGGAGGATTTTGCCTCACTGTTGCTGAAGGTTGGGGTGGCTGTGGTCACACCCTGGTCTGACTGGCTGGAAAACTCATAGGTGAGTTAGGGAGGTGTCTATTTCAAGCATACAAAAACTTCCCTCTGCCAAATGGGCAAATGAAAACAATTTGTTCCAATAGAACAATTTGTTCCAACAGCTATGAAGACAGCTGTGGAGTGCTTAGAACCTGGTCAGACATTGAAAACACTAAGGTCACTCACTGCAATCTGGGCCATCACTGGTCTTCTCAGCTTTTGTCTTGCCACTGGACTTTGATGACTCTGGAAGAAAGAGTGAAGCTGATGACTTTGTGCAACTCTGCCTCACTTAAATCCAATTCACACATGAGTCAGGACATCACTCCATGATGTCATTGGTCCTCTTAAAAAAAATGAAGGACAAACAACATTAATTGGCCTAATTTCAATGTTGTATTCCAGGAAGCGGTTGGTGAAGCAGTCAAAATACAAACAACATTTATCGATTAAGTTCAAAGTCTTATATGGACCTGATTAGTGGTCCATAACATATATAATATGTATAAACAATTATACATATATAATGTGTATATAACACAATTATAACATATATAATAATAATGGAAATTTTAAAATATTGTAAGAATTACCAAAATGTGATCCAGGGACACTCTGTGAGCACATGCTGTTGGAAAAGGTGCTGAATAGATTTGCTGCCACAAACCTTCACTTTGCCAAAAAAAAAAATGCAATATCTACAAAGCACTATAAAGCTAACAGCAATGAGGTATGCCTGTACTTAGGACCACATCGATCTAAATTAAAGATAATTTAGAGATTATCTAGTTTAACTCCCTTAGTTTACCCATAGATTCTGATTATAAATTTAAAGCTGGAAGGGGCTTTAGAGGACATCTAGTCCACCCTCCTCATATGAGGAAATTGAGGCAAGGGGAAGGAAAGTAACATCCGCAGTTATACTGGTAGAATCTCATGTTTTCAACATTACCTGCTGCCTCCTTAGGTAGCATTCTTTAGGGATAAAAGTCCCATATTGAAGTGGGAAGGCATGAGAAGAACAGCATGGCTAACACTATATATGCTCCCTTGACTTGTCCCACATGATCTGGTAAGAGATGATGCAAAGGTGAAATCAACAAGCCTTGGCAACAGATTAGATATTAGCAGTGAGAAAGGTCGGGGGTGGTATCAAGGAAAACAACTAACGTTTGAGCCTGGATGACTAGAGGGAGGGTGGTGTCCTTAGTGGTAATAGAGAGGTTAAGGAGAGGAGAGAGTTTGGGTGGGGGGGAATAATGGGTTCGGTTTTGGACCTAAGTTGAAGATCATTATGCATCTAGTTTGAGATGTCCAATAGGCAGGTGGAGATGGGATACTAGAGGTCAGCAGAGAGGTCAGGGCTGGATAACTAGATCTGAGAATCATCAGCATAGTGATGATAATTGAATCTATGGGAACTGATGAGATCACTAAGTGAAGTAGAATAGAGGGAGGAGAGAAAGGGCCCAAGACACTCAGGTCAGTGGATGTGATCTGTATGAAGATCCAGCAAAGGAGACTGAAAAGGAGTAGTCATATAGGTGCCAGGAAAGATTAGGTTAACAAAAACCTAGAGAGGAGAGAATAGAGAGGAGAAAAGGGTGATTGACAGACAGTGTCAAAGGATGGAAAGAAGTCAAGAAGGACGAAGATTGAGAAAAGCGCCACTAGACTTGGCAATTAGGATTGTTGGTAACTTTGAAGAGAGCAATTTTGTTTGAATGATGAGGTGGGATGCCATACTATAGAAAGATAAGAAGAGAGTGAAAGGAGAGGAAAGAAAGGGAAAGAAAGTGGCCATCCATGATGGCCAGTCTTCTCAAGTAGTATGGCCACAAAAGAGAGAAGAGAAATGGGACCATAACTAGCAAGTATGGATGGATCAAGTGAGGATAGGGAAGATATGAATATGTTTGTAGGTCATAAGGAAACAGCAAGTAGACAAGGAGAGATTTAAGATAATTGAGAGAGTGGGGAAAATAGAGGGGGCAAACTGCTGGAGGAGACAGGATGAAACAGCATCATCTGAAGCAAGGAGAAGAGTTTGCCTTGGAAAGGAGAAGGGCCGACTCATTATGTGAGACAGGGATGAAAGGGCAGATAGGGGTAAAAGACATCTGAGTGATTTAAGTTGAGTAGGAGAGGAGAAGAGGAGCTCTGGAGAATGGCCTCAATTCTTTCAGTGAAATATGAAGCCAGATTCTCAGTTGAGAGTGTAGGGACAAGGGGAGATATGGTAGGTTTGAGGAGGGATGAAAAGGTTTGGAAAGGTTGCTATGATGAATGAGAAAGTAAGTCAGTTAGAGAGGTGTAAAAGGATTGATTTGCTGCAATGAGGGTCCCATTGAGATTATGTAACATAAATTTGTAGTGGATCCAGTCAGCACAATTTCATGACTTTCTCTAATTTAATTTCAAGACACTGGATGGTGGGAGTATTCCAGGACTGGGGTTTGGCAGGGCAAGATCTAGGACAGAACAAAAGGACAAAGGTTTCAAGAGAAGAGCACAGTGTCAAGTTGAACGGGTTTATAAGGGGTCAAGATATGGAAGGGAGGAGTATTGCCATTACAGAGGTGATGAACTAACATTTCAGGGGTGATATAGGGAAAGAACTAAGGGGATAAGGGATTGGAGGTCCATGAGAACAAAGAGCAGGGTTTGGATTTGCCAGAAAGTGAGAGGTGGAATAACATCAACTTATGATTGGATTCAGAATTCATAAACATGAAAGTGGAACTTTTGTGGTTGATGGTAAGACCAAGAGTATCACTATCTGTGTGTAGCTATGGTGGGGTGGAGGAGGGAGTCATGGGAAATGAATAAATTGAGGAACTGGAAGGTTAGAGTATTTGAAGGAGAATCAATATGTTGAAGTCCCCTAGTATGAGGACAGGAGTTGAGGAAAAGAGAAAGACTAAGCCAGGCACTGAACTCAATGAGGAAAGGAGAGTGTACTGGAGGTA
The DNA here is from genome assembly GCF_900497805.2 of Vombatus ursinus. Lineage (NCBI taxonomy): Eukaryota > Metazoa > Chordata > Mammalia > Diprotodontia > Vombatidae > Vombatus > Vombatus ursinus. The sequence continues at coordinate 30,678,793 of NW_020948983.1, read as the reverse complement.
GGTAGACAACAGTGATCAGAATTTTGATTGGATGGTAGATACGGATTTTGTACACCTCAAAAAAGAAGTTACTAAGTGAAGGAGGTTACTGAGTGAAAGAGTATTCCAACTTTCCCACTTGGACCAATGAGTCAGGGTTATGAGTGAAAGTGCAACCAGTGTTGGAAAGGGATTCAAAGGTGGCTAGGGTGGTTGTATCATCAGGAGGGATCCAGGTCAGAGTGAGAGCCCGGAGATGAAGGGAGTGGGAAAGGAAAAGATTCAGGATGAAAGTGTTTGTTACCTACTGAGCATCTGTTCCAGGGAGCACAATGGAAGAAGTGGGTAGCTTTAGAGTGGGACATTGTAGTTAGTGGTGGTGGTGGTAGTGGGGTATATGTGAATGGATTTTGTGTAATGAAGTAGGGGCATTTCAGGATGATTTGGATGGACTGGGTAGGATGGGGTTGGGTGTTTTTTAATCAATGTCAAATGAGTTCTGGAGGGTTAATAACATCATTAGATATTTAACCTCAGGAAAATGACCTCTCAGGTTGTTAGACTTCTCAGGCTGGGGAGTAGTGTAGGGCCCTAATAGAATAGGCTTTCTTTCCAATATGTACAGACAGGTCAAGCCAAGCCTGGAGATAAGTAGAAGAAGCATGAAGGAATAGCATCTCTCTAACATCTGAAGGCAGAAAGGGTCCCCTGCAAGTGGGAAGAGAACAATCCAGACCTGAACATATGATATAATATTAATTAGAGTTTTAAAGTGCTTCAAAGTTGTTTGATTTTATAGGGTTGTGGTTACTGTATAATTTGTTCTCTTGGTTCTGCTCATTTCGCTCTACATCAGAGTGCTAGTCTTCCCAGATTTCTGAAACCATCCCCTTCATCAGTTTACTAATCCATTCTTAACACCTTCCACACTGCCCTAGTTTACATTCCTGAAACAAAAGGCAGGTGTTAGGTTAGAACAGAGGTTCTCAAGGTGTGGTCCTTTGAACCCTGTAGATCAGGCCTAGACCTTTTCTGTCCCTGAGAAAATTTCAGAGGGTCGATTAGGTCAAAACTATTTTAATGATAATACTAAGATGTTATTTATCTATTAAAATGCTCTTCCCTTCTCCAGCTACATATCTTTGTAAGGCTAGATTTTCTTCATTTTTTTTTTCAACTACAACAGCATATCACAACAGATTGAATGCAGAAGCAGATAGGAGAATACAGTTGTCTTCTATTAAGCCAGACACTAAAGAGATTTCAAAAATATGTAAAACAATGATACTCTCCTCACTAAATTTCTTTTTGTTTTGGGATACACTTTTCATAAATACATTACTTATGTTAACATGTAATTGGTTTATTACTGTTATTTTTAAATGAATTAATGCTATTTTAAAATTTTACCAGTTTAAAATTTTAATAACGTAAATATCAAGAGATATAACCAAAAGCTCTTTGGGTTCTTCAATAATTTTTAAGAGTGTAAAGAGGTTCTGAGACCAAAAAGTTTGAGAACTGCCAGATTAAAGCAATGACAACTGAAATGACACATTAGGTAGGTTGGGTAAGAAAGAGAGTGGAACAAGGACACTGGGAATTGTACTCTGAAAATTTTATTTTAAAAAATGTTTCATTGATTCTCTTTTCTTTTCTGCATTCCTGTCATTTCTCAAACTATTTTCCTACCCGCCCCCCCCAAGGAATTCTTCTCTTGAAATAAAGTCAAGCCAATTGGCCGCAACTGAAAATATATGCCCCTTTCTGCACCTAGAGCCCACCACCTTTCTCCAGGAGAGGCGAGAGACATGCTTCACTGTCAGTCTCCTGAAGTCAAGATCAGAGCTCTGAAGTTTTTTCCGTTTTCCTTTATTATTGTGCTAAGGATGTCTCCTTATTCTGGTTCTGTTCACTCGGCTCTGTCCCCGCAGCCTTTACCTTTAAAACCACCCCACAGGTAAGCCAGAGGATCCTGGAAAACCCCGCCCCTTCCCCAAAGCCACGCCTCTCCCGGCTTCGGGCCGGCACGCGAATGTCAATCCCGTGACCAATCAGAGGAGCTTGGGGGAGGGCAGTACAGTTGCAGGAGCCAATCGATTGAGAGCAGAAGCCGGGCTTGTCCGGGCATGTGGGAGCCTCTGCCTTCCTTGCGACCATGTGGAGGCCGGAAGAGGGACTTTCGGGTGTCCGGTAAGCTGTGAGGCCGGGGGGGCTCGCGGCCGAGATCCAGGGCCTCCAGGAAGGGGACTCGGGACCGAGTGAGGAGGGGGACCCTCGGCAGGGCCTCGGGGCGGGGTGGGGGGCGAGGCCGGGCTGGGGCAAGGGTCGGGTCGGCGTGGGAGTGGGAGCGAAGGCAGAGCCCCGAGGCGGGCACCCGCCCCCCCACCCAGTCTTGGCCTTCCCCGAGCCCCCTTTGTGACCTCGCCACACGTAGCGGGGCAGAGAGACCCCCGCTGGGGAAGGGTGGGCCGGGGGAGGTTCCAGCCTCTCTCCAGGGCTGGACCGTAGGGGTCGTGGTAGGGGCATCAGAGGGCACCCCGCCAGTCCTTTCATTTTACCGAGGAGGAAATGGGTCTCTCCCCTACCCCCAGCCAAGAGCTTAACCGACTTATCCAAGGTCAGGGCCCGAGGCGGGATTTGAACTCAGGGCCCCGAATTGTGGTACAGCAGAAACCATGGGCTTATGGAGGTAGAGGAACAGACGTCAAATGTCACCCCCGATGCTTGCTACCTGTGTGACCTTAGACAAGTCAGATAACCTCTCTGGGTTTCTTCTTTCATTAAATGAAGAGGGTTGTCCTCCCACATTCCTTCCAGCCTGACCTTATGACTCCCAAGTCCAGTGCTCTTTCCATAGAACCTGCCTTCTCTGGACCTCAGTTTCACCTTGTCTAAGAGTAAGAAATGGGTCTAGATGATCAATAAGAGTTTTGGGGAGCTTTTTTTTTTTTTAACTTCTCTTGGGCATTCTTTAGTCAATCATTCAGGTCCCACCCTGTGGCTCCTTGAAATTAGATTTCCAGTTTGAGGGCAGCATTTGGAGCCCACCCCACTGATTGCTGCCCACTTCCCTGGAGGCCTTACTCTTAAGGACGTCAGCCCTCATCTTCCTTCAGGCATTTCTCTGGGTCATGTTACAAAATTGCTAAAAATGGAGACTTTAGTTATCACCTAACCAACCTCTTAATTTCACAATGGAAACAGGTCTAGAGGGGGAGAACAACTTGACAGAGGTCGTATAGGTATTAAATAGCAGAGTCAAGATTTGCACACAGATCCTGGGATTACAGATCCTCACTGTGAAGAGTAGTGGCTCCTGCCACTCAGGACTGTTTTACCATAAGGCTTCTCCTTAAAGAATCCTGAGTCTATGGATGCTCCAGAATTCTGGAGGGATGGTAGTAGTGAATTGGGTCCAGAAGTCTTGGTGCTATAGAAGAGGAAAGAGTCTGGATCAATGACTCTTTACTCTGAGGACCTGACTGGGGTATTCAAAGTCTGGGTTGCGTTCATCAGAGCATTAGTCACTCAGAGCTTTGTCAGCAGTAATCATGACTTAACTCTGAATCTTGAGAGCCTCTCCTTTGATGAGGTCATGCTTATTGTATTCTTACTACTCAACCTCACTTTTTCCCTGTGGATTAAAAAGGAGTCTTCTCATGTATTGCCTAGTAACCTGAAGTCTAGAGAGCTTAAGTATTATAATAGAATGAAATTTTTGACCTTAGGATTTGGAAGGACCTTAGGGGTTCTCTAAAGGAGAGAAAGATCTCTGGAGTGGGAATCAAAGAATCTGGGTTTCAGCTCTGCCACTTTCACTGCCACCTGTGTAGTCTTGGGTAAATCACTTAATGTCTCTGAGTCTCAGTTTTGATATCTATTGAACAAAGGGGTTGGAATAGATGACCTCCAAGGTTCCTTCCAGCTGCAAATCTATGATCGTATGTGCTCAGTCCAACCTCTGTTGGTGGCCAAGGTTGGTAGTCTTCTGGCCCCCTCTCCCAATCTAGTGCTTTTCATATCATCTGGCAAATTGGTGGCAGAAAGTTTAGAATGTTAATCTCCTGGCTCCTTGTAAGCCTCTGTCCACTAGAATTCAGATTCTCTTATTCTGTGTTCATGATTTTTTCTCAGAGTCTTGACTAACTTGGATTTCCAAAGCTCTGGAACTTACCTACCATAGTTACCTTATCTCCATCTGTGTCTTCTTGTCTTTCAGTGTTTAAATAGGTGATCCTACTGAAAGAGCTTTAGGGTTGCCAGCTAGAGCTCAGTCTCTTCCCTACAGTCAGGGAAAGTAACAAGATCCCACCCCTACTACTACTTCTACTTCTACTTCTACTTCTACTTCTACTTCTACTTCTACTTCTACTTCTACTTCTACTTCTACTTCTACT
>NW_020948983.1:30472793-30674404 GCF_900497805.2 Vombatus ursinus | reverse complement strand
CTACTACTACTACTACTACTACTACTACTACTACTACTACTACTACTACTACTACTACAATTTGGGGCAAATCATTTTCAGGGCTTCAGTTTCCTCAGCTGTAGAATGAGGAGAAAACTGTCTCAAAAATATGGAGCAACATGCCTGATGATACATATGCTAAGGTTAAGAGTTAGGAGTCAAAACCAGGTCTTTTGACCTGATGTACACATTAAAATGTTTAAAATAACAAAAAAGCAAAAATATGGATTGCAGTATAATGACAATGTTGTGATATAGATTGATTTAATTAGAGAAGAAATCATTAGAAGAAGTGAATTCTGACCACTGCTTATAAACAAGAGATCCATAGGATCTAGAGATGGTATAGAGGCAGTATAAACCAATGAGGATTAAAAATTTATAAAAGTGAGTATGTTGGTCTGCTTCTAGATGACAGGGAGTAGACATACTGACACACTCACCTCTAGTCTAAGTACAGGGACTATTCATAGCATGTAAACCTTTGGGGGAAATTCCCACCAAATGATTCTAGGAGACAAGCTGCTGTCTCACTAAGCAGCCTTGAGTCACAGTCATGGGACTGGGTGTGGGAAAGCAAAGCAGTACTCATATCCATAACCCAGGAAGTCTGTAAACAGACTGTAGACTCAATGGCCCAATCCTGGTAGGGTTGCTGGAACCTTTTGTAAGTGGATCAGTTTAGGATAAGGAGGTCCTAGATACTTTTGAACACCAGTCTTGAGTAAAAACCTTGGCTTGGGGCTCCATCTGTCCTTGATTGGTGAGTGCCTTACCTGGCTGACTATTTCTGATAGCCCCCAGACCATGTTTCCTCTTCTTGGCAGTTATCTTGCTGCCTGGTCTACTCTCCCTCTCATGACCCCTCTTCTCTGTTTCCAGTTCTCAATCCATAATCAGATAAACAGTGCCTTTTGGAAAGAGGGTGTGTTCATATAGCTCAACTCATTATATCTATACTTTTCCAAAATTGAATGCCTGTCTGTAGCTTCCACCCCACCTGAGATGCCACAGGCTTTGGCTCACACTCCACAATGTGAATTCTCTCTTCATCTGTCCGTATCCCTGGCCATCACTCCCCTATTTGTGTTTTCTCCTGTTAGAATTTAAACTCCTTGATGGAAGAGACTGTCTTTTTTTTATTTGTAGCCCCAGAGCTTAGTATGCTGTGTACAGGCACATAATAAATGCTTTTTCATTCATTTATTCATGGATTACTAGAATTCTTTTGCTGTCTGGGTCTGCACTAGTGAATTTTTCAATCATTCTAGCTGTTTCTGTCTATGTGCATTTCTCCTGTCACTGACAGGGTCTGATTTAACCAGCTTGCATCCATGAGTAAGTTATATGTAGGGTTTGTTTAGTAACAACGAAGGGGAGGAGTTGGCAAGCAAGTAAACTCAAGTAAAACTCAAGGGTACGTATCTAAAGGATCAGCCATACAGCTGATTCCTATTGTACTTGGGGAAAAACCATTCACTACTATCTGATTTAAGTCTGGAGATCTAGGCTCCAATCTTGACTTTGACATTTACTATACCTGTGACCCTCTAGTAAGTTTATCTTATCACAAGGCAGTTTACGTTCTGGGTTTCAGCTGATGTATCTATGGAATGTTTGGGAAGGGGTGGATGAAATCTTTTCCATGGTCCCTTCCAGCTCTAGTGATCTAATGAGCTCTGATGATTACTCTGACTTGACTTCTCTGTTCCTTGTCTGTTTCTTAGGGTGCTGAGCAGTAGTGGGTCACAGCCTGGTAGAGAGATGGCCACCTACGTTCCCCTCAATGAGCTTGCAGGGATGGCAACAAAAGAGAGCTCCGAGTACTTTCAGTGCTCAAGCACACCTTTTACCGCCTGCGGTAGTAAGGACACACCTTGGTGGTGGCACAAGAGGCGGAGCCGGCGGCACCAGCGGTTCATGGTACACAAGGCCTTTCTAGAGAAGCGAGGTGTGCTGAATACGCCTCAGGAGTCAGAGGGCACCCTCCAGTTGGCCAGACCAGAGGTTCTGGAGGACACAGAGGCCACCAGGTGTAGTACACATCAGGCTATACTCAGATCACCTGATACCCAACCCAGAACAAAACTGATTCAGAAGATTGAACCCAGCAAGGGCAGTGCGTCTGGCCATGCTATGCCCAGCAAGTGTGTGGCCATTGACTGTGAGATGGTGGGTACTGGCCCTGGTGGGCGAGTGAGTGAGCTGGCCCGATGCTCAGTGGTGAGTTACCACGGAGACGTTCTATATGACAAATACATCCGGCCCGAGACACCCATTGTGGATTATCGAACCCGCTGGAGTGGCATCACCCGACAGCATATGCAGAATGCTATCCCCTTCAGAGTGGCACAAAAGGAGGTATGGGCATGGCTAGGAAAGCTCTACTGATGTGCTGCTAAATATTGGGGGACCCCTGTTGACTTAAAGATTCATACCTTCCTCCTAAACAGGATTTGGGGCAACTTACAAGTTAAGGACAAAATAAGATTGAAAAAACAGAACAGGGAGGCTCATGGAGTCTTCATCTGGCCCCATTTCTAATAACTAATAGCAGAACCTGATTCCCCCTGCCACAGGTGACTTGAGCCTGGGACTAAGAGTATGGTTTCTGACAGCTGAATTGGTTCCATCATGTGAAGGATAGTCTTGTCTCCTCAGCTAGCTTTTAAGTTCCCTTAGGGCAAGAAATGACCTTAGAATCTTGTATCTGTATATACCCAACAATAGAGGCTGACAGTGTCACATAGTGCAGAGAGAGCTGGCCTCAAAGCCAGGAAAACCTAGTATTACACCTGACCCATACTGGCTGTAACTGTGGGCAGATCACTCAGCCTCCCAAATATCTATGCAGCTCTTCAAGACTAGAAGTTGCAGAGAAGGGCCAACTTGTGTTGGAAGAGGCTACTTCCTCTTCTGGGAGTTCAGTGAAATCATAGGTCCAGTATAACACCTTCTTGCACACTGTTGAGTATGGAGTGTTCAATCTAGGGATGGAGAACCTGTAGCCTCTAGAGGCCGCATGTGGCTCAGTCAGTGGCTTTTGATGGGTTAATGAGTGCAGGGTGGTGAAGAATCCTCATTCCACCTGAGGAAGTTGTCCTAGAAAGAGATCCTTTGGAAGAAGACAGGTTAGGCCAGATAGGAGTGGAGATATTGCCTATTCTCAAAAGCTAGGGAATTAGGACCAGGGGGGAATAAGAAGGAAAAGACAGTTATCAGAAGAAAGCAAGTCAATGTTTTTCGACTAGCATCATGCCAGATACTATGGAAGATAGAGAAGAGATAAAGGACAGGGCCCTCAAGTAATTTGTAATCTAATTAGGGAGACAAGATTTGTATACATGCAAAACAGGCTACAATACAAGATACTCCTATTACTAACTGGCATTTACACAGTGCTTTAAGGTTTGCCAAATAGTTTACATATGCTGTTTCATTTAGTCATAAAGTAACCCTGTGAGGTAGGTTGGTATTATTATTCCCATTTTATAGATGAGGAAACTGAGGCTGAATGAGGTTATGACTTGACCAGAGTCACATAGCTAGGTAGGTGTCTGAGGTTGGATTTGAACTCGTGTCTTCCAGACTCCATTCTATATCTACTGTGCCACGTATGAGGTTGGGGAAGGAAAAAAAATCAATAAAAGAGATATAGAATATGACCAAATTGCAAAATGTGGTATTGCCAATAAGAGCCCTGAGAGGTCAGTGGATGGAACCCTCTTCATAAAAGAGGTATCGGACTTTACTCTTGCACTGGAATGGTTGAAGCAGATGTGGGCCTGGGCCCTTAGGAATGAGGGTGGTCCTTGATCCTATTAGAAGCTTCTTCTCTCCCTGGGGTGCTTCTTGAACCCTTGAAAGATGCTGTCCACTTGTAGCAGGTATTCATTGGTAAAATGATAAGAATCTCACTGATGCATTTCACGTTTCTTAGATCCTTAAGCTGCTGAAGGGCAAGTTGGTGGTGGGCCACGCACTCCATAATGACTTCCGGGCCCTCAAATACTTCCATCCCCGGAGACAAACTCGGGACACTCTTTCTGTCCCTAGCCTAATCAACCAAACGGGTTTCCCTGTCCGAGCCCAATCCTCTTCTCTCAAGAACCTGGCCCTGCAACTGCTGAACAAAAGAATACAGGTGTGTGAGGGTTGAGGGGGAGGAAGGAATTGTCAGACAGATGAAGAGAGTTCACATTGTGGAGTGGGAGTCAAAGCCTGTGGCATCTCAGGTGGAGTGGTAGCTCCAAGCGTGGCTCTAACCTGAAGAAATCTCTGTGTGTGTGTGTGTGTTCGTTCTGATCATAGGATCCTGAGTTTACAGCCTCGTTTTATAGATGAAGAAACTAAGACCTAGAGATACGAAATGACAAGTCATAAATAAGCAGTAGTGGGAGAATCAGGATTTGAACCCCAGCCTTCTACCTTCAAATCATCACTCTGTCCATTACTATTTGTGGGTTTACTTTTCATTGTAATTCCTTTTTTTCCAACTCAAGCCCGGAATACTTTAGGCAATGATCTCCTTTTTTCACAGGCCTGAATGCCACTGCATTCTGTGACCTCCTTCCCCTTTCCCTAACTCCCCCTTTATTTGTGTCCTGAAAGATACCAGATCCTTCCTTTATTGATTTTTTCCTTGGAAGTTCTTTCTTAGCCCCCAGTCTCCCCAAGCTTCCCATCTTACAATCTCAGCTCCTGTTCTACTTCTGTCTGTATTTAGCCTATCTTAGCTCCCCTAAAAAAGATATAGAAATTAGTTCATCCTCATCAGGAATTACTTGTTAAAATGTCTGCCGCTTTGTGGCACTGGACAGAATCCACCAGTGCAGCCTATATCCCTGTTCTCTGGGAGCTCACAATCACCCTCAGGCCCCAAGGACATTGATTCCTTTTTCCTTTGCAGGTTGGCCAGTATGGGCATTCATCTGTGGAAGATGCCACAACTGCCATGGAGCTCTATCGGTTGGTCGAGGTGCAGTGGGAGCTGCAGGAGGCCAGCAGCCACCCTTCAAACTGTGAGGACAGCCTTCAGGACAGTGGCACAGACACCGAGCACTACATGGAAGACCAGTTCTGGCTAGAAGATCAGACTGAAGGCTGTAAATGATCGAAGGGCTCCCAGGGTGGGAAGAGTATGAGCTTCTGTGGGTAGCCCGGTAAAATTGGCCTTGTAATGTGTGTGGGAAGAATGGCTCTTCTGGTACTGTGGCCATGGGGCCCATTCATGCAATGAGTTGATCCAAAGAGATCTCCAATTTAGCCTCCTTTGTCAGGTGGGAGCATGAGAATGCTTTGGCTTCTAGGGTGATGTGGATTGGGAACCTTTTCCCCCCATCCTCTCTGGGCATTCTAGGAGCCAGTTTCTTCTGATTTCAGCCACAATTACTTTGAAGACATATTAGTGGTAAATTATCAAACCAACCTTTCTGGGGAGGAAGGCTGGTGAGGAGGTTACATCTTTTGATGTCTCAGTGAGCAATGTTTTGTGAAATTCACAAGACATTCCAAGACTTTGTGTATTCTTCTTGAACAAGTGATGCACAGTGTCCCTGCACCACCTGCCTATTCCCAAGTTACCCTGGTTTTAAAGGATATACTGTGCACAGGGTGTGTTTTTATACCCTTATCCTCATCTATAAAATGGGGGTACTTATTGTTATTCAGGGACAGGCTACAAATATAGGGAGAGAGCACTGGATTTAAAGTCAGTGGATCTGAGTTTACACCCTGTCTCGGTCACCTACCTCTGTGACCTTGGGCAAGTCATTTAAATAATCTGAGCCTCAGTTTCCTCATCTGTAAAATGAGGGGGTTGGACTAGATGACCTCTAAGGTTCCTTCCAACTCTGATCTGTGATCTCAGGGAATAGAGGAATTACAACTTGAGTTTTGAGCTTAGGTTAAAGTGCTGTAACAGACTAAAAGTATGAAATTCTCTAATCCAACCAAGCTTACAATAATAGGGCAAAGAAAAGAGGTTTGAACCTCAGTCATTCTAAATTCCTACCATCTTTCCTGTAGGACCAGTATGGGTTCTGCAGGGGGAAAGTAATTCACCCAGAAGCACCCATTGGTGGCTGGGTGTCATATAATAGAAAGAGGACTAGCTTTGGACTCAGAATTGGTTGGAATCTCATTTCTGCGGCTTACTCTCTGTGACCTTGGTTAAGTCTTTTACCTCTCTTTGCCTTGGTTTCCTTCTCTGTAAAGAGAGAGGATTGTACTGATGTCTTAAGGACCAGTCCAGCTCTGAAACCTTCTATTATCCTGTGATAATTCACAGGATCTGATGACTTTGTTTACATGCTTTCTTTGCCTCCATTCCCTGGAATTTACAGTGGCTGCTCAGAACACCTCTCTTTGCTGGTGTGTTGGCAGAAGGAGAAGGAGAAAGCTGTTCAGTTTCAGTGTTCCTAATTGACACATTTCCATTGGCTTGAATCAGGAATTCTTCTCCATCACTAGTGCTGAACTTTTGTAAGGGGACCCCAAGAACAGTAGCATATTTGTACATTTGGGGTTCCCTGAATAAAAAATGCCATCCTTTCCACTCCAGAAAGCATCAGAGCATCTCACTATATAGATGAGGAAAGTGAAACCTGGAGTGACATTGACTTGACCAAGATCATCCAGCCAGTTGATTATAAAACCTATTGATTGGAGAACAAGGATTTACTCTCTAGTTGGGGTTATTTGAGGAGTACTTAGTCCTATGCAAAGATCATCCCCTTTGATTTACATTCATTGTTAGTTTTTATGTACATTGATTGTCAGCGATTCACTTCATTTTACAGAGTATTTTCTCCTTATTTCTTCTTGCCTCTTCTTCCTCTTACATCCCTCCCTTTAACTCTTCCAGCTCCTTCCTTTTGTATTGTTTAGCTCCCTCAAGTGCCATTTTACTCTTCTTCAGGAAAGCACTTTTTAGAAATGTCTGAGCATGCTAGGGTTTCTAAGAAAAGGGTTGAGAACCCTTGGCTTAGACAGACTATTTATTGTTTAGACTTGAATATCCAGCAGGTGCTATTTGTGACCCAGACTCAGATGTGGTACCTCTACCTGGTGGGCTTATTTATTCTCAATTCAGGCACTGGAGCACTTGTGCCTCATGATTAATTGGTAGACCATTGGCCTGGGCTGTTGGAAGACTCCAGATATCCAATATGACCCTCTTAGTTGCCCGAGACCCCCAGTCCCTCATCCCCTGCCCCTGGCCAACCAGCATGTCATTTACATTAATTTGGGAGAGAGTATAAAAAGTTTCCTAGATGTGGGATCTTTGTGGCAACTGGGGACATTCTCTGTTTTTGTATCCCTGGGCTCAACAGTGCTTGGCACATAGTAGGCACTTAATAAATGCTGGTTGATTGATTGGCTGATGATAGTTGCTACAGTCAACTCTCACTTACTTCCTTTTCCCAGCATCTCTACTGACAGTCTGGGATTTCTTTCTCCTTCATGCACAGCTGGTGTTTCCAGGGAATGAAATGGATTTTCACATGATCTTGATTGAAGGATGACTTACAGATGCAGCTAAGAATAAAATCACATGATGCATTCCAAAGCCAGATATCGATTGCTTTGGGGTTATCTGCTCTTACTAACTTTATTTTTGTCACTGCCTCCATCCATTATTGAAGATCATTGAGGGTTGACTATATACATTTTAGATGACATCGTAGTTGTTTGCCTTTCCTGAGGAGTTTCTTCACTTAAATTGCAGAATGCTAGTCTTCCATGAGTTTACAGCAGGCCTGATCTGATCTGTGAAGACCAACTTTCTAGCATTTAATACTGGAGCAGCAGATCCTGTGGCTTTCTGGGGCTGGTTTCCTCTGAGGTTTCAACCTCCCAGTTTGGCTGGGAATTGTAGCAATGGAGTCACTGTGCCCAGGACTGACCAAGAAGCAGAAGGAGAAGCAGAAAGTAGGTGGAAAGATTGCTGAGTGGACAAAATAGGGAGGAATACCTACAATCTGACCTCCCTTACTGTGGTTGGTGGGAAAAGGGAGGGACTGGGATAGATTTAGATTGTATTTGAAACCACCCATTGTAAACTGTTGCCATTGACTGAATAAATCTCATTTGAGAAGACCTGGTTCTGCGTGTATATGTGTTCTTGACTTTTTATCTTCCAACTTTTATTTTCCAATTCTTCATCTGTAGGGTCATATGGTAGGCAGGATTTTGAGCAATAGGCCCCTTATAGAGGATGGGTTGGCAGTCCTGTTTTTTCTGTTAACTCCAAGAAACACCTATCTTTAGAAGGAGGCTCTCCCAGCCTACCATCAGTAGGCTTTGAGTTTGGTTTTTTGATGTCTGTTCAATTGAATCTTGAGGAGCGGCTTTGTGTTGTACTATCCACATTTTTCTTCCAGTTTCTCTTAAGGTTGTGGGACAGTTGGCTGGGGTTAAGGGTTTGGCCTGCAGCCAGGATACCATTCACTGTGGGAAGCCCTCTAGCACATGCATACAGTTCTCATATTACAAAGTGAACCGGTCTCCAGACCTCTATGTAAAGTGATTTTTACGTATTGAGAATTTGCAGGTGGATATGGGGAAGGAAAGGAAGGAGGGGGCCGGCCAAGGACACATGGCATCCAAGGACAGAGAAACAAGAAGAGGAAGAATACAGAGGCCAGGCCGGGTACATGGGGGCTGGACACAGACACAGATGGGAGAGGACAGGTGACACATGGGGTGAGGGACAGACACAGTAGCTAACACTGATATATGGAGACTGAGGGGGTCCAAGACATGGGTGGGTGGAGTGGGGCTAAGGTCTCTCAGCACCAAGCCTCTAATCAGATTTTACCACCATCTCTCCCCAAGTCCATTCTGCTTTCACTTGGAGGAGTTTTTTGTTGGTGGTTGGGAGACCAAGGAGTGCCAAGCTAAGGGTCGAAGAGCACAATACTATACAGTAAAGTTAACATAGGTGGTTTGGTTTGGTTTGGTTTTTTTGGTATATGGATTTCTTTCAGAATTCGTTATATAAAATTGAATTTGCATAATGCAAATTTATATAAAGTGAGAACTATTTGTATATGATGCCATTCTCTCATTTCATGCAAGCTAAATCTTCTGAATCATGGTCTATAAGAGGGCTTAATCTTTTTGGTGTCCTGAGCCCCTTTGGCAGTCTGGTGAAGCCTATGGATCCCTTCTCAGAATAATTTTTAATAATTCAAATGTTATATTTCCCTATTCATATCCATGGACCTTCCTCCTCCTATCTGGAGTTAAGAACTCCTGGGAATTATATACTTCATCAAGGCAGGGACAGGTCTTAATGTAAATTTTGTGTCAAAAATATCTATCTCTTCAGATAACTAAAGCAGATTCATCACTGAATTCCAAAATTATTGGGAAATTGAGGTAGGTCAGAGTGCTGTGATGTCATTTGATGTGGGGACTCCCTGTACTATCCAGCTCACTTAGAACTTAGAGCAGAGGTTCTTACCCTAGGGCCCAAACCCTGGAGAGGTTTGTTCAAAGACAGATTTCAGGGGAATTAAACTAAGATAAGAAAAAAAGTTACACTTTTTTAGTGTCATTGGTTTACTTTGCAATCCTACATATTTTATTTTGTGTATTTAAAACTATTCTGAGGAATCCCTAGGCTTCAGACTGCCAAAGGTGTCCATGACATGCAAAAAAGATAAAAACCCCCGACTTAGCATGGTGCCTGGCACATAGTAGGTGCTTAATAAAGGCTTCTTGATGTAGGGTCTTCAAGTCACCCAGAGGTTAGGTGGATTCTTCACAGTCAGAGGCAGCTTAGTGGTGTGGTAGATAGAGCATAGAAGATAAAGCACAGTTCAGAAGACCTGAATTTGAATCCTTCCTCAGACATTTTAGTAGCTGTGTGACTCCAGGCAAGTCATCTAAACTTTCAGCCTCAATTTTCTCATCTGTAAAAAGGAAATAATAAAAATAATAATAGTACTGTAAGTAAGATGAATTTTAGTGTGTGTAAGGTAGATTTTTGTTATTCTTTCTTAGAGTCTTCTTTCCCAGGATCTATAGCCATAACAATCTCTAGTTTCCAGGTGTTAGATATGAGTTCTCATGATCATGGTTAAAAAGTTTCTACTGCACAGTCACAGTAGATATAGGGATGAAGCAATGTAAAATTGTGAGGCTGTTAGTGCCAATATACCTTCTTTGTCTATTGCCCTATAAAGCAAGTGGGCACTGGTCAATGACTAGGGACTCCCTTAGGGGTGAATGCACGAACTGGAATGCTGCACGTACCTTGATCGGCCCCCATCAAGGCTTGGGAGGGGGAATTTGTGTGTTTGCCTCAACCGGCCCCCATTGAGGCTTGAGGGGATTTAGTGGAGTGCACAAGTTGTGCCTGTCTCAATTGACCCCATAGAGAGGAGGGGTAGTTGCCGCCCCTTCATGCTGGCCCCTGCAAGAAAGGTTGTTAAGTAATGTAGGAGTTGGTGCTCCTGTTATCAGCAAATTCCCTTTGAGAAGACTAGACTAGAATAAAGTAAGCTTATTTAACCCCTTATTATGACTCTATTCCTGTCTTCTGTCTGACCAGATCAAAAGTGAACCTGCTAGTTAGAGAGGTGTTAGAAGCCCTCCTGTGTCTCCTACCTGAGAAATGGCGTAGTCGGTGTGTTTACCTGTCTAACAAGTACCTACCTCTCAGGGTTATTGTGAGGCACAATTAATACAGCATATGTAAAATGCTTTGCAAGCTTTAAAAGTGCTATATAAATGTCAGCTATTGTTATGGTCACACAGCTTGTAAGGGACAGATGATATTTAAAACCCAGACATTCCTAACTCCAAAGTTGAGCCAAGGATTCACCTATTGGATAGTTAGGATTCTTTTAAAGAGGGGTTGTCATAGAACAAGCATATCTTCTCTGCCTTTGAAAGGATAGTATGTACGTAACTTTGTAGGGGAGGGGATCTTGTGCCTGGGTTGACATTCCCGCTTCAGAGAGGCATCGGCTCCCACAATTGCTGCCTGGCTAGGTCAGCCTTCAGCCTGCTTCTCTGCAGATTTAATAGACTTTGGGTCAGTGAAGATTTAAGGACAGGCCTTACCCAGGCCAGTGACTACTTGTTTACCTGTCTCACAGCTGCTGTGAAGCTGCAATTTTTATGGTATTAAAAGTTGTGGCCAACATTCACTTGATCCTTGGACTCACATCTCATTTGTGCTTGACAAAGTTCATCCTTCGATTAGAGCATGTCCTTAGTAAAATGTAAGCTTCTTCAGTCAGTCAGCAATGACTTTAGAAGCGCTTCCTGTGTGCCAGGTGCTGGGTGAGGACCATCTCACCTTTGTATCTGTATCCCCAGCACCTAACTCAGATGCCTAATAAATGCTTACTTGTTTGCTTATTTGATTCTTATTAGAACAACCCTGGGCAGTCAGCTGAGCAAACTCACATGATGGTAGACCCTGCCCACCCGAGGTCAAGAGGTAGAAGATGCCTAGATGGAAATCTCCCCTTGACCATGTTAAATAGATATGTGAATGTTACAAGCACAGCAATGGTGAAATGTACGTATTAAGCATTTAGTACATTGCAAGCCCATAGATTTACCAACCAGATCCATCCAGCACCTAGCTCTACACCCAGGAGCTGCTTCATGTTTAATTGAGAATTAAATTCCCTTCACAATATTCCCTTTCTTGACTGAATTACAGTAATGGAGAGTAGCAGAATGTTATTTTATCTGTCTGAGCCTCAGTTTCCTCATCTATAAAATAGGAGTAGCAAAAACTGCGTTAGCTACCCCCTTTGGCTGTTGTGAGGGAATCACATAGTAAACCTTAAAGCACCTGCTATGTGTTAATAATATTCATACTGTTAATACCTATTACACTGTGACAAACAAACAACATTTCTGTTGACCACAACTTGGAGCTGTGGGTATCATCTCATGTAAGGGAGAAATACCAGCTATTGCCGGTCTGTTTCTTGTGGCTAAAAGACACATCTGTTCCTTCAGCCTCCTTAACATCCTTCATTCAATTTTATCTTCCCCATGTATACAAATGCTTCCCATAAAAGGAGTATGTATTGGTTCTTGGTGAAGGCTATCCCCCACTCCCCAAAATTATTTGGTAGTAATAACCTACTCATGGCAGTGCTAATTGAGGATCTCAGATTTTTCTATAGTGTTTATATTGCATCTCTCTAATGGCATGACAAGCTCTGGTGGCAGCTGGGCTACAGTGGATGGAGTGCTGGGTCTGGAGTCAGGAAGAATTGTGTTTGAATATGGTCTTAGACACTTACTTACTAGCTGTGTGACCCTGGACAAGTTACTTAACCTGTATTTGCCTCAGCTTCCTCAATCGAAAATTGGAGAAAATGATAGTACCTACCTCATAGGGTTGTTGTGAGGACCAAATGAGATATTTGTAAAAAGCACATAACAGTGCCTGGCACATAGTAGGGTGCCTATATAAATGCTTATTCTCTGCCCTTACACTTACCCTCTTTGAAGGTAAGGGCTTGTTTCTGTTTCATCCTGATGGGATGCTTGGACCCCAGCTCTAGCCCATATCTCTCCCGAGCTCAAAGACCCTATCTCTGGCAATAACTCATGAGTGGGCCTAATGAGGCAAACTCTCTCTCCCTGTTACAAGAACAAGCTGACCTCTATAGAATTTCCCTTGTATGAACAAGACTATCTTGTACCAACAGAACTATCATGTACTGATTCCCACAGTTACTGTATAGATGTCAACTCTGAAGGCTATCTTGTTACAGATTTAGGCATACAGACATACAGACCCAGGCCATGCCAGCAGTGAATGACACTTGTGCCCCAAGGTACAGAAACTGTATGTTCACCACCTAAGTAGCATACTTGCCCCACAAGTCACTGTACCTTTTCTATATAAGCCTTGGCATCACTCCTGTTAGTTTGTGAGTTCCCCAAAGGAGCTCTGCCTGCCTTTGTTAGTGTTATGATAAACTTTTTGCCACCTGACTGGAAGACTGCTTGAGTCTGTGAATTCTTTCCAGACAACTTAGCCGTATACCCCAAACCGTGTCAATCCCACAGGGGTTTGCACGCAGGTGGTCCCACTATGTTATCTGCTGATTGGATCCCTTTCCCTGTCCCTTGACCCTACCGCACCTTCTCTGGATGGATCACAGGATGGGTCTCCTTCCCTTAAGCCCATAGGAATCAAAGCAGGAAGGGACCTTAGAGGTCTACTCCAACCTCAGAATTTTACAGTGGAGAAAACTGAGATTAAGTAAGTGATTTGTGCATGGTCACCAGGTGAAGCAGATCCAGCATTTGAACCGTGCCTCCTCTGACTCGATGTTCTGTTATATACCATTCTGATGTCTTTTCCTCCTCCTGATCCTAAATCAATAGCCATGGGGATCCACTTACTTTACTTTAACGAAACAAATTTCCCTTACTCTTCTCCCCATGGTATCAGACTGGCAAGAGTACTCTGACATTGTGGGGTATTCTCTAGGCTCCAAACCTTAATACATGTTTTCTAGAGGGCTGATTCAGGGAGGAGGAGACTGATAGAAGAAAGGAAGATGTTGCAATAGAATCAGTCAATTCAGATGACTCATTCAGGATGACAGAGCTGAGGACTTTCCTGTTTGTTTTGGTGGAGGGGGGGCGAGTGGACAAATGGGAAACTGGAGAACAGCACAGCCAAGTGCCCTGTGAAGAAACGCAATTATCAAGAAAGAATCGATACAGAAACTTAAATGAGGTTCCCCAGGCTCCTCTGAATCCACGTGATCACTACAAGGAAATTGAAACTAAGATTTCAGGGTTCCTAGGTCCACGGTCAGAGATGAGTCATTTGTGATACCAGCTGCAGAAGCTAAAAAGTAGAGGGAGAGCCAGTAGTAAGTTATTTTGAGGGCTGACAGCACTTTTGGTAGCTGGCTGAGTGGGGTCCTGTCTGAAAAGATAGAGGGTGAGAGCACATTGATTTGGGTCTCCACGAAGAAGTTTGTTGTTTGTGGCTAAACTTAACTTGTGTTGATATCACCTGAGATGGAGGCCAGCCAGTATCTGTTCCTGATTTTGTCTAGCTGGTTGGGGAGGGCCCAGGATCTTCTTTCTCTCTCCCTCCCTCTCTTTCTCTCCCTCTCCCTCCCTCTCTTTCTCTCCCTCTCCCTCTCTTCTCCATCTTCTCTCTTCTCCTCTGCCCCCCTCATGCTTAGTGTAAGGAAACCGGTTGGTTTGTCAGGGTGCCAACTCCTACTGTTGCCAGGTGGCATTTGTGACAAAGGGCAGAGACTATTTAACCTGACTGCTAAGCTTCATAGAGCTTAGTTCAGAGCCAGTTCCCCTGAATAAGTCCAGGCACCACTGAACTCTAATGATGGTTTAATCAGCCAAAGAATCTCCAGTCACTGTTCCACGATCTCCCTTCTTAGAGCATCTGAGTGCCTGCTGACCATGGGGGACCATACCAGGGAGGACCAGATCATCGCCATGGACTGTGAAATGGTAGGAGTGGGACCTCTTCGGGAAAGTGGTCTGGCCCGGTGCAGTCTCGTGGACTATCATGGCTCAGTGGTGTATGACAAATACATCAAGCCAGAAGGGGTGATCACAGACTATCGTTCCCACATAAGTGGGATAAAACCTGAGCACATGCTGACAGCCATACCTTTCGCAAGTGCCAGGGAAGAGGTAAGTGAGGGGACCAGACTGGTGGGAGACTGGGCAGCTGAAAAACATCTCTTGTTCCATGGTTTTGGTAAATGGGATTTATGGACAGCAACACTGTAGTTGGAAACTAATGATGGATCACTAGAAAGTCACCAAGCACAGCTGGTTGGTGAGTTCCCACAGCAGTGGAGAAAGTCCTAGCTATATGGGAACTAGAGAGCAATCCCTGTGACTTCCCAGACCTAGAGAGGACCTTAGTAATCACAGTTCTTGAAGTTTGCAGATGAGTAAATTGGGGCACAAAGAAATAAAGTGGCTTGCGTTTTGTTGTACAGCCAGTGACTGCCAGATTTGCAACTAAGTCTTTTTCCTAGTTCTCAATCTAAAGCACTTCCCATTACAACGTGACAGTGCCTGATAGGACTGCTATTGTCATGATACTCTGGCATTCTTATCAGACAACTTTCTGTGTGCATGTCCTCACAGCCTTGGGGCAGGGCTGGAAGAGTGAATTGGTGAGGGGGTGGGGATCCATTAGGAAACACAGGATGCCATTTGTGGCCAGAGGTTGGCGTCTCCTTTAGATATGAATCAACCAAGCCTTCTGCCTCTCATATTATAGATAGTAGGAGGTAAATATTAGAATTCTACAGCAGGCCTAAGGAGCCTTCCCCCATATGATTCTCATACAGGAATAGGGGCTTAGTGGGACAGCAGAGGACCTGTCTATATTTTAGAACAATTATACGGACATCAAGGTTCTCCTCTGAACACTATCTTTAACCTGCTGGGACATTACAGATCATATTCTTCTATTGCAAATTTGTTTCCATATCTCACTGAAATGAAAGTTTTGTACTGGCCAGTCACTCATTTCCCATGATTGTCCTCAGGACCAATGATCTGGATGAAGCCAAGGTAGTTCAGCTCTTGGTTTTCTGTTTAGTGAGGTTTGGGAGAGGATAAGGAAATCATGGTTAATCAAAGTATCACAATGGGTTCCCCCTCACTGGAAGTATTCCAATGGAATCTGGATGGCTACTTGTCAATCAGTCAATTTATTGGGCACCTACTTTGTGCCAGGCACTGTGCTAGACATTGGACATACCAAAAAAAAAAAAAAGAGGCAAAAAGTCCCTGCTCTCAAGGAGCTCCCATTCTAATGGGAGAGACAATGTGCAAACAACTCTGTACCAGCAAGACAAACTGGAGATAATCAAAAGAGGGGGTATTAGAATCAAGGAGGATCAAGAAAGGCTTCCTGTAGAATGTGGGATTTTAGCTGGGACTTGAGGCAAGACAGGGAAGCCAAGAGGCAGAGATAGGGAGGGAGAGCTTTCCAGGCATAGGGGCAGCCAGCTGGAGAGAGGATTCCTGCCAGAGGATGCCTTGAGGGTCCCTTCTATTCTTAGAATCTGATCATTCCAAACTCATTTTGGCATCGAACTAAAGCAAAGGTAGACTTGGGGAGATTCCTGGCTTCTTCCAGCCTGGGCACATAATTGGGAAGCTAAGAAACAGTGAGACAGCGGTCAGCAAAAGGGAAAAGGAAGGGCAGCCAACAGGCAGAACAAATACAGGAAATGGCCCTAGTAAGACAAAGCAAGAAAAAGTACAAAGAATGAAACAAGCCCTAACCCCAAGGGGATCCAATAGCACCAGGTTGGCCCGGCGGGAGGGTTGGCTTCAGTCTGGCTAGTCAGCCTTGGGATGGTTAAAAAGGCATTAGACTCCTAGAGGTTGGGAACCCGGAGACATGGTCCTGGCTCTGTCACTAACAGTGATTTTAACCCCACTTGCTGGTGTTCTTTGTTGATGTGTCCCTTCTCCTTCCCCAGAACCTGCTCTCCCTCCGCCCTCTAGCTAGGTAGCAAATAGAATAGAGGGCCGCACCCGGAGTCAGAAAGACCTGAGTTCAAATTCAATCTCAAGGTACTTACTAGCTGTGAGACCTTGGGCAAGTGACTTCAGCTCTTTCTGCCTCGATTTCCCCAACTATAAAATGGGGTTCCTAGTAGCACCTACTTCCCAGGGTTGTTCTGAAGATCAAATGAGAAAATAACTGTAAGGTGCTTAGCACAGTGCCTGGCACATAATAGGTGCTGTCAACCATACCAGACTTTGTTCTAAGAAAAGAGACAAACAAATTAGGTTGTGTCCACATTTTCATTTCTCTCTAGCTGGCGACATGCATTGCATGGGAGTTACAGTCCAGAACTGGCTCAATTTAGAGATTGGGGTACAGAGTTACGAGCCCTTCAAAGAGTAGGTGTTCCCAAGGGGTGCCAATCAACTCTGATTGGTCAACACACTGGGAAGTGGGCTATATTAAAATGAGGGTCTTGGGGTCTGTGATTTAGGTCACTTAATCTTGGTCAAAGAGATATCAATTTCCATATCACCTGTCTTGACCATGGGGAGAAATCAATGTTCTCCCAGACCTGTCTGGGCAACACAATGAGCAGGAATAGACCTATTTAGATTACATCTTCATGTCCTTCTGAAGGACTGAATTTTGAAAGAAAGCGGAATGGAGAAGCTCTGAGTCTTCAAGATAATGATTACTAAGAAAAATCATTTTTCACATTGCTAAATAAATGCTTGTTTCCTTCCTTCCTTTCCCCTCTGCCCCAGAATATAAGCTAAAGAGTGTGTGTTCTAGGCAAGACCTTTTACATGTTAGTCTTTGTATCTCTAGGGCCACAGTACCTGGCACATAGTAGGCATTTGATAAATGCTTGTCAAAGGGATGAATAAATAAATCACTTAACTTCTTAAAAAAACAGCAGGTTGAGCCAAATAATCTCTAAGGTCCCTTTCAGTCCTATCATTCAATGACTCTTTGACCAGAAGAGGGCCTGAGAGGCCTAATTTGATTAGTGGATAAATTCTGAAGTCTTTGGAAATGATGTAGATCTAGCCTTTCTGAAAGAAAAACCCCCTGAAAGAGCAAGTGTATTGTTTTGTTAGTTGTTAATAGCAGAGACCACTCAGACCAATCAGGGCCCCAAATCCATTCCAGCAGGAACACATTGAAGTATTTCAACAAACCTAGAGAAGAAAATCCTCCCCTCTCCTCCCTGCTGCTTTCTTCAGGCTAGCTCCAAAGGCTTCTGCCATCAGATGCATTGTTGCTCTGACATTAATCAATGAGAAAAGGACTTGTGAAAGTTTGCACGGATTGACTGAGCTTGAGGTGGATCTTTTTAAAGACTTCACTTCTTTTTAATAGGAATGATTGTGTTCCTGCTGGCTGATGACATTAACCAAGTGTCAAATCACCCAGCTGCCCATGGCTCTCAGGCACTCATCTTGTCAAGCATAATTCAATTTTCAATCAAGTGCATAGTGCCCTTTCTCCATGTCCATAGTGAGCCTTGCTGGGGAAGGCTGTAATAGCTAGGAATGTAACAGTTGTCTCCATGACGAGCTAAATGGAAAGAAAGATGATCCCTCCAGTGGCACTTGCATGCATCAGATTGATGTATTTTTACAATTCTCCTTTTAAAATATTTTCGTTTTCTAGTGTTTCATTTTCCAAGCTGAGCCAGCCCCCAAGATGAAGTGCAACTTTCATTTCCTCCTATTTACATCAAAGGGGGCAAAACTCTCTTTCGAATTTAGAATCATATTTGCATTTGTGTATACATATGAGTATGTTGAATCTGGAATGAGAAGGGAACTCAGATGATCATGAGTTTAGAGCTAGAATGTGCCTTAGAGTTTATCTAATCATGGGATTGTAGATTTAGAAGTGTAAGGCACCTTAGAAACTATCTAGTCCAATCCTTTTAATTCACAGATAAGGAAACTGAGGCCCAGAAAAATTAAGTGACTTACCTAAGGTCACACAGGTACTAAGGGTCAGAGGTAGGAATGTGAATCCAGGTCTTCTGACTCCAGCAGAGTAATCATTCTTCCTATTTTAATCCCTCTATTCTACACACACACACACATACACACACACAAGCATTTTATAAATGAAGAAACTAAGGTCAAGCAAGTGACTTCCTTGAGGTTGCACAGGTAATAGGTGGCAAATTTGGGATTTGAATCTGGGTCCTGTGAATTCTAATTCAGCACTTTCCTCACCATATCACCTGGCTTCTGTTGGGTATGAGCTTCAGGGCTTTATTTACATTCCATTTTAGAGACAGGGAAACCGATGTCCAGGTCTAGGAGGCATAATCATAGCAACCTGTTATCTATCTATTCATCCATCTATCTCCATTCGTTTATCCATTTATTCATTCATCTATTCATTATTCATCCATTTATTTGTTTGTCTATCCACCCATCTATCTATTAATTCATTCATTCATTCATTTATTTGCTTATTTATTTAATCATTCTGAACCTGTGATTTTATTGGAACTCCTGCTATGGAAACTTTACTTATCTTTCTATTTATCTTTTCATTCATCTAGCCATTTATTTACTTATTTATCTATTAATCTATTTATTTATCCTGAACCTGTGATTTTATTAGAACTCTTGTCATGGAAACTTTACTTATTTATTTACTTACTTATCTTTCTATGTATCTTTTTCTTTATTTATCTGCTTATCTATTTATATATTTATTTATCCCCACCCTGTGATTTTATTAGAATTTCTGCCATGGAAACTTTACTTTTTTACTTTTCTATGTATCTATTCATGCATTCATTCATTCATTCATTTATTCATCTACTTATTTATTTATCTTGAACCTGGGATTTTATTGGAATTCCTGCCATGGAAACTTATTATTTACTTATCTATCTATTCATTCATCTATCTATCTATCTATCCCTGTGATTTTACCAGAATTCCTGCCATGAAAACTTTACCTGTTTATTTACTTATCTATCTATCCATTCATTCTTTCATTCATTCACCCACCCACCTATTTATTTATTTATCTTGAACCTGTGATTTTATCAGAATTCTTGCCATGGAAACTTTATCATCTACCTATCCATTCATTTATCTCCCTTTCCCATGATTTTATTGGAGCTCCTACCATGGAAATTCCCTGCACCAATGAAGATCAACAATTCATCTGTACCTTTTTGTATTAGAGTTGGTTGGAGATACTAAGAGGATAAGTGACTTTCCCACAGTCGTGTAGCTAGGGAGTACTTGAATCTAGATCATCTTGACTCCAAGCCTGGCCTCTCAGTAGCATATAATAGCTGACATTTATATTTTGTTGTTGTTCAGTTGTTTCAATTGTGTTCGACTCTTCATGATCCCATTTGGGGTTTTCTTGGCAAAGATACTGGAGTGGTTTGCCGTTTCCTTTTTCCAGCTCATTTTACAGATGAGGAACTGAGGCAAACAGGATTAAGTGACTTGTGTAGGGTCATAGTCAGTAAGTGACTGAGGCTAGAATTGAACTCAGAAAGATGAGTCTTCCTGACTCCAGGCTTGGCACTCTATACACTGCACCACCTATCTGCCCAACATTTATAAAGGATTTTGCAGTTGTGAAGTGCTTTCATATTTATTTTTTCATTTTAACCTCACAACACCTCTATGAAATAGAAAATCCAAGTATCATTATCCCCATTTGTTGATTAGGAAATTGAGGCACCGAGGGATTAGGTGATTTGCTTAAAGTCACACAACTCTTAAATGATTGAGCTGGAATTTGAACCCAAGCCTTCAAAATTATACAGTGCTTTTCCTACTATGTTCTACTTGTTCATGGTCTGCAGCAGAAAATAGCGCTGAGGCAATGGGCTCCTAAGAAATAGGAAGTGATTCTAGTGGCCATCAGTCCAACAGTGCATGAATGGGGTAATGGGGCAATTGCATTACCTCTAGAGTGCCTCTTCCCAGATCAGTGAGGGTGATAGGTGTTTCATCACTTAATTTCCTCTGGTATAACAACATTTTTTTTTTCAGCTAGGGACAAGAAGTGGACTTTGGGTAGAAAACAAGTGAAGGACTTGGCTTGGGTTTGCACAAGGGGGTGGGGACAACTATTAACTGCAGCAAAGTCCAGCTGACCACACCCTCCTCATGATCCTGATTTAAAGAGTCCTTAAGTACAGGCTGATATTAGTCCATTCCTGTTATAGCCTCACCCTGACTCTGTGTCTCTTACACACTCCCTTTCCCACAATGAAACCTGAACTTGCAGCATAGAGGTGCTGGGAGAAGCCTTGGCTATAAAAAGTGTCCAACAGTATATGCAACATTGCACAGACTCCTACCTCAGCAGCTAATGAGGGTGATACAGATACATAGCTTTGGAACATCAGGAAATTTCATTCTCCATTGACTCAGGAATTGTTTTGTGGATGTCAAATCACAGGTGTCATGGTGATGGCCCAAGACATTGAGGAAACAGTAATACGGAGGGGAGTGGCCATGCTGGTGGCGTTGTATATAATTTTTCAAATAATGGACTGTCTGATTCTGCTTAGATGCCCCATAACCAGGCACATGATTTTTTCCCTTGAGTCATATCCTGTCCAATGGGGCTCCTACAGTGATCGGAGAGCATGTGGTCTTTCCCCCTTTGCTTAAAGAGCTTGAAATGAGACTTTGATCTTTCATAGTTTGGGCCTGATGTGTAAGGTGATGAATGTGTCTCATGTCTCCTGGTCTAGATCTTGGAACTCCTCCGAGACAAGCTGGTGGTAGGCCACGACCTCCGCTATGACTTTAAGGCACTGAAGGAGGACATGACAAAGTACAGGATCTACGATACAGCCCAGGACAGGCTGCTTTGGGAGGCGGGAGGCCTGGGGGGCTGCCGACGTGTGGCCCTCAAGGTTCTGTGTGAGAGGGTCCTCAGGAGAAGAATTCAGGTGAGATCGGGATTGGGATTGGGTTTGGGGTGGGATGTTGTCTCTTTTTTAACAGCCTGTGTTTGGAAAAACCAAGACCACTTTAAGATCCCATTATGATGCTCAGGCACTGAATGACAGCATTCTCCATCTATTTAACCCCAGCACTATTACTAGAAGAGGGCAAATCAGGATGTTCATCTCAGTGGGTCATGTGCCTTTTGGGGCACCCATCCATCCTCATACAATGCAATGATTCAGAGACATTGCCAGACACTGGGAAAGGATCAACCAACTAGTGGTGTGGTGGTGTGAAAAAGAATACTAGAAAATGGAACAAGAAGATGCAGTCATTCTAGTCCTAGGGTCGTAGGATCCAGAACTGAGAAGGACCTTAGAGATCATATAGTCCAGGGATTCTTAATCTGGAGTCCATGAACTCCCAAGAAGTAGATTCTTTTTTTTTTTTTTTTTTAGCAAGGCATTTGGGGTTAAGTGACTTGCCCAGAGTTACACAGCTAGTGAGTATTATATGTCTGAGGCTGGATTTGAACTCAGGTCCTCCTGACTCCAGGGCTTGTGCTTTATCTACTGTGCCACCTAGCTGCTCCCCAGGAAGTAGATTTTTAACTTGGGGCCCATGGTAGGAAAAAATTATATTGTATTACATCAATTTCTAATTGAAATTTAGCATTTCTTTCAATTATTTGTTAAGTCAACCAAAAATTATTAAGTGCCCACTGTGTGCTTAGGTACTGTGCTCAGTGCTCGGGATGCAGAAAAAATGCAAAAAACGAGTCGCTGCTCTCAAGGAGCTCACAGTTGTATGGGTGAGACAATGTGCAAACAATTATGTGCAGATAAAATCTAGAAGGATGATAGGCTGAGATAATCTCAAAAGAAAGATATTAGTATCTGGGAGGATCAGGAAGGGCTTCTTGCAGAAAGTGAGATTGTTGTTGGGACTTGAAGGAAGCCAGGAGACAGTGATGAGGAGAAAAAGAATTCCAGGCATGGGAAACATCCAGTGTTGCCAAAGGGGTAAAGGATGCAAAAAAGCCGGTTAAGAACCTGGTCCTAGCTTTTGCATTAACCTCTGTCAAATCACTTACTTCACTCCTTCAGTGTGTCAGTTTTGTTTTGTTTTTTTATTTGCAAAATGGGGATAATGTAAAACTGCCTGCCTCACAAGAGCCTATTGGGCTCAAATGGAATAGAAAATATTTGAAAACACTTTTGAAAACTGCTATGTGCTCCCCAAGTATGATTCCATTTCATTTGCAAAGGATCATTATTACTATTCTTATCATTTACATATAGCCTGCTCTTAAAGCTCCTCCCTTCTTCCACTCATGATCTTTATGTTGCATGTTTGCCTAATAAGGTGGAATGGTGACAGATAGCCTTCTCTAAGTTTCCCAAAGGACCCCTATGACCAAGAGATGACATTGTTCGATCTCTTCCATTCAGCTGTTGGGTGGTGTTCAGGCTGGTGTGCATGGTTACTCTTTATGAACCTCACTTTCTCCTTCTTGGTTAAGTGTGGGTGATAAAACTCTCTGAAATTCAGAGAGAAAGAAGGAATTAGGTTTGGAAGCTTTGAGGCTCAGGCCAATGATCAGAATGTTAGTTAAACTTGGTTTCCTGCCAGCACGTGGTGACAAGACTGAGCCTTGGAGAACCATATCTGATGGACCATAGTACTATAGCTAAGAAGGAACCTAGGCATCGTCTGATACAACGCCACATTTTTAAAAAAGAAGAACTTGAAGCCCAGAGATGTTAAGTGATTTGCTCGAGCTATTAAGTAGCAGATCTAGGGTTCAAAGTCAGACCCTCTTATTCCAAATCCAATATTCAGTCCATTATACCAGGTTGCCATGATGTTTGGTGACATTTAAGCCTTACACCATTATGCCCAACTATTTGTTTTAAATTATTTCTTTAAACAGATTGCATAGAACCCATATCATATAGCATAGAATACCTACTCCAAGATTTAGAACTAGAAGGGAGGTCTATTTTAGAGATGAGGTCTATTTTAGAGATGAGGAAACTGAGGACCAAGAAAGGAAGTGACTTGGCCAAGGACACATAAGCAGTAAAGTGGCAGACTTAGGGTCTGAACCCCAGTCCCCTGACTCCAATACCATGGGACTTTGCCCCATACCAAGAAGAGCCCAGAGTAACTTGACTTCTGGAGTTGCTTCTGAGCAGCCACACTATTAACGGCATGTCTTCTATGCAGAGGAAGTGTTGAAGATGATCCTCAGCTCGAGAAATCTGGTCTCTGGGGGGAGTCCTAGGTGTGGTCAAGCCCTCTTCATTTCATGCTGAGTGCATCAGAACATCCAACCAGTAGCTGATGTCTTTTCTTGAAAAGAAAAGTCAGCACCCAAGTCAGCACCCAAGCATTGACTCATGTGGTACATGTGAATGCATAATTTGAGACTGGCATGGCAAAGATAAGTTAGAACAAAGAAAGGATTTTTATTTTAATTAAAAGCTCTGTTGGACCCAGGAAGGAGTAGTTTCTGAGGGAGTTTGAGGTAACATCTTCTCTGAGGATCTTTAGGAATAAAATGGATGCCAGTCTTGGAAACTTGTAAGTGCAGAGCTATAGAAACCCAGCTCCTAGACACCTTAAGATCATAGGATCTGGAAGCTAGAAGGGACCTTGGTTTGTCTAGTCCAGTCTTCTCAGTTCACAGGTGAGGTCCAGAGAGATTGTGATTTGCCTAAGGTAGAATTGTTGTAGAACCAAGATTCAAATCCAGATCCTTAGACTCCAAATCCAGTACTCTTTTTATTATACCATTACTGTCTTTGGGGAAGCCTAGCCAGTCTTTCAGGAATACATGAGTTGAAATTTGACCTCAGACACTTACTAGCTGTGTGACCTTGGAGAAGTCACTTAACCTTTATTTGCCTCAGTTTTCTCAACTGTAAAATGTGGATTATAATAGCACCTACCTCCCAGGGTTGTTGTGAGGATTAAATGAGATGATATTTGTAAAATGTCTAGTACAGTAGCCATTATATAAATACTAGCTATTATTATCATTATGGCTATTGATTATTATTATTTCACAGTTATGGATTATTTCCCAGATCTTTCATTACTTTTTGTATGAATTTAGACAAATTACATGATCTTTCCAATTCAGTAGACATTTATTAAGTATTTATTATGTGCTAGGCACAGATATAATTCTGCATTTCTTCAGAACAGAAATATCTGTCCCCATTTCTTGTAGCAGACCCTGAAAGGTCCCTGCAATATGTGCATTTGTGATTAGGTTGTTGTGAGATCAATTCTGGCTCACATCTCTCTCTGGCTCTTGCTGATGTGGACCCCATGACGTTGTTGCCTCTTTGCTTTCCAGACACACTGCTAGGGAAGCCAGGTCAATAAAACACCTCATTGGTTATTTTCAGCCTGAGTTGTTCCCTCTCGGTCTGGGGCTCCTTAATTAAAAAATAGCTGCCAAGCAATTGTGATCAACCAGCACGACAGCATTGAAGTGCACTCCTGGATACGTACATAGCCCCTGGTGCTCTTGCCAGGGGCCGTCTGATGGGGAGAGGAAAAGGACTTTTGCATTATTGTAATGAATTTTATGAGATTTTTTTCACAGACAGAAAAGTCTATGGACACTTCAAGTTCCTGTGAGTGCTACTATGTTACTATGTGAGTGGGGCCAATGGTAGTGGTGAAGGTGATGGTGGGTTTCAGGTTCATTGCCATTTTCCTTGGCTTTCCCTATAAGATACAGTTGCCATCTTTGCACATCCTACCAAGCTTTCCTGCTTCAGCACAGGAAGTTAAGACTCAGAATCCCTCATCCTTTTCCACCTCCCATGATGCTGACAGATCTTATCTAAATACCTCGGGGATTCCTTAGCTCTTTGGCACATGCGAGAGGCAGCTAGATCGGTGGTGCAGTGGATAAAGTGTTTGGCTTGTAATCAGGAAGACTTGAGTTTCAATACAGACTCAGATGCTTACTAGCTGTGTGATACAGGGCAAATACTTAACCTCTTTTAGCCTCAGTTTCTAAATATGAAAAAATGAGGATAGTAATAGCACATACATTGAAGGGTTATTATGATGATAACATATGTAAAACACTTTGTAAACTTTAAAGCGCCACATAAATGTAGTAGCACTACTAACATGGTGTTGAGCATCCATAGTGCTCTAGGCTTAGTAAAAACAGAGATTTGTTAACTCTATTCCTGTCACCAAGAAGGAATTCTTGGAAGAATTAGCATTTCATAGGAGATAGAGTATATGTTAGGAATAAGAAGACTACAGATGTAAGGAACTTTCTAGGAGAAGGAATTGAGAAAGAACACAATAGTGAGCAAATACTCAGATGCTAGCTGTGTGACACTGGGCAAGTCACTTAACCCTGTTTGCCTCAGTTTCCTCACCTGTAAAATGAGTTGGAGAAGGAAATGGCGAACCACTCCAGTATCATTGCCAAGAAAATCCCAAATGGGTCAGATACAACTGAAACAACTGATGAGAGAGGTAACTTTGGGGTCTCCCCATATCCCTGGTCTAGATCAGACAGCTTAGATTTTTCCTTAAGCAGAGTCCCTGCTCTACCTCCTGGGCCTTCCAAGACTCTGGTCCTCAAGGGAGCCAGGATATAGCAACTCTATGGCTTGGGGTTTAATAATTGCAACAACTCACATTCATATGTCAGTTTACAATTTATAAATCTCTCTTCATAATAGTCCCACAAGGCTGGTACTGAAAGAATTATTGTCCCCATTTTGTAGATGGGGAAAGGGGAAGGGAATAAGCATTTACATAGCGCCTATTATGTGCCAGGCATTGTACCTGTAATCATCATCATCATCAATATTATTATGCCCCCAAGACAAGGAGCATTCAATTATGCAAAGTATTTGTTACTGCAGTAACAAATAACCCAGTTTGTGTTGTATAACCAGTCTGTTGGTGTAACTTACTAGGAAAAGGTCTTTCCCAATATCTTGGGAGCTGTGGCACGTGACCTAATTACTTGTTCCTTCTTTCTTTACTTTCACAAATATCTCATTTGATCCTCACAACAGCCCTGTGAAATAGGTGCTGTTATTATCCCCATTATATAGTTGAGGAACTGAGGCAAAAAGAGGATCTCACGGCTGCTAAGTACCTGAGGCCAGATTTAAACTCAGGTCTTCCTGACTCCAGGTCCAATAACTATTCACTATGTCACCAGCTACCATAAACAGATGGGTAAACAAATTGAGTAGTCTCCTTCACCTCTCTCCTGCCCTCTCTCACTTAATGTCTTACAGCCCCAATTCCTTCTGTCTCCAAACCCAAGTCTCTTTCCACTATACCATTCTGCTATCTTGAGTGTTTCTATAACCCAAGCCCTGGCTCCAGAAAGTAGAGATGAGGATTAAGCAACCAGAGCCTTGGGTACCAAAGAGAGAGATGAAACCAGTGCCCACCTGAGTGTGGGCCCCAGTCATGGTGGACCTTTCCCAAATATCCTTGCTCTGAACCTCTTCACTCTGGTGACTAAATATCTATCTCTCTATCTTTACAGAACAGCAAATTTGGACACTCCTCTGTGGAAGATGCTGGAGCTACTATGGAACTCTATAAAAAATCCAGGACAATAAGGGCCCACTGAAAGGGGGAATGCAGGGGAGGATGGCCTAGGCACAGCTGCCCTCCAGTTCAAAGGTCCATCTGAAGAGGATGAATGGAAGCTACAATCTTTCAAGGAAACCTTCTTCCCTTTAGAAACAACATCCCCCAAAATCTTTCACTTTCTTGCTTTGTATTATGATAATAAAATGGATCTCTATTTTCTCTACTCAGATTTTATTTTTCTGCCACTATGAACTGGGATAGAGGTTGATGTTTGAAAAGGTTTATTGGTTGACACAGCCGGATGGTGCAGCTGGAGTTGCAGACAGGAACACCTGAAATTAAACCTATCCTTGGATACACACTAGCTGTGTGACCCTAAACAAGTCTCTTCAAATCTGCTTGCTTCAGTTTTCTCATCTGTAGAACGGGGATATAATAGCACTTACTTTGCAGGGTTGTTTTGAGGATAAAATGTGATAAAATCTGTAAAGTATTTTACAAACCTCAAAGCATGTTTTAAATGTCAGCTGCTATCAGCAGCAGCATCAATATTTCAATGGGCCCCAAGACAGAGAACATTTAATTGTGCAAAGTATTTGTTATTATAGTAACTAAGAACCCAGGTTGTGTTGTGAACAGTCTGTTGGTGTAACTTACTAGGAAAAGGTCTTTCCCAATATCTTGGGAGCTGTGGCATGTGACCTAATTACTTGTTCCTTCTTTCTTTGCCTTCTCCTTTTCATGTTGAGTTAGTGAGTTTGCCTTTCATAAAATACTTCTAAAAGGAAGCTGGTGACTTGCTTACTTCCTGACCTGAAAGGGAAGAAAGTTTCGGTTCTGTTGCCCCTGGGTAAACCTCTCATGAGTTTGGGTTCATATTTGTGAAGGCTTTTTTCTGGTAAGTGCATCCTACAGAGCTTGAGTCCTCATCCCCAGGTGAAATAGGATGATTCTCTAGTCAACTGGAAGCCTAGATAACCTGTTAATTCCGGGCTAACAGAAACCCAAGCACTCAACAGCATTGAATCAATAAAAACATGTAATTGTAGCAGAAAAGGAAGCATAAAATATTAGAAACATTCTCAGCACCCATTTCCCAAATGGTTATATTGTCCTGCAATCTCACATATTAGTGGGTGAGGTTTTAGATTTTCCCGTATACCTTGTTTCACAACTGGAAAACTTCTGAGTTCTCACACAGCGCCCCTCCCCCCACCCCCACCCCACCCCCGTCTCTATTTCTGTATCTTTCTCCTCTTTCTCTGTCTCCCTCTCTCTGTCTCTCATTGTCTCTGTCTCTTTCTGTCTCCCTCTCTCTTGTCTCTGTCTTTGTCTCCCTCACCTCTCTCCTGCCCTCTCTCTCTCTCTTTCTCCCCTCTACTCTCCACATCCTCCTTTCTCTTCATCCTGCTCTCTATCCCCTTCACCTCTTCACTCTAACCTCTTCTCTCCTTCTTGGCAGATGACACGAAGGTCTTCTGAAGCCTCTTTTGTGCAGGTATTTGTCTTGACCTGTTCCATAGGGTCAGCTCTATTCTGTCAGGTCTCCTAGTTTGGGGATTACATTGTAGCCCCAGCTTTATCCCTTTATCATACTGAATCTCCACATACTATTCTAATGCTTTGTAAACCTTTTGCATCTCAGGAGACTCTTGTACCATTAGGGTCTTCACATTGTGACATAATTGACTTGTGCCTAGACACATAATCCCATGGGATTTGGAATATTAAGATTTCTTCCCCCTCAATGAGTGATGCTCTCTGGGTCTGAGCATAGTGGGAAATGGAGATCTGACGACTTCTCTCTTTAGCCTTGTTTTCTAAATTCTGTATTACTTTTTGCTAGTTCTGACTTCCCCTCCACTGAGTCCCTTTGGAAATTTGCTAATTCAACTCCAGGCTGCCTCTAGTGAGATGATGAAGGGATATTCTGGGTCCCAAGTGGTCCATGGGCATGACTCACTATAGCTATTTTTAAGTTCTTTTTTTGGAGGGGCACTAAAGAAATATTTCAGAAATCTAAACACGTGGGGTTTTTTCTGGTTTAGTAAATGACAAATGAGAGTTTAGGTGAAGGAGTTTGGCACCAGAGGCAAAGAGGAAACCAATACCACCAGGTGCCTCAATCACTGCGGCAGCTAGTCCCCCTGTGGTGTTGGCTAAACCTCCACCTTCTCCTAAATATACAGATTTCGTTTGTGTAGAGGTAGACGTATATCACCATTTATACTGATGTTTTATTAAAAGAGAACTGAATTTGGGGTCAGAGGACCTAAGTTAAAATCCCAGGATGTTACTTACTTCCTGTATAGCCTTGGGTAGGTCATTTACTCTCTTAGGACCTTGGTTTCCTTATCTGTAAAATGATGAGTTGATCTTTGAAATCTATTCTAACTCGGTCTTATGATCAATGAATAATGCAGACAGGATCAACTCTGATTTGAGAGTTGAAGCCCTTTTGTTCCTAATCTATCTTTATTTCTAATGTGTTTCGTTGATGCCTTTTTTTCTTTCTATCACAGTCATTTCTGGAAAAAGACTCTCCTCCCTCTCTCTAGATCAAGCTCTTCCTTGAACATAGAAAAACAGTTAGACTTATGAACAGTGATGGCATTTGAATGCATATCCAATGTTTAATAATCCCTTGCTCTTCTGGCGTGAGAGGAAGGCATCCTTTGTCATTTGGGTTCCAGGACTATTCTTGCCAACCCTTTATTTTTATGACCCTGGTTCTTAGATGGGGTGAAGGTGAATGTTTGTGCCCTTGTTTACTCTTAACCTGTACGTAAAAGGATTTTATGGAATGCTGGATGGAAACTCTTTGGACTGCGGCAGGGGGAGAAGGGGGGAAGAGAGGAGCATTGTACTGTGCTTAGAGGCAGGAAGACCTGAGTTCAAATTTTGCCTTAAATACTAGCTTTATGACCCTGCACAAGCCTCTTATCCTCTCTCAACTTGTTCCTTCACTGATAAAATGATAAACTGATGTGCCTTCTGGCTCTAAATCTGTGATTCTCTGAACAGTAGGTGGGAGCAGATTTGGGAAGCGGAGGATCATGGAGTCTTGTATAGTATAGAGAGCTCTGGTAAAGTAGAAAAACTTTTCTGTATTTAGAGGGGAAGGGAATAAAACAAGCATTTGTTAAGCACCTACTATGTGCCAGGCACTGTGCTAAGCACTTCACAAATATTTTTCATTTGATACTTACAACAACTCTGGAATGAGGGGCCTATTATTATCCCCATTTTACAATTGAGGAATTTTACAATTGAGGAAACTGAGGTAAACAGAGTTTAAGTGACTTGCTCAGGGGTCACTTAATGTCTGAGGCTAGATTTGAATTCAGATCTTCCTGATTCCAGGGCTCTATCCACTAAACCACCTAGCTGCCTCAGGAGCCATAGGACCTTGGTTCAAATCCTGACTTGACTTTTTTTTTTAATTTTTTGGCTAGGCAGTAGAGTTAAGTGACTTGCCCACAGTCACACAGCTAGTAAGTGTTATGTGTCTGAGGTCACATTTGAACTCAGGTCCTCCTGACTCCAGGGCTGGTTCCCTACCCATTGCTTCACCTAGCCACCCCACTTACCTACTATCTGATCTGTAAAATAAGGATATAATATACACTACTTAGAGGGAATGGCACCTTCACAAACCTTACAATAAGCCAAAAAAACAAAATGAAACAAAACAAGCTGTCTTTAAGAGTGAGTGTCCGTTAAGAAACCCTATGTCTCTGACCTTATAGCCTCTGTCTTACCAGGACCTTGGCTACAAACCTTCCTTGGCCTGGAGGTGGGGATGGGGCAGGAAAGAGGAGAGGAACGGGAAGAGGTGGGAGAGGAGGGGAATGGAGAGGAGTCAGGAGAGATTTCTTGCTATCATCTGTGGTGCAACTAAGGACATGAATCTTTGGACAATGACCTATGGCCTTCTCTTGTTGCTCCGTGTCTATTTAGAGCTTTTTAGGTGCGTCTTGGGGCAGGGTGAGTCCAGGATGTGGACTCTGGGTATGTGTATTTGGGGCTGAACATTAGGTGGTGCTCTTGGCCTGTCTGTTCACATAACCAGATTATTAGGCATATAGGAACTGATTGGGATGGAATAGAAATGGGCTTTCCCAAGGATGCTGAGAATGTTAGAGCTGAAAGGAAGTTTAGAGATCACATAATCTATTTAGAGAAAAATGAGACCCAGAAGGTGAGTGACTTGCCCAATAATAATACTGGCTAGCATTTATATAGTGTTTTAAGACTTGCAAAGCACTTTACAAATATTATCTCATTTTTTTCCCCCAGCAACCCTACGAGGCAGATAGAGATTATGCGGTTTTCCTAGGGTCAAACAGCTAATAAGTTTCTGAGGTCAAATTTGAACTCAAGTATTCCTGACTCCAGGTCCAGGACGCTATTGATTGTGCCACCTAGCAGCCTCAAACTAGATAGCGTCAGAACCTGAAATAGGGAGGCAGTGTGGGTGTGGTAGAAAGAGCACCGACCTCTCACAATGGACTCGGAGTTATGAAATCTGAGTTCAAATTCCAGCTCTGCTTCTTAAAACTCATGTGACTAGGTAGGACAAGTCATTTAACCCCTTTAGAATCTAGTTTCCTAATTTTTAAATTGAGGGAGTTGGAAGAGATGACCTCTGAGGTCCCTTCCAGCCTTCGTTCTGTGATCTTTATGATCCTAAGAACCCAAGGTTCTTTATAACTAACTGATCCTTTATAACCAACTCAACCACACTTCCTGAGTAAAGACAAATAGCTGTGCATCAGGCAGTTCTAGAAAGGAATTTTTCAGCATGACTTCATTCTATGTAAATATCACTGCCCAGGTTGGAAAATGGGAAGGTTCAGGTTAGGGTTAGTGGTCTTAAAGTATTCTGAAGAGTTAAAATGGTATCAGGTGCCAGCTGATGAGACTGCCTAACTGGGAGAGGAATGGAAGGAAGTGGGGGGGGTGATTTTGGGTCCCACGGCTGACTTCAAGGCCACACGTGGCCCTTTAGGTCCTCAAGTGACTTTGACTGAGTCAAAGGGCTGCACTTTGATTTTCCCAAGGTCACACAGAGCTGAGAAGAGAGCCCAGGTCCTCTGACTCCAAACCAGTGGCCTCTCTACCAAGTCATGCTGCTCCACACCTTATCAACTTCTTAGAATGATAAATAGTTGCTATTGAGGTTTCATTTGCTATCTGTGTCCCTGGTACAGTCGTGTCCCAACACCATTTGGAGACACTTTTGGCAGTTGTCGATCTCATTCAATTCAATTCAACAAGCATTTATCAGTCACCTACTAGGTACCAGGCACTGTGCTAGGCACTGTGGATACAAAGACAAAGCCAAATTGGTCCTGCCCTGAAAGAGCTTTCAGTTTACCATCGGGAACATTAACGTGCTATTTCTAGACAAGTAGACACTAATGCACCATTTGTACATTAGGTTAGAAAGGAAGAGCCCCTTCCTTCCAGAAAAGCAAATTTGAGAGACCAGCAAAGAACACATGAAATGGCTAGTGCCAATTAGAGACAGTCACCTACTGTCACCTAAAATGAGGAGAAGGGGGAGATATAAAGCCCTGCTACACAAAGGAGGACCTGTGAGGTTTTCAAGGCTACTTGAGAGTAGGGGTTCTAAAAATGGCCCTGTGGTCCTGAAAGAACCTGAATAAACTCTGACTCAGGCCTGTTTGCTAACAGATCCACCTTCCCAGCAGTCAGCCTGGCAAGAGCTAACAAAGCCAAAGGTTTGAAAAGCCACAGGCAGACTCTCCAATCAGAACTCACAGGCCCTGCTGTGTAAGAGCTGGAAGATTCTGGAGCCAAGGGGCCCATGCAGGGGAAGAAGTGAATCCTTGCTCTGGGAGGTAGCGCTGGTGCTTGGAAGCACTGTGCCTCAAAGTACTAGGACCCACAGAGGAAGATGGCTGCCATTCTGTTCCTCCCTCTATGTGAGATTCATTGTTGATCCTTGGACAATCACAGCTTCTCCTCTTCCTCTCCTTGGTGCCTCAGACATGGAGGAGTGGTACAGAAAACTGAATTTGGAGTTTTAAGGAACTGGATTCATCTCCTGGCTTTGTCACTTACCACCTGTTTGACCTTGGACAATTCACTTCATCAATGTCAGTCTCAGATTGCTCATTTATAAAATGGATGATGGGGCTGGATGACTTCAAACACTTTTTCCAGCTTTTGATCTATGAATCTATGATGCTACTTGATTGTGTCAACCCTGCCTAAAGTCAGATAGGAGTCCAACATGGAGCTGGGAAAAACCCTGGCTCATATTCTGGCCTTCAGGTCTATTCTCCCATGCCAGGCCAACTTGCTCTCCTTGAAACCACTTGAACCATCTTCCCTGGATTCTATACCCAAATTTCCCTGAATTTAGGCCCTCTTTCCTCAACACAAGATGCTCTGGTCAGCTCTCCTGAGTTGCTTCCTGCTAAAAACGAAAACAAAACAAAACAAAAAACTTTCCCATTTTCAGCCTCTCTCAGCCCCTTCCTTCTAAAACCTTTCCTCCAACTCAAAAAATGCTCCCCTCATTTCCAGGGACATTTCCTCTGCCCTTCTGAACTCACAGAGTCTCCCAAAGCCCGAAGATTCTTCACGACTCTCCCAGGACACTCCAAAGTTAAGGGTCCCCTTCTCTACCATATCCTCTCCCAACAGAAGCCCACCTCTGCCAGTTATACTGAATAAAAGGTTGTTTTTGTTGTTTTGTTGTGTCAGTGTGTGTGTGTGTGTGTGTGTGTGTGTGTGTGAAGTACAATGATTTTGTGGTAACTAGTAAGGTCTATGGGAATCGCGATTAAGCTTTGCATCTCACCTAGCATAGCGCTTTGTAGACAGTAAGCCTTTAATGAATGTTTTCAAAATGTAATTGAAAGACCGTAGGATCATAGACTAGGAGCTGGAAGAGACTTTCTTTCAGGCAATCAGTTAAGTGACTTGCCCAGGGTCACACAGCTAGTAAGTACCTGAGGTCAGATTTGAACTTGTATTCTCTTGACTCCAGGGCCAGTGCTCTATCCACCACCTACCTGCTCCTAGAAGAGACTTTAGACCACTTAGTACAAGCTTCTTATTTTATATGAATTCTCTTCTAGAGAAGCTCTAGGATAAGACAGAGAGGAGTTAGTAAGAGGAAAGTTTCTCTTTGCTCCTTGGTCTCATGAGTCAATACTACCCACCATGTCTTTAGCAGTCCCCTAGAATGCTGTTTGATACCAGAATTTACTTGGGAAACATTTTTAAGTTTTAGGATATTCCTCTGCATCAGTTGGACCATTGGTACTTGCTATCTGACCTGCAGCCATACCCTCCTGCATGCACTGTTTCCTCTGTTAGAATGTAAGCTATCTGAGGGCAGAGACCACCTCACTTTTTCCATTGTAACCCCCGTGCTTAGACCAGTGCTTGGCACACAGTAAGTACTTAATAAATGCTTTCATTCATTTTCATTTTTCGTTTCATTCAAGTAGAACTTTCCTCCACATTTCTCTGGTCTCTAACCAGAACTGTGGAACTAAAAACTAATGGGATATGGTAAAGTGTGCACTGCTTGCAACGCTTTGAAAGTCAGACTGATCTGCTTTCTAGGGGTCCCTTAGAGTCATGACGGAGCATTGAAAGACAGCCATGGATGATTGCTATGTAGTGCACTGAAAAAAGGGGAGTCACTTTGCATGATAGTGAATTCACTCTCCATCTTTCAGGCAGAGAAGTGGTCCTTACTACTCTGGATGGAGGAGAGAGCTCTCCCTGAGAATAGCCATTGGAGGAGGAGAGGATGGCATGGGAAGTGTTTGGGCTCACCTGATTACTTGGAAGCAGGGACAGCAGGAGTCCAAACAATGACTTCTTTGGGAAGAATAAATGTCCACATTTCCAGGGCCAGAAGCACTAGAATTGTAGAGGACGTTGTTGACCCTTTAACCTAATCACTGAGAAGCCATTTGGGGAATTTCCATATCATGTTTTATTATCTTTCTATTTCTTGCAATGAACTATAATATGAGTGTATTTTCCTTTGGAGTCATGTCATACTGGAACAGAAATAAAAATCCTAATGAAAGGTGAGTTTTATTTGGAGACTTTCCTAGGATAAAATTTCAAATACTGAATCTGTGATAGAATTATGAACCATTTTGCATCTTCAATCCTAGACTTAACTGAGAGGAATTTTGGCCACGGCAGGGTTTATAGCAATTCAAAGGGTAAGCTTTCCGTACTTGGCAGCATCAACTAAGCAGCTTTTGCATACGGGGACTACATTGTTCTCTTGGGTCACTTTGTACCTGGGCTACATACAGATGAGAAAACTGAGACCTAGATTGGTCAGGCGACCTACCCGAGGTTACGCAGGTAGTATGTGTAAGAGTCAGGCCTTCTAGTTCAGTCTCCTGGCTCCAAGTTGACACACTTCTATGCTATCATGTCCCCTTCTTGGGGCACATGCTGGGCAGAAAAAAAAGGTGTGTTACACTGGAGCTCTTTCCAGAAGAAGCTCTAAATTAACACTCAGAGATTAAAGGATTTGAAACCTTGGCTATATCAGTTAGTCATTACTGTGGACAGAATGCGCCAAAATTTCCTTGTGTTTCCTGCCACAATATTCTTTCTGATAGTATCTACCTGGATGGAGAAAAATATCTATATCTGGAAGAAAAGAGACTTAAATTCTTCTTTTCTCTTCCCAACCTCCTTTCTTGCTCTCAATACTTTCTGACTTTTACATATAAGCAAGCATAATCTGACACATCATATAATGGTCCATTTTTTCCCCCACCCTTCATCGCCTTCCCCACCCAAACCCAATCTTGGATACTATTGTCTCAGAAATATATTTTACATCTGGACCTCTGTTTTCAACACTAGGAACATTGGCTAATTTCCTGCACAGCATTCTGGGGGGCTGTGATGTGCTTGGGAGCCAAATGGTTTACTCCTATGTGGCACAATTTATCCTCTGTATGGAAAGAATGTATGTTTTTCTTGCAGCTGGAGAAACTGTTTCCCTCTGCATCTTTGTAAATCGACTAGAACCCCCAAATCTGACCACTCTCAGATCCCCTTATTCCGCGCTTTGTGATGTGTGTTCTATAGAAGAATACCATTCCCCTTTGCTCTGTAATACCAAGAAAGACCCATCCTTGACCTGTGGCTTATGAAGCTGAGTCAGCACCTCCCCTTTGGCTTTAGATGCTCTGGGTGCCCAATTTCCCTGGTTCTATTTTTATGGGCTCAGAGCCCATAAAAAGTGGGAATGAGGTGATGAGAAAGAACTCAATTCTCTCCTGGCTAACCTGGATTTCTCCTTCAATATTTAGACTCTTGGGATACACATTTGGGCAATGGGTTGAGTCTGAAATATGGGGCTTATTTCTTACCAAGAATGTGTTCAGGTCCCTATATGTAGGTATCATTCAAGAAAGTTCTATGGGAGATGATGAAGGCTTAGCTGATCCCGACTGTTTACATTTTGTCAGTGTTGGGGAAATATTATTGAAAAAATGGAGAGCCAGAACATCTAAGTTAAATTGCTCCATTGCTTTTTAGCTATGTGTTTATAAGTGGGTCGGTCTCTGAGCCTCAGTTTCTTTAACTGTAAAATAGGGACAATAGTACTTGTGTTACCTACCTCATTGGTGTGTTATGAGAATCAAACATTGTTTAAATTATATTTTAACCATACCATATTCTCACTCCCAGACTCCTGTCATTTTTCTGAAAGAATATAGAGAATTATTTTTTTGGTTGCTGTTTTAAAAATAAATATTTATTTTTTACATCACCCATATTTTCTAATGTATCCTTCCCATATCCTACTCCTTCCCTCCCAGAAAGTCATCCCTTATAACAAAGAAGTAAAAAGAGGGAAAACAGTTTGACAGAACTAATCAGTCTTTAAGAAAATCTCACATCTACAGTGTTCTACACCTGTAGTCCCACAATCTCTGCCAAAAAAAAATAATAAATAAAAATAAGAGAGGTGCCTTCTAATATCTCTTTTCCAGGGCCAAGCTTGGTCACTATTAATTTTACATATTCCATTTCAATTGTTTTGCTTTTATTATTTCCATTTAAATTGTATTCATTGCATATATTTTTTCCTGGCATCGCTTACTTCGTTTTGCCACATTTCATATGTTCTCTCATGGTTGTTTGCATTCCTCATTTCTTACAGCACAGTAATATTCCATTACACTCACATCTCACAGTTTGTTTAGCCGTTACCTAAGTGATGGACATTTGCTTTGTTTCTAATTCTTTGGTATGACAAAAATTGCTCCTCCAAATATTTTGGTGTGTATCAGGTTTTTCTTTTAACCACTGATCTCTGTGGAGTATATAGCTGGCAGTGGAATCTCTGAATCAAAGAGTGCAGACATTCTTATCACTTTTTCTGAATAATTCCAAATTGCTTTCCAGATCAGTTTGACCGATTCACACCTCTACCAACAATTCATTGGTGTGTCCCTCTTTCTATACTCATTGCCATTTACATTTGTTGGGTGTGAATTGAAACTTTAGGTTTGTTATTATTTTCATTTCTCTTATTATTAGTAATTTGAAGCATTCTTTCATATGGTTGTGAATAGTTTGCAATTCTTTGTTTAAGAATTGTTTTTTTATATCCTTTGACCAATAATCTACTGGGGAATAACTTTTGGTATTATATATTTCTGTTAGTTACATACATATCTTGAAAGGTTTTTTTTTAAAATAATGAGAGTCTATGTCAATTTTCCTAAAATTAATTTATCTAGAGCATGGTTGCTGAACTAAATTGGTCATGGAACACTTTCAGATTTAAAGTACATTGATAGAACCCATAAATTCCAGTAAGGAAGATCTTGGCATGTGTAATACCAGGACAAAGCGGGGAGCCAGTCAGGGTAATTTTGGAGCAAAATAGAGAAAATTAAAATCATGTTCATATCAAAATATTGCTCCATGTAATATAGTGCTGGTCCTGGAGTTAGGAAGACTAATTTTCTTGAGTGCAAAGTTGGCCTTAGACTCTTACTAGCTGTGTAACCTTGGCCAAATCACTTAACTCTGTTTGCCTCAGTTTCCTCATTTGTAAAATGAGTGGAGAAGGAAATAGCAAACCATTCCAGTATCTCTACCAAGAAAACCCCAAATGGGGTCATGAAGAGTCAGACATGACTGAAAAAATTGACTAATTTATATATGATTATTATATATTAATATAATTACATATAAGATTGTGTATGTTATATATCATATACCATATTATATATGTATATCATTTATTTCCTCAACAGAGACCCACTCTATTCTGGCTTCAAGGTATGGAAGTAATCATGAGTTACCAAGGACTATAGCAAACAGAGCACAAGATTTGATAGGGTCAGTGATGTACTGGTAAATGTATAGCAACTGGCTCTCTGGAGAAAAAAAAAAGTTCTGACTTCTAAGTTTAATCTGCATTATTATTATTTTCTCCATCACTTTTTAGTCTACACAATCAACAAAGCATTAAATTAAGCCTTGATTTGTAGTGTTTTGCCCATTTCCAAGGTATAAATGCTCACACTGAAAATTTAGCCACTGGTTTTCTCAAGCCAATAGAAAATGGCTCCAGAATACTCCTGGACAGGTCTTTCCAGAAAAAATTCAAGTACAGACCTGGGG
Organism: Vombatus ursinus; assembly: GCF_900497805.2. Classification (NCBI taxonomy): domain Eukaryota; kingdom Metazoa; phylum Chordata; class Mammalia; order Diprotodontia; family Vombatidae; genus Vombatus; species Vombatus ursinus. The sequence continues at coordinate 30,635,659 of NW_020948983.1, read as the reverse complement.
ATGGGCTGAATGTTGATCATCCAAGGATCAGACGTTTTAGGTACAGAGAGGCTTCTCTGTATCAGAAGTTTGGGCACTAGGTGATTCCTTCCCCCTGCCTGCCCTCCTCCCCTCCAGCTATAACAAACAACTCATGAAGAACACCATCTACTAAGGTGTGGTAGGCTTGAGATCTCTATTAAGAGTCCTTATATTGATGAAATCATAAATATTCTGAGGCATACCATCTCCACTTAACATATTATATAGGCAAATATTGCTAACATCAAAATATTCACAATACACGGAATGCCAGATTTTCATAGAAAACAGTTTGGCCAAAACTGACATACAGACAATTTTTGAAAATCAAATGATCTGAAATGAAAGACATTGGTGATGTGATATTGAAATCACTAAAGGGGCAGGTAGGTGGTGCAGTGGATAGAGCACAGGCCCTGGAGTCAGGAGGACCTGAATTCAAATCTGTCCTCAGACACTTACTAGCTAGCTGTGTGACCCTGGGCAAGTCACTTAACCCCCATTGCCTCTAAAATAAATAAATAAACAATATGACTAAAACCAGTCTGAAGCCAGTAGGAAGATGGTTTGGGGACCAATTTCAACATGGTGCATTATCCTGATGATGGAGCAGTACACTCAATCACTCAACTGATGGGGACTGAAGAGAGCTGATCAATGCAACTGGAGCCTCCCAAAGCCTATTTCATTAATAGAAACAAAGGTCACTATTGTTTTTTTCCATATACTTTTCTCTCTTTGTTTCCCTAATCTGAACTGCTTCTTCTGGAGACAGACTAAGCTGCTGAAGCAGCAGCCCTTTGCCCTCACATGGCTGAGCTCAGGAAAGCCTCCCCACCCCCAGCCTGCAGTCTGTCCCCACAAGGCTTCCTCAATCCCTGACAGTTTCCAGTGAAACCAATATCACCTTGTGCCCCGAGTCTATCCAGCCCAGGGCCAAAGACACAGATGCTCCTATTATCTGTGTCTCAGGAACATTTCTTGGAAAAACTGTGGAGCTAGGATGCTCATGGGAAGAAATAAGCAGACATTTTTTTTTCGTTCTGCTTTTCAGTCCTGGCTACTAGTCCTTGGGTATTGGCATCATTCAGCTTCCTATATATACTGCTGTTGTTTGGGGTCCGGCACCTTCCAGAGAGGCTCTTCAGAGTAGAGAGGAAAGTGAAAGGGATTTTAGACACTGGCCCAATGAGCCCCTCTTTGTAAGTTCTCTCAGGAATCTGTCAGGCTTTTGTGCAGAAAAAGCAGATGAGAGAAGGGTTCTTTGTTAGCACAGTGAACTGAACATGGTAATGAGGGGAAAAGAGCTCAGCAACCAGAGCACTGTAGAAACAGGCTTTGTAACCCAGTGGAAAGAGCCTTGGATCCAGGCCAAGGGATTGGGTTCTTGTCCTGCCTCAGCCACTTATGTGCTCTGTGAGTTTGAGCAAGTCACAACCTCTAATCTATAAAGCAGAGCTTGCCTTACTGTGGGGATGTTATAAAGATAAAGTCAGACTCTATAAAAACACATGGAAATACAGTCATGGTGTATTGGAATGAGCACAGGATTTTGGGTCAAAAGACCTGCCCAACCCAGATTCCAACCCCAGAAAATGTTTCCTCTGGTTTTTGAGCTGAGTAGTTGAAATCCATCTGTCAAAGTGATATAGTAACAAGAGTACTGGACCAGGAGAAAGGAGACCATAGTATAATAAATCTAAAGTTAGAAGGGACCTTAGATTTCCGTTTTAGTCCTAGTTTGGATATTAACTCTAACTTTGGGTAAGTCCCTTTTGCTCCCTGGGTTTCTTCATTTGTTTAAAAGCAGGGCTTTTATGGGTCAACCAACCTCATGTATATAGCCTAGGTGAGAGGACCACCCCTCAGCCTGCTACTTGGCTCTATCATATTCACTCTGATTACCCCAAAATCTAAGGTAATGCTAGAGTATACTTAGCTATTTCCTTATTAATTTTAAGCATTGCAATATCTCTCATTAATTGATCAATTATCTGAGTCTATACTCCTCTTGATTAAATATTATAATTTTATATTAGTAATGTTATTTTGTTATCATTGTTTATTATTTAAGCATTATTTATTAAATAAATTATTTAATAAATTGAGTAAACTAGAGAAATCTCTTCCCATAAGCATTGCATATGTATGTTTTTGTGTGTGTATACACATATATACATATATCTCCTAGGTTTAAATAAATATCTAAGTTACTAGCTATATAATTTATTAACAATATAATCAATAATAACACTAAGACATAAATGCTTAATTTCAATCTTTTGTCTGTGAGAAAGATCACAACCAGAGTTATCTCTAATTACGGCTCTAACTTTCGGCTTCTCCTTACTTCTAGAAACCTTCCCCACCCTCCAATCAGCTTTCAAGATTGAAGCAAAAGTTTCTGAAGAATCTTCTGTTAGCTAGGTAGCATGGTAGTTAGAGAGTAGGACTTGGAAATGGAAAAGCCTGAGTTTGTAATCCTGCCCCAGATACTGTGTAACCCTAGGCAAGTCACTTAATGTTACTCAGTGTTTCCTCATGATAATATCTACCTCACAGGGTTGTTGTGAGAAGCAAATGAAATAATATACACAAAGTGCTTTGCAAACCTTAAAATGCTATATAAATACTAGTTATTGTTATTATTATTATTATTATTATTTCTTTATGAGATAAGAATTTTTAAAATTCCATCTAGAAAGATATTTTCCTCATTCTCTTTCTCACCCTCTTCTCAATTTTTCTTAAGTCATTACTGCTAACAGAATGACAGATAAAATTGATCATAGACAGCAGTTAAAACCCTTTGTCTCTTTGACCCCTCCTCAGAGATCAAGATTAAAACACACATCCTCACCAGTGACTTTTCAAGGACTGGAAATTAAACTGCCATTTCCCAAGATTCCTTAGCTTCCTAAAGACAGTAAGAGCATCCATTTCTGTAGTGGTGGTTATTGAAGCTGATATTAAAGGGGTATACGGTGTGTTCAGAGAGGACTAGCACCTCTGGTGTGAGGACTTGCCGAGCCCTTTTCAGAGCTATTCATCCACATTTGGTGTCCACCTTTCAACAAACTCTCACCTGTGGCTCCATGAAGCTGTAGCATGGGCAGTGGCCACACCCCAGTAAACCATCTCAGCAGATGAGCTAAACCAAGTTGAGGGTAACTTACAGGTCTCAAACTCAAATGTCTACCCCAAGCATATGAAGACTTCTCCTGGCAGAATGGGCAAATGAGAACAATTTGTTCCAACAGCCATGACAGTGGCAGAAGACACTGTGGAGTGCTTAGAGCTTATTAGATATAGGCCACGGTCACCTACCACATCGAGGCCATCACCAGTTAACTTGACTTTTATCTTGCCACTGGACTTTGATGACTCAGGAAGAGAGAGTAAGGCTGATGACTTTATGCAGCTGCCTCACTTAATCCAATTCACGCTCAAGTCAAGACATCGCCCCATGATGTCATTGGTCCTCTTTGGAAATGAAGGACAAATAACAACGTGCAAAGGGAGAGGAGTGGACAAGAAGATTTCTAACATTTTCTAATTCTATGATACAAGGTATGCTTTCTAATGCTGCACAGTAACTGAGACCCTGGTGGATGCCAAACACAAAGCACGGCTATGATCACCTGGTGGCCCTGGGAAGCAGATCAGGATGAGTTGTTAAGCATCCCCTGAGTCTGAGGGTGACTGTGTATGTCCAGGGCACCTTCTTCCTGCCCTGTCAGTGGATTAAGTTTCCCTAATAGCTCGCTCCCTTTCAAACAATTCATTCCTCTTATTGTCATGAAAGCTTGACTTGCTTTCAAAACCAGTGTAACAAAATCTGCTGCATTGTCTTTAAGGGATGCTAGAACAGAAAAATACCTCTTGTGTGTTTTTTTTTAAACAATTTAATTTCAAGGGAGATCAGTCCCCAGAGATTATTCTTACTCCCTTCCATGTGCTCTCATCTCTCTTGGATGTGGGGATCAGGACCACCATTCCCCACTCCACCCCCATTCCCAATTTAGATTGCTCTGGCAGTTATGACTTAATTTACAAATATGTAATAATTTAAATCTGTTCCTCTGAGTTTCCTCCTTTTCTAATGTTTTACCTAGAACTACCAAATAAATTAACTCACATTTGAACAGACTTTTAGCTTTTAATACAGCATCACACATAATGAGAAAACTGAAAACAATACTGCTTAAAAGGAATTAGGAAGGGGGCCATTCTTCCTCTTAGCAACTGAGGAGAGATGAAAACTTAGGACCAGATTGCTGTCCCTTTCATTCTGCTTTCCATGGAGGGGGCTAATCAAGGAAGACAATACATGATAGCAAGTTCATGGAGAATGGGTTCCCATTTTCCAAAGAGCACAGAGCAGGATCTTCAAATCAGTCTCACCAACTGACACCCATTCCTGTGGATCAGACATGTGTTTACATGCTCTAGGCAAGCATTTTTTTTCTGCATTGCAATATTACCAGTTCTGATGGCTCTTCCCCAGTGCCATTCTGATTGGTGAGTTGTGAGTTGCTCAGTCTTTTTTGATACTGGAAAAGTTCATCTTTTTTTTTTTTTAATTTTTAGGCAGTTGGGGTTAAGTGACTTGCCCAGGGTCACACAGCTAGTAAGTGTCAAGTGTTTGGTCTGAGGCCGGACTTGAACTCAGGTCCTCCTGACTCCAGGGCTGTGCCACCTAGCTGCCCCTGGAAAAGTTCATCTTAAGGACCCCACAGGATGCTGTTCTTATTCCATTACCTCATAATTTTCCACCATTCTCAAGATCAAGATCTCTCATTCTTTGTTCTCCAAGGTGGGAATTTCATCTTTTTTTTAAAGTCAGTAAGAAACTCAGAGCTGGTTCCCCATCAAAGAGATTCGGTGTGTAGATCAAGTCTAACTAGCTCTAATACCTCTACCATTTTCACTAACTTGTGGCGAGATGTTATACATGTTACACTATGATATGTGACATGGACACTGCTGTGGAAATGAGCCCAGAAACTAAGCTATGCCTAAAACAAATCAGGTATTTTTGAACATTTCAAAGATGTGAGATGTCGCTGGTATTGGTTTTCTTTCATGAATACCAATCATATTTCCTTTGAGAGTTACTAAGACTAAAAAAAAAAATTGCTCTGCATCTAGCCTAATGTCTTGATGAGGCATCAGAGAAGGATTTTAGTAGATTAAAATTTGAACACACGTTGAAAATGTACCACAATTTACCTCTTTAGCTGCTTGCTGCTATTGCTATTGTCAGACAGATGATAATTGTGATCTTTTAAATATGGAGGTGTGGGAGAAAATTTGGGTGACTGAGAAAATTCTAATATTCTGAAAGAAGTAGAGAGTCTGGATCTTCCTCAATCATAATCCCCTTGAAATCTACTCCAGGTCCAAGATACTCTTTAGGTCATTATCCACTCAAAACTGCTGCATATGGGCCCCCACCAATGTTTCTCTGAGTAGATCAACAAGAAGACCTACCACTTCAAAGCTAAATATATTTAATTAAATAGCATAGCAAAATAAATGACAAAATTTTCTTCATTCCATATATATAATGGGTGGAAGAGAAACACAAGATAGGGAAATACAATTGGCCAAGAAAATGTGCAGGAGCATCATTTGCATAATGAATACATGGGACCAAGGAACTTATACATATGCTCAAGCATGTGGCCAAGAAATGCACAGTCAGGACATCTCATCCTCCTATGGTGGCATCCTTGCTGCAACACTGTTCTACCTTTGCCACTGCTGTTAACTCCCCAAGGAGACACTAGCATCATCTTTGGGTCCTGATATCATTGGAATACAAGCTGTTTTCTTCATCATTAGACTATGCTGAAGTCTTCTATTGGTTTGTTCTCTCTGCTGTACTTGCATCTGCTGATGTCTGAGCTCAGCTACCCTCTGCTAATTCTTTGCTGCTGCCATATGCTGGTTCCCTGCCACATTCTAGCAGCTTTGTTTCCTTTCCCCTGTAGGGGAAGGTGTCTGGAAAACTCTTTTAATTCATAACCCTGTGACTGTCTCAGTTCTTTAATTTAGGTTCAGTAAGTAACCAGTCAGACAATCCCTTAGGAATTATGTTTGTCTTTTTAATTGCTTTCTTCTGCCTTGGGTTGGCTACTCGTTGATTTTAGTCTTCTCTTTGAGTTAGAGTAAGTGCATTTCCTTCTATTTCCACCATATCCCTAGCTGGTCCATGAAAATGGCTGGAATTTCACTTAGAAAGTCTGGAGTAGAAGGGTGGAACTATTAATTTTTTTCCCTGATTTCTTGCCAGCAACAAACTGGTTGCTCTCCCTACAAAGTCAACTGTAATATAATGGAAAGAGCACTTGATTTGTACTTAGATGATCTGGGTTATAGTACCTGCTTACTAGCTTAATGTGTGACACTGGGTAAAGTCATTCATCCTTCAGCCACATAATCTGGCAGAGCAGCATTGGAACCCAAGTCTACTGTCTTTCTGGTGGATCCCAGTTTCTTTAGCTATCAAATGGGAATAATGTTTGCACTATTTTTCACAGAGTTTTTGGGAGGAAAGAGTTTTATAAATTGTAAAGAGCAATATAAGTGTGAGTTATTATTATTATAGAACTTGAGGGAGAAACTGTCTGCTGACTTGATTTGGTGTGTGTCTAGCCATACACTTTCTACTGGAGACAATAATAACTATTGGAATTATGACTAAGTATTTTATTTTTATTATCAATCAATCAACGTGTTCACTTACTAAGTATGCTAGGTATTGTAGAGGATACAGAGAAGTAAATGGTAGGATTTCAACTCTATGGGATCTTAGACATAGATGAAAAAACTGAGGCTCATAAAGATTAGATGATTTGCTCCCAAATCACATAGGTAGTAAATGACAGAGGTCAGATTTGAAACAAGATTCTCTGATTCCAAATCCAACACTCAAGAAGGTTGCAATCTAGTTAATCAAATGAGCATTGTGGAAAGGGTAGATGTAAAGGGACCAAGAACTAGAAGGGAGACTAAAGAATGATCAGACTTAAGCCCTGGTGTTCCGTTGGCAAATGTTCCTGGCTGGGGTGCAGGCTAGGAGTGTAGGAGAAATGGTAGCAATGGTGCCAGTATTTCTGCTTTTATTGATGCTCTTCCTAGATTCTAGAAGCCCCAGGTGATCCTGGTTGGCCAGTGAAACTCCTTGCCTCTAGATAGACTTTTGTGCCCAACAATAGCTCGGCTAAAATGGATATTAACATCTCATTCTGGGGTACCTGTTGCTATGGTCCATCTGACTTCCAGATGCAACTGTAACCGCTTTTGTCTGGTAGAGATCAACAGAGAAAGGCAAGTAATATCCTCCCACAGGGAGCTTAAAATGTGCCAGGCATTAAGGCATATACCACTCCAGGGAATGGAGGGGCAGGGTTAAATTCACGATCCAAAAGAGAACATAAATCATAGTCTAGGTCATCTGAGGAACTGGTAGCCAGAGCCTGGGAACGTGACCTATGACTCCACAGAGAATATAAACTACCTTGAATAAATGTAAACAGCAAAAGAAGCTCCAGCTATCCCATGGAAGAACTTGCACATCACCCTGGGCCATCCCTGACACTACACCTTCTCTGTTCTGATTCTATATAATACCTGGCTTGACCTGGGGTTGGTGCAGGGATCCGTTCTGTGCCACTGCTGCCAAGGACTGGGCCTCTTGTGAGTAAACTCCCCCAATTAACCCTAATAAAACCTATTAATAACCGAGCTGGCATGGGCCCCTCTTTCTTTGGTATCTCAGTATTCTCTTGGAGGGTATGCCACCCTGCAATTGGCACGATCAGGGCAGAACAGATCCCGCCCCTTATATTTGGCATAGTTGGCAGCACATTGAAAAAATGGGCCAGGGGAGAGAGGCCTCTGCAGAGGAAATCCTAGCTATCCTCATGCCTGAGGAAGAGGTAGTATATCTTCCTGGGGAATCTCAGGTTGGTCATTCACATCCAACTGGATGTGGGAGGGGTGACTGGAGATGCATGAGTATGGGATGACTGGAAAATGCACGTTGGCTTGTGCCTTGATAGGCTTCCACATTAGGGAATCCCGCATGCTGCTGGCTGCTTGTGTTACTTAATTGAAGATTTATAGACTAGGTAAACATGAAAACTTTCAGCACTGTTAAGAAAGACCTTGAAATGGTAATTGCCTCTGTATCATAGGATAAAGAACAGAATAACCTCTAAGTAAAAGATGGAGGTGACTAGAAATGTTTTTTGGGAGGAAGAGAGAGAACAGAGAGAGTTCTTCTTTCTCTTTCTCTCTCTCCCTCTCTCCCTTTCTAACTGTGAGAATCAGAGGGACTAGAGAGAGGCAGAGGAGGAAAAAACTCAGTGAGGTGAAAATTATTTGGGATATGATTAGTAAAGTAAGTGTCAGATCAGAGTACGCAAGAAACAAGACAAGTACAGTTAATAAAGGGTAATCATTTCTTAGGTTCTCTGTGTATGTGTGTGTGTGTGTGTGTGTGTGTGTGTGTACGAGAGAGAGAGAGAGAGAGAGAGAGAGAGAGAGAGAGAGAGAGAGAGAGCATGGCCTCTGGAGGTATCTAGTAAAGCAGGCTAAGACAAGGAACTTTTAATATTGGAGCCACTGTCTCACAGCTGCCGGTCTGTGTGTTTTTCTGCCCCTGTGTTTGTGTGGTATCTCAGTATACTCTTTGAGGGCATGCCACCCTACAATTGGCATAATAAGGGCAGAATAGATCATGCCCCATTACACTCAGGAGTGCCAAAGTACAAGGAGTGAGGTAGAAATGGGGATGCCCAGGCCAGAGTGAAGGATTCAAGCTAAGGAAGTCTGTATGGAAATCAGGAGACAGTGCCAGGGGCCTCAGTGAAATTACTTTTCATTGATTCAGGCTACCTCCCCAAGGCATCACCCTTTTATGGCAGTGGCAGATTTTCCTCACCCCCATTTTTTTTGACATGGTGTGGTCACAGTTTGACAGATGAGCCTTGATCCTCTAACTGATGAAGCCGTGGATTCAGACATCATCCTTCCCCTAGTATGCCTCCTTGGACTTCCAGACTGTGATTTGGTGGTATTGCATTGATGGAAAGACTTTCTCAACAATGGTAATACACATTGTATGCTTATTCCCATATAAGCCCCAGCCCTTGTCTTTCCATTAGGCACTAGTGATGTGGCCCAATCACCTTGGTGAGTAGAGGATATCCTGATCACTGTATACTTTTTGCCCAGCCACAATTAGTGCTGATGGACAAGGATCTGGGATTCAGGAACAATGAAGGGGGCAGTCAGTGTACTTGAGAACTAAAGTGAATAACAATAATATAATAAAGAATCATAGAACCTCAGAGTTCAGAAGGACCTCTGGAGTTATCTTGTCCAACATACCACCTTATGCAGAATACCCTCCTCAACTTTCCCAATAAGTCATCATAAATGAATCACAGAATCTTAGAAATGGAAGCAACATTAGAAGCATCTATTCCAAATCACCCTTGAATAAGAAGCTGAACTTGAGCATACTTGACAAGTGGTCATTCAGCTAAAAGACCTCTAGTAAGAGAGAAATTATTCCTTTCTCCACTCTGAGGTCCTCCATTCTGCAAATGAGAGTTTCAATTCTTTGGAAGCTTTTCTTTATATTAAGCCTTTATCTACCTGTCTATAACTTCCAGTTGTGGGACAAATGGAACAAGCCTAATCCCTCTTCCACATTACATCATTTCAGATATTTGAAGGCAGTTATTGAGTTTGCTAGTTCTTATTCTCTTTAGGTTAAATATTCCCAGTTTCTTCAACTAATCCCTATATAACATGATCTCAAGACTCTGGTTGCTTTCCTATGGATACTCCCTAGCTTACCAGTATAAAATATTATGCCTAGAATTGCACATGAGACAGAACAGAGCAGGCCTACCATGTCCCTAGTGTCATGTCTCTCTTAATGTAGCCAAAGATAAAATTCACTTTTTTGGTTGCCATAATGATACCTCGTATTAAGCCCGCAATTCTGTTTTATTATTTTTTGAGATGAACGACTGTCCAGAAACACCTCGCCCATCTTACACTGGTGAAGTTGATTTTATATATGTATATATGTATATATATATGTATATATATATACACACACACACACATATATATACACATATAATATATATGACTTTACATCTATCTCCAATAAGTATCATCTTATTTGATTCAGCGCCGTATCTAGATCTCTTTAGATCCTGACTCTGTCAACCAGTATATTAACTATACTTCCCAGCTTCATGTCATGTCACAATTTTAAAAGCATGACATCTATAACTTTTCCCAAATGATGTATAAAAATATTTAGCAACATAGGACCAAGGATTACTATCTGGGGCACTTCACTAAAGACCACCTTCTAAAATGTCATAACTCCTGTAATGATTACTCTTTTTACTGTTCAGTCATTTCATTCATGTCTGACTCCTTGTGGCCCCATTTGTTTGTTTGTTTGTTTGTTTGTTTTTGTGGCAAAGATACTGGAATACCTTGCCATTTCCTGCTCCAGCTCATTTTGCAGATGGGGGAAACTGAGGCAAACAGGGTTAAGTGACTTGCCCAGGGTCACATGGCTAGTAAGTGTCTGAGGCCAGATTTGAACTCAGGAAGATGACTCTAGACTCTGCCCTCTTAGTGCCCACCATGCCACTTAGCTGCCTAATAACTACTCTTAGGTCCAGCCATTCAGCCAGTTCCAAATCTACTTAACTACTTAGTACCTTGCCCACATCTTTCTATCTTTTCCATGAAAATAACATAAAAGACTTTGTCAGAAGCTTTGCTAAAATCTAGACAAATTATATTTATAGCATTTCCCTGATCTGCCAGTGTAATAACTCTGAGAAAAGAATAATGGGCTTAGCCTTATAGGATCCTGTCTTCAATGAAGCCATAGTATTTCATCACGACCATTGCTTCCATTTCTAGGTGTTTATTTATTATTCCTTTAACAATATATTCTAAAATTTTGCTAAGAATTAAAGGCGAACTCACTGGCATCTCTTTAGCTTGAAATCCTACTTTCCTCCCCTTTTTAGAAAATGGAGACATCTGCCCTTATTCAGTTCTATAGCAGCTCTCCAGTTCTTCCTGATCTTTCAAAGATCATTGACAGTAGCCCAGCAATCACATTTGACAATTATTTCATTCCCCTGATATGCAATTTGTCCCAGGGTACTAAAAGATACTTAATAGATATTGAGTGAGTAGGGCAATTCTAGCTATTAGGCCATGGGAGAACACACCTCCTTTATGGAAGGCTCACTTCCATCAATTTCTAGGAAGATCCCCTGGAATGTAGGTTACAGGAAGATAGTTAGAACTATTCCTCCATGCCCAAGGGATATTTAGGTATCTGTGGCCATGTCTATGTCATTGAGATAGCACTTTGACTGATCATAGGGTACCCTGCAAATCAGCTTTGGCAGGTTCCAATTCTCCAGGTAGTCATTGACTCAGGGAACTGAGTGCAATGAACACAGAAAATCTGGGTGGCCAAGCCATATTTCACACAAAAGGGGATAGTGGGACCAAGTTATTATAACAAAATTCCAGCATGGGAAGTAGAATATTTAGTCATTTGGATGGTAGGAGGTATAGTATGAGAGATACTATTCATGTATTCTGTCAGATCATTGTATGGACAAGCTGTGGAAAGGTACATCTTTACCTGGAGGGTTATGAATAATATAGTCCAAATACATGAACTAAACTGGGGACCCTGATTGGAAATGATATGAGAGGCAAGCCCATCAAACCATAAAATCTGCCTCTGTAACAGCCTTGGTCATAGAACACCAGCACAGGAAAATAAAGGAGCCATTTTGTTTATACTGTCTACCATACTGCTAAGAAGACTTTGTATCCTGTGAAGAGGTCAGGTCCATGAAAAAATTCAGCATTAGTTGCTGTCCTGATGGTGTCCTCACAGCGTCTTTGGCCTTATCACATACTCACAAGACTCATAGGACCAATTGGCAAAAATTTTCTTGTGGTTGTGACCGTCAAAAGTCACAGGAACAGAGCTCTGTGACCCGTGGCTGGGCTATTGTGACAGAAATGGAACATTACCGTTGATTATGGGGAGGAGACCTAGTCTAGACCTCTTCACTTTTAGAGAATTTTCAGATTTCCTCTTGCACTTCAGTGCCTAAAATTTCAATTATCATTTGTCTGACAGTATTAAGAGAAGCAGGTATCTGTAGAGGTGAAACATAGCATATTTTCCATTTGGGTTTCAATTTTTACTCCATTCTACTAAAATGCTTCTCTGATTCTTCATCATGGCACCTAAACAATTAGCTTTTTGACCCCAGCAACTCTCAAAGTCTTAGGGGGCAGTGATCTGCATTGGTGGTGGGGGGGTACCCCCACCAATTAACTTATAGATCTTTGCCCCTTTTTATAGTTGAAAAAAATGGTCCAAAGTAGTACAGCAAGTGAAGAAGCTAAGACTTAAACCCAGGTCTCTCTGTCCAGTGTTGTGTACTCAACTGATGAGAATAACCTATAGCACAACACAATTCACTAATCTTTAACAAGGGGGAATTTGATACTGGATCTTTCTCAGTTTCTCTGTCTATCATCTGGACATAATACTATTCCTGATTCCCCACTGAAATTACTTTGAGTGCACCAAAGGAAAGATGGGATTCCCAAAAAGGTTGAGAATACTAGAGCTGTTGTAGTTAGAACCTTAAGAAGTGAAAAGTGGAATGTATGCAGGAGCAGAGATATCTGGGAGAGCTTAGGGCTTGGAGAGACATGCAAGCAATTTGTGTTTTTGGAAAGTCACTGTGGGGTTTTGAAAACTGGTGAGTGATTGGGGAAATACATTTTATGAAAGGAAAATTTATTTACAGCCAATGAAATGGAAGGAGGGTAGTAGAGGTCTCCCACAGCCCAAAGTGATCTGAGTAATTAGGAAGGGGAAATAGAAGAAGCAATCCTAATTTAGGAGTCAAAGAGGGGGAAACACCCCCACCAAGCAGGTGGAGATAAAGGGAAGGGTGATACAATTTAAGCCAGATTCCCCAAAGCTTGAACAGGACAAGAACATCCACAGCACATAGAATAATGTATGACAGAACCAGAATTTTTTTCTCTCTATTTTACAGATAAGGAAAACTATGGCACACAAAATAAAGAAGTGCCTTTTCCATGGCAATACCGAAAGTCCATAAATGAGCTGTCTCTAGACCCCTAGACCAGGTAAACTTTTATCAGATATACTGGAAAAAGCACTAAACACAGTGACTAGATCCAAGTTTTAGTATTGACTCTGGTACTAATTATTTGAACAACTCTTTGAGTCACTTAACCTGTTTGGGCCTCAGTTTCCTCTTTTGTAAAATGAAGGATACAAAGACAAAAATAAATCATTGTCTGCTCTCAAGGATTCTGTGTTCTATCAGGAAAGACAATACAAAAATAAGCAAATAAGCAAAATAAGCAAATAAATAATCAATTCAGATAAACTTTTTTGGTTGGGGGAAGACCAGCAAGTACAAAGATCAGGCTAGCTTTCATTTAGAAATCTTTCTTGGATCATGTCTGCAGTCTCTTCTTGCTCTAACATCATATATCAAGATGGGAAAGGCATGGCTGGTTGGAAACTTATCTAAAAAGAACTCTGGGCATCTTAGTGGATTGTAGGCTGAAGAGTCAGGCACCACTGAATGGACTGAACAACACCACCCCTTGGGAGGCAAGGGGCTCCCCCTCATTGGAGGTGTTCAGGCCAAAGCTGAATGACCATTTGTCACGTAGGTAGAAAGGATTCTTGCCCAAGCACAGGCTGGACTTGATGTTTTCTGACATCCCTTCCAACTCCAGAAATTGTATGATTCTGTAACTTTTCTATAATTCTAGGAAGATGCTGCCCCCTCGTGGTACCCTAGTCTTACCCTGGATGATCCCCATTCTTTCTACAGAGAGAAATATCAACATGCTGAGGATAATACAGAAAACTCAATCCTTTTCAACCATCCATTTTTTTTCCACTAAGGACAAAACTGTCTCTATAGCTTCCTCTTCTATTTTTGGCAGAAAGAACACTAGATTTGGAATCAAAGGGACTGCTTCCTCATACGAGCTGTGCTGTTGTTTTGTTGTTGTTCGGTCATTTCTCCATTGTGTCCAACTCTCTGTGACCTCATTTGGGGTTTTCTTGGAAAAATACTGGAGTGGTTTGCCATTCACTTCTCCAGCTCATTTTACAGATGAGGAAACTGAAGCAAACAGGGTTAAATGACTTGCCCAGGGTCACACAGCTAGTAAATGTCTGAGGCCGGATTTGAACTCAGGAAGATGAATCTTCCTGACTCCAGGCCTAACATTCTGTGCACTATGGTGCCACCTAGCTGCCCAGCTGTGCTACCTGTGTGTAAAGTGTAAACTTGGGCAAGTTACTTTGAATCTCAGTTTCATTGTCTGTAAAATGAGGGCATTAGACTAGAGCTGAGATGTCAAACACACCAACAGGCTGCATGTGACCCACAGTGCTCTCTCAAGTATGGCCCAAACCATATTAAAATATTATTAGGAAATATTTTACAAAATAAACAATAATACAATAAAACATAGATAATGTTCTTACATGGTTTTGTAAGTCAATATACATCCTGCAGGGATCCTTAAGTATGGTTTAGTGGCCTTGGTTCTTTTTGAGTTTGACATCACTATGTTAGATAATCTCTAAGTTCCCATCCAGATCCAAATCTAACCAAAATCAAAATCTTTTTTTTTTAAGTAAGGAAATCCATTTATTTAAGCAAATAGCTAAAAAAGAAATCAGAGAAGATATACAGATTAGACTATATGAGATAATACACAGAGAGAATTAGCTATGCCATGAGGAGAAAGATGTCTCATCTAAAACAGGACAGAGTCTCTGATCTTTCCCAAGGATAAGTTCTCTGAAGTTTCTAAGGAGGTGAGCTGAAATGCCGTATTGAGGTTCTAGTTCACCCCTCCATCTCAACTTTCCAAGGTCTTTTCTTTCTCTTCTGGTGTCTGAAACCACTATGTTCCTTCAAAGAAGAAAGGAAGAAGAAGAACGCTTCTCCTTTCTCAAGTTCTCTGCCAATTATGCCTCTCATATAGCCATACATAGTTGAGACATCATGGAGGAGAGTTTTATGCAAATGCACTAAGTTTTTACCCAGAGTTATTAAATCTAAATCTTAATTCAGTACCCCATGCTAACATGCATACACACACACACACACACAGAATGCTAAGTGTAGATGCTTCCCCAGAAGCATTGTTTTGAGTGTTCAATCTTCTGTTTGTTCAGTGCCCTAGAGTGAGAAGCAGTGATGCCCTAGAGGGAGAAGCAGTGAACTGCTTGCTCTCTGTTTCAAAGATCCATTTTACCAGCTCCTTTGGCACCAGGCACACAGGGGCCATTATAACATGAGGCCTTTTGGAAGAGAGACCTGGAAGGTTGGGTCATGTTTCCTTCTGAATCTACCACTTTACTGTAAACTGTATCATCCCTGGCCTCTGTCTCCCTTCTAGTTCCTGCTCCCCTCCCTTCTCTCCCCCCCAGCCATCTCTCAAACACACAGGCCTTAGATTTCTTCACTTGGGCTCTTCATCAGTCTGAAAGCCACTCAAAAGACGAAATTTTTATGACTGATGTCTCAGGTTCCATCCTGAGGTTGTTCTTGGCACCGAGTACATCTGCTGGAGTTAGAGTACAGGGTGCTGGGAATGAATTGGCATGACAATAAGGCCTGGGACATTCTAGGTAGAGCCCAGCCAATCATTTTTTCCAGGTTGTAGTCCATAGGCTGCAGGAGATGTGGACGGGCCTTGGTGAAAAGCAGTACTAGCTCTTGGGAAATTTAAAAAGAGCACAGCTGAGGTAGAAGGCTCTCAACGCTTAGAACTTACATTAATATAGGCCCATGTTGTCTCCTTGATAGAATGTAAACGCCTTGAGAGCAGGCTGTTCCTTTTTCTTTTCTTTCCTTTCCTTTTTTGCCTTTGATAGGAGTTTGCTGGAACCAGCTCCTACCTGACTATTAAATTTTTAATGTGAGCATTTACAACTCTGAAATCAACCAGCTACAAATCAGAGCTTGATTTACTGTTTTGTTGATTTTCTCATCCTGAGGGGGGTCAACAAATTATGGCTGAGGGCCAAATCTGGCTCAACATCTGTTTTTGTTCAGCTATGGTTTTTATATTTTTAAATACAATAAAACTTTATTTAAACATGTAAAAGCCATTCTTAGCTCACAGGTATACAAAAACAAGATGATGACAAATCTGGCCTGTGGGCCATAGTTTGCTGACTCCTGGTCTAGATTTAAGAAGGTGACAGCATTCTCTAGGAAACCCAGCTGAATTATTCCCAATCCTTTTTCCTTCCCCAGAGACTAAGGTGAGGCAAAGGGGAAGGGGGATTATGCTTCCCACATGGTGGAAGAGTATGTTTGTACATTTGTGACTATATATGTATATATGTGTGTATACACAACTTGTATATGTTGTTAAGTCTTTTTTTCAGTAGTCTTTGTGACCCCTTTAGGGTTTTCTTGGCAATGAGAGAAATGATTATTAAGAGCTAATGATTTGGAAAGATCCAGAATTCCCTCTTTTTCTAAAGTACTCATTTTGAAAGCTGAGTCTTTGAAGGTTGAACTAACTTTCTCCTCAATCGAGGTCAGACCCCACCCAACCTTACAAGGATCTAATTTAAGGTGAATTCCTGCCCATTATATTCCACTCAAGCAAGTTTGGGTGGAGGCAGATCCTTTCTCTAGATTGCCTAAGGCTGGGGGTGGTCCAGGTGTAGAGATAGTCATTTTGTCCAGGAGTGGCTGATGTCAGTCTCCCAGTTCCTCATAGGAGTAAACCCTCTTCCCTTTGTAAAGTCTTCCTCTTATTAATTGTTTTTTTGCTGTTGTTTTTTTTAGAGTTCTTTTTTTGGCCAGGCATTCAGGGTTAAGTGACTTGCCCAGGGTCACACAGCTAGTGAGTATCATGTGTCTGAGCTCATATTTGAACTCAGGTCCTCCTGATGCCAGGTGCGGTACTCTATCAACTGGGAAACCTAGATGCCCCACCTCTTATTAATTGTTAACCAATCAGAGTTGATTGCCACCCTCAGAAACAGCCAATCTTCCAAGGGCATATAAACTGTGAGCTCAGCACCATTAGGTGTCTTTGGAATTTGAGAGTGCCACTGCCCTCTTTTATTAATAAAATGAGAGCAGTATTAATAAAATGATTAATCACCCAGAAATTATGTCTCTCAATTAAATGTCACAGCAAAGATACTGGAGTGGTTTACCATTTCCTTCTCCAGCTCATTTTACAGATGAGAAACTGAAGCAAACAGGGTTCAATGATTTTCCCAGGGCCACACAGCTAGTAAGTGTCTGAAGCCAGATTTGAACTCAGGAAGATAATAAGTCTTCCTGACTTCAGGCCTGGCACTCTATCCACTGTGCCACCTAGCTGCTGTGAGTGTATATATGTATTTTTGTAAAAACCAAAAAAAAAGTGATGGAGAAAATTTTAATAATGTAGATTAAATTTATAATTGTGTTTTGCAGTACATTTCCACCACACATCCCTAGCCAGTTGTTAAATATTTACCAGTGCACCCTTGTATTGCTCTATAAACATTGCTTGAGCTCAGCAGGAGTGCGTTAGAAGGCTCAGGGAATGAAGTCATGTCCAGACTGGAGCTAATAATAATAATACATTTATATCATGCTTTATTTGGCAAAGTGCTTATCTCTTTCGAGCCTTCCAGCACCCCTACCTTGTATCCCAGCATCTAGCACAGAGCCTGGCACATAGTAGGTGTTCCATAAAAGTCTGTTGATTGATTGGTGATAATCAACATTTGACATATACCTACTATGTTCTAGGTAAGTTTGAGGCAAATCAGAATCTTAAAATTCTGAATCAACAGGGGTGGCCTTTCAAGTAAGAGAACAGCAGCCCTAAAGGTAACCTGTACACAGATACACAGTCACATGCAATAAATGTGAGTAATGGAAAATGTGATAGATGAGGAATCTGGAGCTCCAGAGCTAATGACTTGTCCAAGGTCACACAGTGATTTGTTTCCACTTTGCATAGATTTCCAGCTCTGATATTAGCTGTGTAGTTCTAGGTGAGTCACTTAACACCTCTGAGCCTGTTTCCTCATCTGTCTAATGGGACTAATAATACTTGGACTATCTACCTTACAAGTTGGTGATGAGTAGAATGTTTTGTAAACCTTAAAATATGACATAAATGTGAAATATCACCATCCTCATTCTTAGACTTGTTGAATGTAAGCTCATTGAGGGCAAGGACTGTTGTGACCTTATCTTTGTATTCCCAGCACCTGGCACATAGTAAGTGCTTGCTTAATAAAGACCTGTTAAACAAAGGAAGGAAACCCAGTTCATTCCAATCTCACAAATTAGCCTCTTGGCTACCACAAGAATTTAGGACTCCTAAAACGAAGCTCTCTTCAGATCTGGACCACTGTTTTGCCTCTACAGAGTTATTTTTAGAGTTACTTAAAATCAAATTTTTAATTTTGGCCGTGTGACGTTAGGAAACTTTCTGAGCCTCAATTTCCTTCTTGGGAGAATGAGAAGATTCTTAGGATTTCTGTATTGCTGACAGGGACCTTAGAGCTCACCACCCTTATTTGATAAATGAGACTCAAAGACATGGAAGTTATTGCCCAAGGTTATATAGATAATAAATAGCAGAGATGGAATTCGCACTCAGGTCTTCTGATTCCAAATTCAATGTTCTTTCCACTAGTAGAGCACTCCAATTGGGCAGATGAGTTCTAAACACTCTTGCAGCTCTAAGATTTTATCTGGGGATACTTTATTCCAGGGGCCAAGGAGGGGGCTCTGTCAAGAACTAAAAATGAAAATCACTTTGGCAAAGGGTCTGGCTATGGTTTGGGGAGGAGGGAGACAAATAGAGCGGAAGGATTCTGCCTCCTCCAAAGACAGAGCCCCTGGAGCTCTTAAAAGGGACCCCTAGATTGCAGAAATTGCCTTCTGACTTCACTAGGCAGCCTGCTGGGGTCCTGGGTCTCTGGGCCACTCCTCCCTGGGATTTGCTTCCCTTCCAAAGTAATTATTTGCTGAGTAGTGTGTGCCGGCCCCGCGACTGGTTGGCTTCCTGGCACACTCCCTGGGCAGGCACAGTCAGTCTCTGAGTCATTAGGGGCATTGTTGCCTCTGCTAATAATAATCCCCTGGAAAAAGATTGTGGCTGGAAAAAGAAAACACAGTGTTAGCCACTGAGGCTCTGAGACTGGCTTACTCACAAAGCTCCACTCAGACCCAGAGACAGTGTCCTCTGTCCCTACTCACTGACTCCTCCCCTAACTCCTTGTTCATTCCAAATGGTATTGGCCAGCATTTCAGATGAGTCACACACAGGCAGAGTAATGAGTATGGCCGGCTCCAGGTCAAGGCACCGGCCTTGTGCTCCTTGTCTCAGAGACTCTGGGCAGCATACAGAGAGAATTTAACCTTTAGTCCCTCATGGAGATGCAGCCACTTCTAGGGAATGCCTTGTGGGCTGTTTGCACAGCTGCAGAGCCACCCAAACCCCACACTGCATCTGAGAGCCGAGGTTGAAGGTATAGCTTGTATTCTGAAGGGCAGGAATGGGCATAGCTGCAACTCAGGGTCTTGAGGTAGCAAAAAGGGAGGATGGCAATCCTAGCTCTGCCACTGACTTGTATGGCCTTGAGCGAGTCATGTCACTTCTTTGTGACTCAGTTTCCTCATCTGTAAAATGAGAGGTCTGTTCAAGGTAATCTCCAAAGTGTTTTCTTCCTCTATATACCCCAAAATAGTCTTAACCTCTTAACCTTGACCATGTCCCCATCCACCCAACCATCACTTTGGACATGAAAAGAAGGGAAGCCAAAAAACAAAAAAAGCAAAAGAGAAAAATGTAAGAGGAAGAAGAAGGAAAGGAAGGTGGGTAGAGGCAGCTCAGAACTTCAAGAGAGAAAATTAACACTGCTGGACCCCATCTTATCTAGTCATATGAATCAGCACAACTTCTTTCTGTACCTTAGGAGGTCCAAAGTAGAAAGATGGCGCAGAAAGAAGTCAGGGAAATGAACCAAACAGGAGCTGGGTCACGATTCAATTCAATTTAATTCAGCATTAAGTGCTTCTCTGTTCAAGACACTGTGTCCGAAGAGTTGGGGATATTAAAAAACAAAAACAAAAACCCAAACCTCCAAATACTCCCTCCCTTCAAGGAGCTTATACTCTTCTCTAGAACAGAAAAGCAAAGTCAAAACCACCATTGTCTTGCTTCTGAATTCTTCCTCAATCCCAAGATGGTATGGACCTAGAAATGTGGGCTTACTGTGAAACAACACTTTAAAGCATACTTTATGCACATAATTTCATTTAATCTTTTCAATAACTGTGTGAGGCAGGTACTAACACATGTCATTTTCCTCATTTTTATTTATTTTATTTTATTTATTATTTCCTCATATCTATAGATAAGGAAACTGAGGTTTAATATATGATTTGCCCTTGTCAGGCAGCCAGTCAATAAATATTTATTAAGTCCCTGTTCTGTGCCAGGCACTATACTAAGCACTGGAGATACAAAAAAGGCAAAAAACAGCCCCAGTCCTTACGCAGCTCACAAACTAACAGAGGATACAACAAGCAAACAGATATGTACAAACACACTTCATACAGGTTAAATAGGAAATAATTAAGAGAGGGAAGGCACTGGAATTAAGAGTGGGAGAGGTTTTCTGTAGAAGATAGGATTTTAGTCAGGACCTAAAGGAAGCCAGGGAAACCAGTAAGTGGACAGAAAGAAGGAGAGCATTCCAGGCACAGGGGCCAGCCATTGAAAATGCCTGGGGCTGAGAGATGGAGTGTCTTGTTCATGGAACAGCCAGGAGATGTGTCACTGGATTGGATAGTACATGGCAAGGGGGCTAGTTAATGAAGGGCTTTGAATGCCAAATAGAGGATTTGATCCTGGCAGTGATTGAGAGCCACTGTAGTTTACCAAATTTACTATGTGCCAGGCATTGTGCTAAGCCCTGAGGATACAAAGAAAGGTAAAAAGACAGTCCTAGTCCTTATTGAGCTCCCAATCTAAAGGAGGAGACAACATGCAAGTGATCTATGTCCAAATGAACTATAAAGAGTATATACTGGAAATAAGCTAGTTAAGTGTGAGAAGTAAGATTTGAACCAGGTCCCCCTTTGTCCAGCTTCAGTGTTCATTCAGCATGTTGCTTCACTCAGAGACAAGCAGCATTGTCAAAAGCAACCTGAGCATATGGGAAATGAGTGGTTGATCAAGATAATTGATCTTTGAGACCCCTCCTAGCTCTAACATTCTGTAATTCTAATCAAAAGCTTAACTGAACAGGTCCATTATGACTACCAAACATTTATTTTAAAAAATACTTTTATTTTAATATATTTGTATTAAATGTACAATTATTAAATTGTATTAAGTATAAATTTTAATACATTTGTATTGTATTTTAATACATTTATTTAAAAAAATACATTCTGAGGGCAGCTAGGTGGTACAGTGGATAGAGCACTGATCCTGGAGTCAGAAGGACTTGAGTTCAAATTCAGCCTCAGACACTAACTGTGTGACCCTGGGCAAGTCACCTAACCCTGATTGTCCTCCTACCACACTTTCTAAAAGCAAAACACAAACAGAGCCCAGTTATAACCCTGGTCTTATGAGAGTCATTTTATTTTAACATTTATTAAGACCCTATTACATGCAAGGAATGGTGCTAGTCTCTGGGGATACAAAATGAAACAGTCCTTGCCTTCAAGCAGATTCTATTTTATTAGAGAATTACACCCTATACACAAATAAATGAAAGGCCACTTGAGGAGGGAAAAGAGAAAAAACCAGTGAGGGATTTTCCAGGGAAGGTTTCACAGTGCCCCTGAACTATGCTTCAGGGAAGAGTGAAAGACTTCTGAAGTGCAGAGATGGGGGAAGGAGCACACTCCAAGCAAAGGAAATGGTACGTATGAACAGATGGAACTGAGAGATGAAATGCTAAGCTCGCTTATAGGCTAGTTTCGTTGGAATATAGAATGAGTGAGGTAACGTGAAATAAAGCTGGAAAAGTATATGAAAGCCAGGTCATAGAGAAGCTGAAATGTCAGGCTGAAGAGTGGGTATTTAATCCCAAAGGTGATGGGGAGCTATTGAAGGGTTTTGAGTAGAGGAGAGCCCAAGGCAGATCTGTGCTTTCTGAATCTTATCTTATCTTGGAATCTTATGTGGAGAATAGATTGAAGAGGAGAGAGACTGGAGTCAGGGAGTCCAAATAGGAGGCCAGTAAAGTAGTTCAGGTGAGAAGGGATGTAGGCAAAAACTAGGGGTGGTGGCTATAAGAATGGAGAGATGCTGCAGAGATAAGATGGACAGGATTTGGATAAGAGGAAGATTCCCTTTGATGCCTGACTAGGTTATATTAGGCTTTTATTATACAGAATTATACTATGGGGAATGTGATTAGACTCAAGGTATATCTGAATCCTTTTATTCAATTAAATATTTATTGAATATCTTGGTATCCTAGTTGATATGGGAGATACAAAGAAGAATGATATAATTTCTGTTCTCATGAAGCTTTCAAGCTGGTTATGGAGGTAAGATATAACATATGAAAGTCTAACCAATAAATATATGAAATTAGGGGAATGATTAGATCATCTCTTTGGACCTGTCCCAATTCTGTGAATGAATGGATGAATTAACTTAAAAGCATTTATTAAGCACTTACTATGTGCAAGATGCTAGAGATACAAATGTAAAAGTGAGGCAGTCTTTGATCTCAAGATTCATTTTCATGAGTTCAAATTTGGCCTCAGACACTTACTAGTTGTGTGACTCTGGGCAAATCACTTAATCCTCTTTGCTTCAGTTTCCTTCTCTGTAAAATGAGCTAGAAAAGGAAATGGCAAACCCTTCCAGTATCTTCTGCAAGAAAACCCCAAATGGGAGTCACAAGGAGTTGGATATGACTGAAAGAAGATAACATATGTAAGGAAATAGTATCTAAGAAGGGGACTTTTGGTTTGGTGAGACTCAGGAATGGTGAGTGGAGCCATATAGTAATCAATTATCATGCCCTTCTTACAAACAATGGTATAATTAATTTGATTAATGTTTCCAGAGAGAGAGATGTGTGGGAAGAAGAGGGAACACTTTTGCAGCAGAGCAGATGGCAAGATGTCCAGGGTGGAGGGATGTGAAGTATGGTCTACAGTTGGATCAATATGATGGGTTTGGTGAGTTTGTACATCCTCCCCAGTCAGGATAGCTCAGTCCCAGGGCAGACATATGAAATGCCATGGATACAAGACAGTTTATGCTAAATATCAAATAAGTGGTGAAAACAATAAACCTTATAGAAGTTATAGGAGTTCTAAGGAGGAAACTATCACTGTGAGTTGAGATGTGCAGGTAAAACTTCACAGAGGAATTAGGCCTTGAACCAAAACTTAGAGGTTGAGTAGGATTTGAATACTTGAGTACTTCCCAAAGGAAGAGTCAACAAAGACCTGGGCTAGGAATCGAAAAAGCATCTTGGAAGAGCAATGGATAGACAAGTAGCAAAGGCTTTGTGTTGAGGATTGGTAGAAGGCAATATTGAAAGGTCAAACATCGGATGAATGGTATTCAGCGATGGAAGAGCGTGTTGTCACAACTTGATGCAATGATGGCTGGATACTCCTCCTGAATACATTCTTCCATGGTTTCAGGAAATAACTGAGGTCTAATGGAAATGGCTGTATCTACCCTTTGGCCATGTTGTTTTCCTGTGTTAGACTGTAAGCTCCTTGAGGGCAGAGAGTATCTTTTTGCTTGTATTTATATTCCTAGCACTTGGTATTGTGCTTAGCACATTGTAAGCTCTTAATAAATATCTGTTGATTTAATTGACTTGACTTGAAGCCTACCTGAAGCCAGTGTATTTAGGAGAATCAGATAGAAGGAAAAGAGCTGGTGACACTTTCATCAAACCAACCTATAGTTGGCAGTGAGCTGGGAAAGGGTGTGTGGGGAAAGGATAGATATAAGATCCAGGAAAGAGGAGCAGCACAACAGCTTATTTCTTTTGTGGGGGGCTCCACAAAGGTTTTTTTTTTTTGCCCTTGAGGTTCCCCTATGGAATGGGAGAGAAGGGTTCCTAATTGTCCACTGGGGACTCTGTGCTTTGTGATATTCCAATAGTCAAACACAATGTACACCAGGTAGGTGGTGCAGAGGATAGAACACCAGGGTTGGAGTCAGGAAGACCTAAGTTCAAATCCAGCCTCAGACACTACCTGGGTGACTCCAAGTAAGTCACTTAACCCTGTTTGCCTCAATTTCCTCATCTGTAAAATGAGCTGAAAAAGGAAATGCCAAACCACTCTAGTATCTTTGCCAAGAAAACCCCAAACAGGGCCACAAAGAGTGGGATACAATGAAACAGCTGAACAACAACAACAACAGAAAGGGGTATCTAACTTGGAGAAGAAACAGTTGAGGGAGAATGTCTAATATTTGAGGGTCTGTAAGAGAAACTTAACTTGATCTGCCTAGCCCCAGACATCAGAACTCAGAACGATAAGCAGAAACTGCACAGAAATAGATTTCGGTTGATATAAGGAAAAACTTCCTAAAATTACAGCTACCAAAAAATAGAATGTGCTCTCTCAGCAGGTAGCACACTCCTCTTTACTCGGAAAATAGAATAGAGACTGAATGACCACTGGTTGGGGGTGTACAGAGGACATTCTTGTTGGGGCGAAGATTGGACTAAGTAATGTTTGAGAACCTTCTAACTCTGAGCATTTTCATTCTGCTTATGTGATTGCCCCACCTGAACTCACTCCCATCTCCTGGCCTCAAGGCCCTCTTGGATCATGGGCTCATAGACCGAGAACTGGAAGGGATGTCAGAGGTTCTCTAATCCAATTTCCTCATTTTACAGATAATGTAACTGAGGCCCAGGCAGTTTAGATGACTTGCTAGAGATCATGTAGGTAATAATTGGCAAGTTCAGAATTTGAACTCAGGTCTTGGGGCTCTAAGTGCAGCGTTCTCTCCACTTCATGGTTAAGAATCCTTGACCTAGAGGATTTCTAAGGTCCCTTCCAGCTCTAACATTCCATAAAGGCTATTTATTACTTTTAAAACCGTGCGAGTAGTAATGCATCTCCTTCACACCGCACTCCTAATGAGGTTATTTTCTCTGAGTGCCCAATTAGATCGTATGAAATCAGCTTTCTGTTCTGGGAGGATAATTAGAGGGAAGCCACTTATCCTGATGATGGAATAAGCCTCTTAACTGAGCATCCTTATAGCTACAACCCTCTTTCCTACATCTAGGTTAGTTAGTATCTAAGTACAATGTAGCAAAAGATGGAGTTTTTGTTTATACATGGAGATCAGTCTTGCAAATTGTTCTCCCCAAAGGTGAGAAGCAATTTGTGCTGGAAAGATAGTCAAGATTTGTGATGTCATTTAAAATAATACTGTAGTTAAGTGAACCCAACTCCTAATTAGCCTCACTAATAGGCATAACGACCACATGGAGAAATCCCAAACCTTTTATCATCAGAGGACCAGAATATGCTTTGGCCAAAAGATAAAATCACACTCTATGCCCCAACTTTTCACCATACCAAATAGCAGAACCTGTCTTTCTTATCTCCTCTAGTGAAGCGTTTTCACATTGTGGGCACTTTGAATGTATATTAAATACACAAATGAAAATCTGTCATCTTGTGTCTTCTTTCCCCAGCTGACCCAGCATAGAAAGTGCTGATCATCAGAAAACAAACCCACAGACCAAGGAACGAGGGCAAGAAGAAAAGCAAAGGGCTGGATAATCCACAAATTGGATAACTACCCACTGAAGAATCAAAAAGTTTAGCTGTTAACTATATCCTGTGGGTGTAGGGCAAGCTGGGAAAACATTTTGTGGGTTGGCAATGTTTTTTTCCTCCTTGACAAATGGTTTGACTGTAGATCATTGCCTTTGAATGGCAATACTCAAATCATTCCCAGGAAAATGTTCATTCTGTCACCTATTTTTCACAAGACTTAAGTGCTCAGCCACACACATTACCAGTATCTTACACATAATGTTAGAGCTGGAGGGGGTCTCAGGGATCATATCATCCAAGACCTTCATTTTACAAGTGTAGGATTGAGGCTTAGGGAGTTGAATAAATGGATCAATGAATCAAAAAACCTTTATTAAATGGGGTTCAGTGGATAGTGTGCCAACTCTGGAGTCAAGAAGACTCATCTTCACAAGTTCATATTTGGCCTCAGATACTTACTGGCTATGTGACCCTGAGCAAGTCGCTTAACCCTGTTTGCCTCAGTTTCCTCATCTGCAAAATGAGAGAACCAAGATGAGACTCCAGGGTAGTGTTCTGTACCCTATACCACATTGTCATTCCAGGACAAAATTGCAAAATTGTGACATAAAAGCTTCGCTTGGGCCCTATCTAGCCATCTTTCAGGGACCTGCTGCTCTCTTTCTATATTCTTGCCCTTGCTCCCAATGTCTTCATGCCAACCCTCAGTTGTCCACACTCTCTGATATCCCATTCTGTACATCTTTCTTCCTTTCTCCCTTCTGGTAAAATGTCCCCTGTCCTCTTCTCACAGGGCCATTTCGTTGCTAGAGAATCTGAAATGTTCCATGAAAGTCCTGGATAACATTTACATTTTAAAAGGAAACTTCTATGACTTAACCCACACAGGAGCGCATAAAGGTGTTAATTTAAGGCAGATAGGTAGACCAAGAGACTGATACTTTGGGGCAGGGGCTGACACTCGGGATGCAATAAGTTACATATGTAAGGGGTTACCAACTTAGCCTACTCACAGGGCTGGTCCAACGCACAGCAACCTCCTAGGCAGAAATCTAGACCCTGGTTGACGTTTTCTTCCAGGCTGGAGTGCCCTCTGCTGGACATCCTCACTCATTATACCCTGCTTGTCCCAGGAAAATAATTAGCCTAAGGAATCATAGGTTCTGAGTTGGAAGGGACCTCAAAACTAGTCCCACAGTTCCCCTTCTGAAATCTCCAACAAGCAGTCATCCTGCCTTCCTTTGAAGGTCTCTTTTGAGGGGAAACTGCTACTTTCTGAGCCAGCTCATTCCAATTTTAGATAGCTCTAATTGTTCAGGGGCAGCTGGGTGGTGCCATAGTGCACAGTGCTGAACTTAGAGTCAGGAAGACTCATCGTCATGAGGTCAAATCTAGCCTGAGACACTTACTAGCTGTGTGACCCTGAGCAAGTCACTTAATCTTGTTTGCCTCAGTTTCCTGATCTGTAAAATGAGCTGGAAAAGGAAAGGCCAAACCTCTCCAGTATCTTTGCCAAGAAAAACCCCAAATGGGGTCACGAAATGTTGGAAATGGCTCAGCAACAACAACAATTGTTAGGAAGTATTTTGTTACCTGTAAATTTGCAATTACAGCTCCAAATCATTGATCCTGTGACTTGTGAGAGGCTACTTCCTGAAGAAACCTCATATTTGAGACAATCTTTGGGAATTAATATTCATTTAGGGAAACTATTGAATACTCAAAGGCCTCTGCTTCATTTTTCTCCTCCTAGTAAAATGTTCTTCTGTAATATTATGAATGACATTCTTGCAAGTGCGCACATTGGCTTCAGTGTATTTGTGGGTAGTCGTCATCTACCACTTATTAAGTACCTACTGTGTGCCAAGCAAAGTACTAAACACTGGGATTACAAAGAAAGCCAGAAAATAATTCCTGTATGATGCGGATGAAGGTCAAGCAAAGGGGACAGGGTAAGACTGGTTAAACAGGTGGGACAACCAGGAGAGAACTGTTGTTGATGTTCAGTCATGTCTGACTCTTTGTGACCCCATTTGCTGTTTTCTTGGCAAAGATACTGGAGTGGTTTGTCGTTTTCTTCTCCAGCTCATTTTACAGATGAGGAAACTGAGGCAAACTGGGTTAAGTGACTTGCTCAGGGTCAACGTGACTAGTAAGTGTCTGAGGTCAGATTTTAACTCAGGAAGATGAGTCTTTCTGACTCCAGGCCTGGCCTTCTATTCACTGCACCACCTAGCTGCCAGGTGCACACAGTGTGACAAAAACCTAGGTAGCATATAGTTATCCTTTCTACATCACAGAGGGTAAGGGTATGATGCCCTTTCAATCTGGAAAATCTGAGTAAAATTTTTTGGCTCTCCCTTTGTGTTAGAGGAGAAGCCTGAATTATTATGATATTAAAAGATAAAATATGTTGATATTATATAATACTATACATATATTTTATGCATTTCCAAGTTTCTAAACTTTTTCTGTGTCATCCGCTGATCTTCCCATGTTGTCTGCTGCTTCCACAAAACTCCCCCAAAATTCCCATTTAATTTCTTGTGATGACCTAGGATATATCAGAACTTTGTTGGGGAAAGTCATGATGTGTAAGGAATAACTATCAAGGAGAAGAGGGTAATCAATAGTGTTAAATGCTGCAAAGAGGTCAAGAAGGATTGAGGATTGAGAAAAGGTGATTAGATTTGTCCTTTAAGAGATCACTAGTAACTTTGGAGAGTGGGACCTATGAGTCAACAAAAGTGAGAGAATATTCTAAAAGGGTAGTCAGGACCTTTGAAATGTCAAAAGAGACTCTGGGATAAGGTTTACAAATGTATGACTTAGGCTTCCATGATCTTACTGTCCATGAAATAGAAGATAGAGTGGTACTTACCCAATACTGTCTTAAGCCAATCTCAAATACTGAAATTTATGACTTTATAAAGTAAGTAACACCAAATTTCCATTTAGAAATGAAGGATCTAATTCTGAGGGTTATTTTTTTACACAGGTGTTTCTCTTTCTTGAATTGTCCAAGGTAACAATTCATGTTTATTTTCATATGTAACACACTCTTACTCCAAAGTCTCATCAGGGTGTGGAGGTAACCTTGAGATCTTGAAGGCTATTGTAGCAATAAACTCTGCTAAACTCCATTTGGATTTACCAAGCTGGATGACAGGCTTTGAGTATAGTCCTAGCAACAACACAACTGTTTTCTGAGAGCCAGCTTAGCTAAGCACAGTGAGGCACATCACCTGAGGATGCCTACTTAATGATGAATTATATGAATGTGACAACTTGTAAAATGACTTAAAATACAAAATGTCCTTCAATTCTGCATGATCCCCTTCCACTTTTAGGTGACAGTGACAATATGACAGAAAAGGAAGCATGCATCACATGTTTTTCAGATTGTCTGCAAACATTAACTTAGATGCTGATACTTCAAAGATGAGACTAATCCAGTAATGAAAAATGGATTTAACTCCTAGAGGAACAGAGTTATAGCACTCTGGATATTGTTGCTATGCATGAAACCAGAAGGCTAGAGGAAATTGCAGCTAAATGGAAGAATGAATCACATGTTCTGCTGGGAGACACAAAAGGGTTGACAGAGTTGGTCTTATATGAATCCCAAGGCAGCAAGAAACATAATTTCATGGGACACTCATAAGAATCACTTCACGCAGTGGTACTCATGACATGCATTTGTGAAAAGATCCCCAGGAAGATAAATTGTAGCTTACGTGCTAAAGTATGGTTCAAAGCATGAGGAAGCAGAAAAATTCAATAAAGAACTTGAAAAGACTCCCCCTGCCCAGATTAAAACAATATACACTTTAATAACCAGTGAGTTAAATATGGAAGTAGATTATGGTGAGGATGGAAAAGATATATTAGGAAATATATCCACCATGATAGCAATCCTGAGTCTCTGGATGAAACGTGGAGAGTCTTTTCCTGGCCCTCATGGAAGAAGGAGGCAGCCCCTCAGCAAAGGCTTCTAAATGGGCAGAGATTTTGTAATAATTTTTCCGTGATGGGATCTCAGCTGAGGCGGCTGGGTAACACTGAGAGTGTGGTGGTATAGGGTGAATCTTGGTACTGATGTTGATAACTGGGAAGAATGCATGCATGGGTGTAGTGAACTCTTAGCTACTTTACTAAAGATGACCCTGATTATGGATGAGGATTGATGACCATGACTGGTGTCAGCATTTGTTCTGTGGTCCTGATTTCCCCAGAGCTTTTCCTATTTGTCATTTTAAAAGGAGATCTATTGTGAATTACACTCAACATCATTTACCACATTACAGATCTGGGCCTTGGTCCTTTAAAGTGGGAATGCTAAACCTGGGGTTTCTGCTCTTCTTTCTCTTCTCTCTTCAGTCACTTCAATTCATTCCTTCAGTGGACTCTCATATTGTTTCCTCTTTCTTTTCTCTCTCTCGCTCTCTCTTTTTTTTTTTTTTTGGTTTTTCCTCTAGTGTGGCCTATGCCAGGCTTCTCATATCTCTGATGTCAGATTTGTCCAGTAACATTCCTAAGGCCATTAAAGTGGTACAATTAGCAGGCCTTGAGGTCTTTGACAACAAAAAGTGGGATATGGTAGGAGCATATCACCTAAGGCCCTGCCACATAGACTGGTCTAATTTCTCTTAAGACCTTGCCATTTAATCTGGACCAGTTTTTCCCTAAAAGGCAGGAAAGTTGTGCCAGAGTCTTGATTGGTTCAAGGGTTTAAGGTTCAAGCCACAGATATGGCTTTCCAATTACCTAGGCAATAAAAAGGCCAGCTTACAAGGAGTCAGTAACCATGTGATTCTGATCCAACATACCCTACCAACCAGATGCTTTTTTGTATGGAGATGAGCGGGGCCTAGTCTCCTTCAGCTCGGCTTATATCCACCCTGTGTAGCTATTTTTTGTTAAGTTTTATACGGTTTACAAGTGTCTTATTTTATTCCAATCTCAGACCTTAACCAGTGGAATTGCTTGAGTCAGGTCTGACCTACAACAGAGGCAGCATAAAACAAGAAAAAAGAATAGGAAAGTCGGCAACAGAGGAACTGTGTTCAAATCCCACCTTTGCTGCTTACTAGCTGTGTGTAGAAGCTCTCTAAGCCCCCATTTCCTTATCTGTCAAAGGAGGAGGTTGAATTGGGATCAGAGGGGTCAAACTCCCTGTCCACCAAGCACTCTAAAACTCCCAAGCACAGCCCTAACAAGTTTATTTTATCTATGTTGTGTCCTATTTTTAAAAATAGGACACAACATAGATAAAATAAATTTGTGGTTTTCTAAGTCAGTAGCTGGCCTTCGGGGATTCATTTCTACTTGAGTGTGATACCACTGGACTAGGTGACCTCTAAGGCTGCTTCTATGTCTAAATCTAAGATCCCATGATCCTAGGTGACTTTTCTAGAGTCCTAGATATAGTATGCATTTAAAGCAACATTAAAATCCAGGCCTTTCTGACTGTCTATCAATGGCTCCAGTCACTATACCCTCCTCATCATGGGACAGAGGATTCTGGATTCTCAAAGAATATCCAACAGAGCAAAATTCCCACAGGTCCTACCAAGCTAGAAAGGCTTTCAGTATGGGTCTGGGGCTGAATCACGCCTGTTGTCCAATGTTGATTGTTGTCCAATCAGCCTAGCCAAGGTAAGAGGCTCATCACCAGCTTGGTCTGAGGATGTCCGATTATTTTAGCCACAGTAGATCTCAAAGTCCCACTATGACATTATTTAGGAGTGTTCAATCTGTGTTGGTTGGGGAGACCATTAGGGCAGGATTGATGTGAAAGATTTTAGAGCAAGAGGAAGGTTTAGAATCTAAGAAGGCCATAAACCTCACATTGGTTCATTAAATCTCACCATTTAATTTCAGCAGGAAGGAATTGAATGTAGGTGCTAGAAGAGATAGTGTTGAAGGCAGCCTTAGAAACAGAGTGGCACCATCGGGAGCAAACAAAGCATTCAGTTACAGAGCTAACTGACCATAAAAGTTTAGAAATTTTTAATCAAGCCCAGATCTTATCAAGACACAGTGCCTAGTGAGTCTTGCTATTTTTACATACCCAACCCTCCCCCACTCTGGTTGATCCCAAGTTCTGGGATTGAAAAACATTTTAGATAAATGTACTGCCTCAAAGTTTGGAGCCCAATAACAAACGCGCGGGCATGTGTGTGTGTGTGTGTGTGTGTGTGTGTGTGTGTGTGTGTGTGTGTGTTTACAGAGTGCTTTACATGTTTCATTTTATCCTCACAACAACCCTGGAAGGTAGGTGCTATTATTATCCCCATTTCACAGAAGAGGAAACTGAGGTAAATAGAGGATAAGTAACTTTTCCAGGGTCACAGTGTTTGAGGATGGAACTGAACTCAGTTCTTCTTGACTCTAAGTCCAGTGCTCTATCCATTGTACCCCTTAGCTTGGGGAGGCCAAGCAGAATGATTATTTATCCACCATGCATTTGCACAGCAGTTTGGAGGAAATATGGAAGGCCTCTGCTTTGATTATACCACCACACTATCAGGAAAAGGTCCTGTTCATCATCACCTGGGAAAGGTGAAAGCCAGCAGCATAATCTACCGATGCCATTGGGGGTGCCATTGGGCACAGTATGTTATGCCACATGTCCAAGGCTGTAGCTGGTGCCAAAGAATGAAGAATCTCTAACAGAAGCCGTAGTTCATCACTCCATAACCAAGGAATTGGGCAGGGCTGATTTTGTACCATCTCCAGGCAATCTGCCCCCCCAACCCATGCCCCCCGCCCAACGCTGCACCATTTCTCTAGAATGTTCCACTTCTGTTTTCCAGTTTAGTATTTGTTCCACTGCTGGCAGAATGGTATTCAAGATTGTTCACTTGCATGGGTTCCCATTAATTGCTGAAGGTCCTTGTCCAAAACAAATTACAACCAAATTTTAGAAGGGATTGAAGAGAAAAAAAGATTAGGAGATTAGTTGTTACTTCCCATGGACCCATTGGCCAGTGAACACAAAGAATGTGTAAATTAAGAGATTAAACCGTGTCTGCAGTAAGGCTGGGTCCAGTTGTTGCCATGCCAATTAGCTAAAAACAACGCTATGCACTCGGCTCTTAAAAGCTCCCCTCTTTGCGGGGCTGATGGGTTCTTCTCACATGTGTGCCTGATGTACTTACAAGTGAATGCCAGTTTACATGAACTGGGAACACCTTCAGAGGGAAGTCTAAGCACCGAGGTAGGTACAAGAATGGGGAAAGTAACAGAAGAATTCACTGAGAACAAAAGAGACCAGGGCCAGTTAAAGCATACGTGCCTCCTTGTGTATAGCTCCCCCTTGGCCTTTTCCAGACTAGCTGCCGTGTCTGGGTAATTCAATGTCGTGACCTCTGAACAGACAGGACCCCAGTGCTGGAAGATTTACCTGGTCTTTCGTCACCTACTTCACACTCATGTGTTTCCCGCAGACACAACAGGAAGAACCTCCTTGGATTCAAGAGAGGAGTGTGACAGGAAGGAGCTTTGTGGATTAAATCAGGAGTCACCATCACAAGATGACACTGTTTGCCTTGTTGAGGGGTATGGTCCCTGGAGGGACACACATAGGAATCGGCAGAAAGCATTCTTCCCCTTTGCCCAGACAAGGAGGCTTCATCAGAAGTACCCAGAAAGGGCCTTTCACTCACTGACGGGGATGGGGGTTGGAGGAGCAAAGGGGAGGGGAAGGATTGTAGAAAGGGGAGACTGCTACCCTCAGAGTGAGGAGAACCCCACAGAGCCTTTAAAGCTCTTCACAACCTGGCCCCAATCTATCTTTTCAGGGTTAATATAAATAACTTCTTTTCATGCTCCTATGGTTCAAACAACCTTCTTATTGTTTCTGATGCAAAGTACTCCATTTCCCTTAGTACTGGCTGGGAATGTATTCCCTCCATTCTCTCTCTTTCCTCTCCCTTGCCTCCTTCTCCTTTTTCTCTTCTTCCTCTTTCTCTTCCTGTTCTCTTCCTCCTTCTCCTCTTCTTTTTCCTCTTCTTCTTTCTCTTCTTCTTCCTCTTCCTCCTTCTCTTCTTCTTCTCTCTCTCTCTCTCTCTCTCTCTCTCTCTCTCTCTCTCTCTCTCTCCCCTTTATGAGGACTTTCTGATCCCTTATCAGCTAGTGCCCTTTCCCTTTCTCTCCCTACCCCATAATCTTGTATCTATTTTGTATATGCCTCTTATGTGCATTCTGTGTCCCTGGCACAATGTGTACAATGGGAGACAGAGTGTAAGTACACGACCTAGGATTCCACAATTAATGTAAACAGCAAAAGAAATTGCAACTATCCCATGGGAAAACTTGTACATGACCCTAAGCTATTGGAATTTACTTTAGTTTCACCCTGACACAGTACTTTCTTTATTCTGTTTCTGTATAATAAAATATATAGAGGTGACACTTATCTAGAATATTTAAGGAGAAGGAAGGATGATTATGATCTCTGGCAAATTAAGACTGATTATAGGTCTTAAGGGGCAGCTAGGAGGCACAGTGGATAGAGTGCTGGGACTGGAGTCAGGAAGTCCCGAGTTCAAATCAGGTATCAGACACTTACTAGTTATGTGACCCAGAGCACATCTTTTTTTGCCTCAGTTTCCTCATCTGTAAAAGAAGGTTAATAATAGCACTTGCCTCCCAGGGTTGTTAGAAGGATCAGATATGATAACTGTAAAGTGCTTAGCAATGTGTTTGATACATAGTAAGCACTATAGAAATGTTAGCTATTATTATTATTTTGCCTTTTGGGAAGAATTGGTTTTGTGGTTGAGAAACTTTACAGCTCTGTGGGCCATCAAGCTAGTCTTTCCGTTCGTAGATATTTTGTGTGCTCTGATGCTTTTCTGATCCCCTAAGAAAGCATCTGGGACCTGTAGAAAAGGACAATGACAATTTCTGAGGGATAAAAAGAAATTATGATTGCATGTATGCTACCACATAGCATTCCAAAAAGGTTCTGAAAGTCGGTAATTGCATCAACCATAATTGCATGAATTTTTCCACAACCCCTATGAACATTAACCTTCATTACTTCTAATTATATTTGCAAGTTTAGTGGGTGTAAAGTGATACTTCAAAGTTGTCTTAATTTATATCTCTTTGATTATTAGTGAAGTTGAATATTTTTTGAATGACTAAACAATTCTTGTTTCTTTTGAAACTGGCTAGTCATATCCTTATACTATTTATACATTGTGTACTGAGAGCTACTGCTATGAATTTTTATGCTTTTTTGTTGTTTTGATAAAAGGATATTTTCTGACAAGACATAGCATGAACAGAAGACAAAGGCAGAATTGGTGGTACAGTAGATAGAGCCCTAGACCTGAATCCAAATTTAGCCTCAGATGCTTATTAGTTTTGTGACCCTAAAAGTCACTTAACCTCTGTCTGACTCAGTTTCTTTATCTGTAAAATGGGGGTAATAATAACACCTGCCTCCCATGATTGTTGTGAGGATAAAGTGAGATATCTGTAAAATATTTTTCATACCTTGCTATATAAGTTATTATTATTAATTATTAATTCATTCCCCCCCCCACAATGGGGGCACACTTTTCCCTAAACCGCTTCAATTCCTAGGAAGAGTGGGATCAAACTAAAAGCACTGAAACAAAACACGAAGTTCACTCCCAAATTCAACAGAGCCAATGGATGAGTCCCTTATTCTTGGTTGCTCCACTGCAATGTTGACTCTTGAGATTACTCGTCGTCAGAGTCTGTGGCTGGCATGGATTCCAGTTCCTGGACCTCTACTGCTCTTCTGACCTTTCAGAGCTTCAAGATTAAACCCTAATTCATCTTATCTCCAGTACTCCCTTACCTAAAGTAGGGAAGAATAAACACAACAGGGATAGAAGCAACAGCAGGGTCATATTCTCATGGCTTACAGCCAGAGAGTGATAGATTTCTCTTGACATTAGATGTCACGTTTTAACAACATGTTCGCAAAAACTATGTTTATTCACTTTTTTCTTTCAATTATATTGCTTTTATTTTTAAAGACTTCTTAATTTTAATGCAATCTAATATATCTTATTCCTAATCATTCCTTTTATTTTTAAAATAAAAGATAAATCTCCAGTCTACAATTAATATGAATACTTTCAAATCCAGCCTCAGATACTGCTGGGCAAGTCCTTTAACCATTATCTGCCTCAGTTTTGTCAACTGTAAAATAGTGATATTAATAGCAATAAATCAAACGAGATAATAGTTGTAAGACCCTTAACACAGTGCCTAGCACATTGTAGGTGCTTAACAAATGCTTCCTTTTTTCCCTTCCTTCCTTCCTTCCTTCCTTCTTCATATTGTGGTATAAGATGTAAACTTTCATGCTTTCTCTTTCAAAGTGACAACCAATTTCCCCAAGAACATTTGTTGAGTAATCAACCATTTCCTCAATTTTTATTTTCTTTAGGTTTATCAAATGCTAATTTTTTTATACATTTGGGCGGATATCCAATGTATCTTGTCCAGTCCATTGATCATTTTCTTTCTTTTGTTCCAAGAACAGATAACTTTGATGATTGCTTTGTAATATGTTTCAAAGTTTAGGAGCAGGAAACTACCCTCATCACTTTTTCCTCTTCAGTATGACCCTTCTTGCCCCTTGTTTTCCCATGTAAATTTCATTATGATTTTGTCTAATTCTATGAAGGAGTCCCTTGCTATTTTGATAGATTTTTTGTATTAAGTATAAATTAACTTAGAGAGTAATGTGGTTTTTTTTAACCATATCAATCTGACCTATTCTTGAACATTAAATTTACTTTTTAGCATTTCAATATGCAAACAACAGAAAAAGACTATTTTAAAAATGACTATTATGTACAACTTGTTTTTAAAAGTACATGTTAAATTTGAAATGATAGTCAACACTACTTGTTTTTATTCCCTTTTGTTCTGATCTTGTCTATATATTTTTAAATGTTTCATTGACACTATTTTTCTTTATTTTTGTATTTGTAACAAATTTGTAACAAATAGGTACAGCGAAGCAAAACAAATTCTCATGTTATCTATCTCTGATCCTTCACTTAACTATCACTCTAATCCATCACGCCCTTCCCAAGTGGTGGGAGACGTGCTTCATCATCAGTATTCTGAAGTAATGATGTTATTGAGTTTGTTGTACTTTATTGTAGGTATGAATCATCACCCTATTAAAATTACCATATCTCTCATTAATTAATCAATAAGCTCTGAGCTCCCACTCTATTTTATTAAATGGCATTTGTTGAAAATAAAATGTTTTCTAAAAATATTATAACAGTTCCCAGTCATCCTGATCTATGTCTTCCACTGAATTCTGAATGACTCTGGAGGAGAGAGGGAGACTGAAGACTTTGCACAGCTCTGCCTCACTTAAATCCAGTTCACTTGCAAGTCAAGACATCACCCTCCTGATATCATTGGTCCTCTTGGAGAACAAAGGACAAACAACAACAATGGTAACAGTATCTGTAGTTCCAATGGAAGGGGCTATTGAAGTTGTTATACATTGATCAGAGTTCTTTAGTCTTTCAAAGTTGTTTTCCTTTACATTATGGTAGTTATTGTATAAATTGCTCTCCTAGTTCTGCTCTCTTCATTCTGTATCAGTTCACACAAGTCTTCTGAGATTCCTCTGACTTAGCATTTTCATAATTTCTTAAGGTACAACAATATTCCATTATATTCATGTATCACCTTTTGATCAGCTGTTCCCCAAATGACAATTACTTGTTTCTGATTCTTTGCTTCAAAAAAGTGCTTCTATAAATATTTTTGTATATGTGGGTCCTTTCTTTCTTTCTTTGAGCTTTTCGGGGATATAAGTCTAGTAACAGTATTACAAGGTCAAAGGGTAGGTAGTGACTATTTGGAAATAGATCAAAATTCCTTTCCAAAGTGTTTGAACTAAAAGAAGCTTGTCTTATAGCTAGTATTTCTAGAATTATATAAAATAAGAGAACTGATGGGAAGCGTCTTTGCTTTACCTCTGAAAATACTGTAAAGCCCCCTAATGTTTTTCCATTAGAGGTAATATTGGTTTTTAGAGAGATGGTTCTCCCCATAATGCTTCTCCATTAGAAATAGCTATTTTAGATATATAATATTTACCATGTTAAGGAAAGGTCTATTTATTTCAATGTGTTTTTTTCATTAACACAAAGAAATGTTATATTTTGTCAAAAACTTTTTATGCATGTATTGACATAAGCATGTTATTTTTTATTTTTTTGCTATTAATATTATTTGTAGTTTTATCGATACTGAGTCTAGCATGCATATAATAAAAAAAAATTACTACAGCCTCTTTGTTAGTATTTTCTTTCTTTGTTTTATGTATCCCTGGATTAGGTGTCAGGACTATATTTGCCTCCCAGAAGAAATTTGGTAGGTTATCTTCTATCTCTGTCTTTGAAAAAAATTATTAAAGTTAGTTCTTTTTTGAATGTTTGATAGATTTACTTGTAAATCCACATGGTCTTGATTTTTTTTTCCTTTGGGTATTAATTTGTGGCTTGTTCAATTTCTTTTTTTTCTGAGATTGGGTTATTTATATTTTCTTTTTTTTTTGATCTATCAACATGAGTAGTTTACATATTTGCAGATATTCATCTATTCCATTTAAATTGTCAGTTTTTTTGGTATACATTGGACAAAATAATTCCTAATGAAGCTATGAATTTTTATTTTACATTTTTGAATATGGCAATTTTCTTTCCCTTTAAAAAATCAATTTACCTATGGTTTACGTACTTTATTCATTTTTAAAAGCTCCTACTTTTATTTATTCAATTTTTTGTTTTGTTTTGCTTATCTCTTTTTTTTGATATTCAGAAATTCTTTTTTGTGTTTTGTTGGGGTTTTATTTGTTATTTTCCCAGGTTTTTAAAGTGCCACATACAATTCATTAATCCATTCTCTTTTCTTGATGAAAATGTTTAAATACATAAAATTTTCCCTAAAGATCACTTTGGCCTCACCCTAAGTTTTCTTGTGTAATTCCATTGTCATTTTCTTTGATAAAATTATCTTCTGTTCCTATGACTTGTTTTTTAATCCATGTATTTTTAAATAGTACATTTTTAGTCTTTTTTTTAAAGCTTGAGTCCTTTATTCAAATGCCCTTATTGTACTGGGGTCAGTAAAAGATATATTTAACCTTTCACTTTTTCAAATTTGTGTATTAATTTTTAAGTGCCCTAGCACATGAGAAAATCCAGAAAACAGAGGTGAGAAGCATAGCAGAAAGTATTCAGGTAATAGTGAAAAGAATGAGAAATAGAAGTGATTTTGTTATTAGAGTATATTGAGGATCACCTGTGCAGAAAAAGGAACTAGATGAAGACTTTGGGGAATATATTCACATGCCTAGCATGTAGACATGATCATCTATCATCCAGACCTCTGCTGGAGCTTTCCTCTTCTGATGGTAGTAGACCAGTTAATACCTTCTTGACTTATTTGAGTGGTCATTTTAACCTTCAAAAGGTAAGGGATGGGACAGCCAGTGGATAGAGCACTGGCCCTAGAGTCAGGAGGACCTGAGTTCAAATTTGACCTCAGACACTTGCTAGTTGTGTGACCCTGGGCAAATCATTTAACCCCGATTGTCTCCCTCCCTTCACCCTCCCCCCCAAAAAAGGGGCAAAGGAATCAACATTGAGAAATTCTCTTCTGGATCTGACTCTATCTAACAAGGAGGAATAGATTGTAGTGATGTAAATTATGGAAACTGGAAGACGTTACTACCTCATCCTAGAGTTTGTGATAGAGAAGAGGAAATCAATGCATATTCTGATATATGTCTCAGATGAAGGGAAAACAGATTTCAAAAGGTTCAGAGGAAAGACAGGCAGAATACTATGTAGGATTTATCTGTAGAGACAAGTGTAAATGCATAAGAAACTCATCAGAAAACAAATTTTTTAAAAAATATACATAGAATATATAAGTAAATCCAACATATAGAGGATGAATATGACAGTATGGCGCAGTGCTTTATGGTTTGTTTGTTTGTTTGTTTTGGCACAATCCTTTAAGAAGAAATTCAGGAATGCTAAAGCTCAGAATGCATGGAAGCTGGAAAGGGAAGCTAAGGAAAACAAAAAGGGCCTTTTTAGCCATATTGGTAGAAAAAGAGACATCAGAGAAGGTATAGTGCCTTTGCTTGGAGTAATTGGGATTATCATAACTGATAATAGAGAGCTACTCATTCTTAATTTCTGTTTTCTTGGTGAAAGACCAACAACTTTACACTGAGAACGACAGAACAAAAATGACTAACAGGGAATTTATACTCAAGTAAGGAGATAATAAAAGAATACCTAGTTGTCCTGTATGAATTGAAGCCACCTGGACCAGATGAATTTACATCTTCCATCCTGAAAAAACTGGTAGTTGTGATACTTGAAGGATCATGAAAAGTAGCAGAGGCACCCCCAAATTGGAAAAGGGCAAAGGGTCATCCTGCTTTTAAAAAAAAAGATTAAGTCCATGTTGATGAGGAGAGTAAAGGCCAAACAAGATGGCTCAGGGCACTGGCTCCATTGTCAGTGGTTTTGCTATTGACTCTACTTGCTGCCTCACTGCCTGGTGGATTCAGGAGGTCTTGATGCCTCAGAATTACAAGGCTGCCACTAAGGCTATTAATGGCCATCTCAGGATTGCTCACCTATGCTTGGGGAAAGGAACCTAAAGGGAAAGAGGCCTCTAGAGGAGGTGCGTCTTTATAGATAGATAGATCATAGATTATCTATCTAAAAATATACAGATACATACATATAAATATTCTAACTATCATGCTCAATCAGTAACCATTTCTACTAGGGTGGGGGAAGGTGCCAGGGCCTGTGTTAGGGCCCACTTAGCAGGAACCCCTAAGCTAATACTCACTATGAGCCCCAGTAAGAAAGAGTTATAGTTCACAGGTGTGACAGTAGAAGCTGGCTCTCCTTTTAAACTAATGAAATTCTCCTATACTCAACAAATCAGATGGGGTCTATTTGGCATAACTGTCTATATTCCCAAATCTGAAAAGGATATTCAGCAAAGATACAACATTGACATAGATGGATGTAGCTTACCTCTCCCTGCATTGTTCATGTTGGTGTGCTGGACGGATGTATATGTATGTCAGAGAGGTCTGAGGGAGCAGCTTCTGACTTCTTCTGCGATGACCTTTATACTTAGGCTACCAGAAAGCTGCATCAATGGCCCCCAGCGACAATAAAGCATCAAAGACAGTTTCACTACCTTGTAAGGGAAAAACTAGCTTAGTCTCTGTGACAATCACCTTACTTTATGCTGCTCCTACCACAGGTATGGTATTTTGGGGGGGCAGTTAGGTGGTACAATGAATAGAGTGAATAGACTGAAGTCAGGAAGACCAGAAATTAAATCTGACTTCAGACACTAACTAGCTATGTGACCCTGGACAAGGGGTACATACTCTGTTTATCTCAGCTCATCTGTAAAATGAGGATAATTATAGTGCCTACTTCCCGGAGTTGTTGTGAGGATAAAATGAGGTATTTGTAAAGTGCTTAGCATAGTGACTAGCACATAATAGGTATTATATAAATGTTGTTTATTGTTGTTCAGTCATTTCTGACTCTTCATGACCCCACTTGGGGTTTTCTTGGCAAAGATACTGGAGTGGCTTGCCATTTCCTTCTCCAACTCACTTTACAGGTGAAGAAACTGAGGTAAATGGGGGTAAGTGACTTGCCCAGGGTCACACAACTAGTAAGTATCTGAGGCCAGATTTGAACTCAGGAAGATGAGTCTTCCTCACTTCAAGTCTGGCACTGTATCCATTTCATTGCCTTAACTGCTATTGTGATAACGTTAACTATTATTATTTTTATTGCTTAATTGCTTTTCTTTGTGATAAAGGAAGATTGAACCCAGAGAAGTTTTGTGTATGTAAAGTAGCTGTGACGTAAAGGCATCAATAAAATATAT
The DNA here is from genome assembly GCF_900497805.2 of Vombatus ursinus. Classification (NCBI taxonomy): domain Eukaryota; kingdom Metazoa; phylum Chordata; class Mammalia; order Diprotodontia; family Vombatidae; genus Vombatus; species Vombatus ursinus. Next base: position 30,593,717 of record NW_020948983.1, on the reverse strand, counting down.
TGTTGTTATTGTTGTTGTTTAAAATAAATATGGTAAAGAGTGAAAGAGGTGTCCCCGAATTGAAGCAGGGTAAATGTCATCCCAATTTTCAAAAAACAGAAGGGAGAAGAGTTTGCAAGATATAAACCAATGAACTTAACTCCTAATCCTGACACAATTGTTTATGTTGAAACAAATTTGTTTACATCATTAAAGTATAGTTTGAGCACTTAAAATGGAAAGCTTTGATCACTAAAAGCCAGTATCACTTCATTGAGAACAGATCATGCCATAATTAGCTTTTTTCCTTTTCCACTCGGTAACCAAGCTAGAGAGTAGCTAGGTGGGGCAGCAGATAGAGTGCCAGGCCTGGAGTCAGGAAGACTTATCTCTCTAAGTTCAAATCTGGCCTCAGATACTTACTAGCTGTGTAACTCTGGTCAAGTCACTTAACCCTGCTTGCCTCAGTTTCCTCATCTCTAAAATGAGCAAGAAAAGGAAATAGCAAACCACTTCAATATCTTTACTAATAAAACCCCAAATGGGATCATGAATAGTCAGACACAACTAAAACAACTGGAGAAAAGCAAGCCAGACTAATAAAGAAACAACAAAGTGTAGCCAATAGAGAACCAGCTTCAAAGTTTGGAAGATCTGGATTTCAGTTCCACCTTTGAAGAGCACTGGCCTTGAGACTTAAACTCTCTGTGTCCTTAGTGACTCTGGGCCTCTGATCTGCATCAGCAAAGGTGATAGCTTAGCTGGTAATTTCTGATGTCAAAGAAATTACAAGTCTAATTTAAAAAAAATCAAAATAAATCTAGACTGGTGGAACAGAGGACTGCTGGAGGAATGGTAGACTTGGATTTCAGTCAATGATTGAGAGTTAAAGTCTTGAAGATAATTCAGTTAAGTAGCTTTAGAACTGGTTATATGGCTGGAGTCAAAGAGTAGTTATTAATGTCATGTTAGGAGGATCTCTAGTGAGGGCTCCAGGAATTGGCTTTGGCCTTGTGGCATTGCTATATCAGATTTGAAGATGGCATGAAACTGACATATTAGATAGCATGATTTTAAATCATAAAGTCTCAACAAGCTAGAAATGTGGGCCAAAATCTAATAAGACTAAGTTTTAAAAAATTAGCTTCACAAATAAGAGATTGGGGAGACATTAATCAATCAATCTACACTTATTAACTATCTCCTATGTGGCAGGCCTGGAGAAGGAAATGGTAAACCACTGCAGTATCTTTGCCAAGGAAACCCCAAATGGGGTCATGGAGAGTCAGAAATGACTGGAAAATGACTGAATGTATGTGCCAGGCACTGTCACCTTCTGGGGATACAAGATACAAAATGAAATATTTTTTTTGCTCTCAAGGAATCTATATTCCATATTGATTCTATTATAGACATGTAAAATATAGGCAAAAGAAATATGTCAGTTACATACAAGGGAGGGAGGGAGGGCTCTTGAAGCCAGGGAGATCAGAAAAAGCTTGTAGAAGATGGTCATTGAGTTGCATTTTAAGGAAGTGGGATATTCTATGAGGTAAAGATGAGGAAAGAGTTCATTCTAGGCATGATGGGAGGGGGTGGCTAGTGCAAAGTTACAGAGATGAAGAATAGAGTGCTATTTGTGAAGAATGTAGAAAAGGCATGTTTGGATTGTAAAATGCTCTTAGAGTAGTTATATGTAATCAGGCTGGAAAGATAGATTGAAACTAGGTTGTGAAAGGTTTTAGAAGCCTAAACAGAAGAGTTTATATTTTACACCTGAGATAATAAGGAACCACTGGAGTTCATTGAATGGGGAAATAACATAGTTAGAACTATATTTATAGAAAATTGCTTTGGGAGCTATTTGGAGGACTACTTAGAGTAAGGAAAGACTTCATTCAGAAAAAAAAAATTAGGAGGCTATTGTAAAAGTCCAAGTGGGAGGTAACAAGAGCCTAAACTAAGGTTGTAAAAAGAAGGGCTCAACTGCTAGAGATGTTGTAAAGGTAGAAATAGCAAGCTTTCACAACTAATTATATCTGTAGGATGGGGGAGAGTAAGAGGAGAGTAAGAGAGTAAGGGGAGTAAGAGCCCTGGGAGATTAGGAGAACGATGGTGCCTACAACAAAAAGTAGAAAAATTCATAGATACAGCTAGACAGCAATTTATCTGAAGAAGATCTGAGGAATCTGGTGGGCTGCAAGCTCAATATGAATCAACAGTGTAATATAGTGGCCAAAACGTGTTAATGCTATCTTAAGCTGAATTAAGAGACCCTACAGTTCTAAAAGGAGGGTGGGAGTTGTTATACTGTTTTACTCTGCCCTAGGCAGCCAGCATCTGGAATATTGTTCAGTTCTTGGTGTTCCATTTTAGGATGGACATTAAGAGGTTCAAGTTCAATCAGAACCAGGAAACCAGGATGGGGAGTGGACTGAAAACCATGCCTTTTTAAGGACTGATTGAAGGAACTTGGTATGTTTACCCTGGAGAATAGTATATGTAGAAGAAACATGAGAGCTCTCTCCAAATATTTGAATGCCTTCTCCTGTAGAAAAGGGATTGTATATGGAATTGGGATCTGCTTGATCCCAAAGGGAAGAATGAAAAATAATGGCTGGAAGTAGCAAAAAGGCAAATTTATGCTTTATTGTTAGGAAAAATTTCCTAATAATAGAAATTATCTAAAACTGGAACTATCTACTTGCAGATTGCTAGGAAAGGGCCTGATGCCAGCACCCTGTTGGTTCAGGATTGATTTTGGGCACCAAATAAGACACTCATGAGCTGTTAACCCATTAATAAAGGGAGGTTTACTTTGCCCTAACACAGCAAGTATATGTAGCAAGGAAAAAGTAGCATTTAACTTTTATAGGCATAGTATCCCTCAGCTCCATATGCAAATGAGTCTGGTCCACAGGGACAAGCCATAGTGACTCTCGTGGTCTTCAAACATCCACCAAATTGGAGGGGCCCCAACTCCATGTGGGTGGGATTTTTTTGTGCTTGTAGGTAACCAGGAAGTGGTATCAAGGGAGACAGGGGCCAACCAGGTTCTGGGAATAGCTTTATTGTCTTTTAGGAAAAACTCCAACTTTCTCTGTTGCAAGAAAATGGGAGAACCCTAGTCCTGTCAACAAGGAGGTATTGGGTTGCCCCTGCCTAGAAGGGAGCAAAGGCTGAATCACCCCTTGTGAGTGCTATAGAAGGAATTCTTAGCCAGGTCCAGCTTGGATTAAATGGCCTCTGAAGGATTTTCCAACTCCATGATTTGGTAATTTTTCAAATGGTTGATCTCTAAGGCTCCTTCTAGTCCTGACATCTTATAATCATAAGATCAAAGGTCAAGAGCCAGATGGTACTGCTTCCCCCAGGAGCTCTGATTAATCACTTGCTATCCATAGTGCTGGCCTTTGAGAACTGCACAGGTTTCCACTTTTTGCTTGCTTCTCATGAAGAGTCCCAAATAAAGCTATTTTTTCTTTCCCCTACCTGCTCCTCGATATTGTGTATTTCAAGGTCTTCCTTCCTTCCTTCCTTCCTTCCTTCCTTCCTTCCTTCCTTCCTTCCTTCCTTCCTTCCTTCCTTCTTTATCTTTCTTTCTCTTTTGGAAAAATTAAAATTCTCCAAAGGGCCCAGCCAATTGCCTTTGAATGACCACACAGTGATTTCTGACAAAGATCTCATTCATAGGCCCCAAACTGCACTGATCCAGGCAGGCAGTGGAGAGACAGCTCCTTATGAATCAGCCTGTGTTAAAAGGTCAGTGACTAGAAACCTCCCTTCTCCTCTCAGAATTTTGGATTTAACAGTAACTAAAGCTTTGAAGATATGGTATAGAAGAGGAACGAACTTACTCAAGTGATCAAGACTGCTAAGTCCTCACTCCCAATATGTTCTAGAGACCTAGTCTGATGTCTTATGAAGGGTGGTGGGGGGAGAAGATGGAATGAGTCTTCAGTATTGAAGGACACAAGGACTAGAAATATTGGCAACAGGAGTTGAGACACAGAAAAGGTATGCAGAGAAGCACCAAGCCCTCCCACAACTCTCAACCATGGAGGCAAGATTGAAGTGTGCCCTAAACCATATTCCTTTTCTTCCTTCACTCAATGAACTTAGTTGATCTTTTTCCTTAGGATTTGGTAAGGAATGGGGATGGGGGATAGAAAAAGATTTTGAGTTTCTCTGGAACTCCACACTATTGGTATGGAAGGCCCATCTCATGACCATATTCTTATATAGCAGGGGTAGTTTCTGAGGTTTCAATTTTGAACACTTTCTAATTGCTTGCTCTATTTAGAGCATTGTTCTAAATACTAGAAGAAATGCAAAGATTACTTGAGACAAGAGTCTTATTCTCTTTGAGTTTACTGATTCTACATACAATCTATATACAAACAGCTATAATACAATTTAAGAAATCTCTTCAAAAGTCCACTACAATCCCACTGTGTTTCAAGGTCAGAGGAAGAGCCCCTCTAAAGGGCAAGGTTTGGCTAGGTTCTGGAAGCTCATGGTCAGTCAATCAGCAGGCATATATTAGACACCTTCATTTTGCCAGGCACTTTCCTAGGTGCTGAGAATGAAGAAACTAAAATGAAAAAGGCTCTGATTTCAATGAGCTTAAAGTCTAAAGGGAGAAGAAATACATTTACATGTGTAAGCCTGCACAAAATAACCTCTTGCTTAGCCATTGTGGGTTTTCTACTCTTTCCACGGTTTGAAGGTTGTCATGCCCAAGACTCTTTGGCAGGAGTGTGCTGGTACCAGCTTGAACCGGCTCTTGAGAACCAATTGTTAAATTTTCATTGTGAGCATGTACACCTTGGAAATTGGTAAATGCTACAAATCAGGGCTTGGTTTATTATTTTGTTGTTTCTCTAGACTTAAGATTTTTTTTTCTTGGAAAGCTGTTTGCTAAACATTTACCCATACATTGTTATACAGAAGTCAAATTGGATGAAGACTGAAAGGTGATCAGATTTGGCAATTAAAGATTCCTCGTAGCTGACAACTGGAGACTGTCAGCAAACTTCCCAGATCCCTCTCACCTTTGTGTGTGTGTGTGTGTGTGTGTGTGTGTGTATTCCAGCATAACCCTGAAGTTGGCACCAGACCAAATGTCAAGAAAGCCAATGGGAAACTACACTGATCTCTTCTACTCCAGAACTACATAAAAGTCAGCCAGAAACTTGAGGGCAATAGAAAAGAAAGCCATAAGAAGAATCAATGCCAAAACAAAGTAGACTCTCAGCACAACCAGAAAAAGGCAAGAGACACAAGCATCCTTAAAGGTTTTGTGTTGGGAGGTAGAAAGACTAGAGGCTTCCTCCCCCAAATCTCAGGAGTTTCAGAAAGCCCTAGGGAGGGGATCTTGGAGGCCCCCAGGAATAGCAATGACCAGCTGCCAGAAACCAGGGCAATCCCAGGTTTCTGAGACATCCCAGGCCCAGAAACTCCCTTACACTCTGCAGAAAGGGCTTGAACATCCATCCAGTTCCTTGAACTTCAGAGATCCAAGGAAGCCTAATCCCTTGAGGTGGAGCTCAGTGCAGGAACTGAGGGAAGAATGAGACTGGGCAAGGCTGACCACCTCCCTCAAAATCATAGCAGGGAGCAGAGACCAGCCCTTGAGCAAAGCTACAAGAAGTTTAAGAGATGAGTATGTCAAAGAAAACAACTGAACAGTATAAAAGTATTGAAAATCTAGAGATTCCCTCCAAAGAATGAGCAAATGACTTCGTAACAATTACAAGTCCAGGCTCAAATAAAAAAAATAGATTTTCCATAAGTACTTCACAAATACCTGGAAAAAATTAAGCAAGAGGAGAAAAGTTTCTAGAAAATGAAATAAAAGGCCTGGAGAAAATAATTGGAAAGAGAATAAATAGAACAGACAATGGAAAACCTTATTCAAGAACTGGACCCCCTAAAAACTAGATTAGACCAAACACAATCAATGACTCTCTGAGACAGCAAGAAATGCTAGAACAAAACAAAAGGTTTTTATACATAGAATAAGATAGAAGAAATCTAATATTAGAAACAACTGGCATGGGAAAAAGGCCAAGGAGAGATAATACAACAGTTGCTGGATGCTCTGTAATTCACAACAAAAAAAGGCTCAATACTATTTAAAGAAACTATATATGAAAACTGCCAACTTATTAGAACCAGAGGGCAAAGCCAAGATAGGAAAAATCCACTGATATCCCCCTGAAAGGAACCTAGAAATGAAAAGTCCCTTATCCATAATCCAAAACTCCCATGTCAAAGAAAAAATATTACAAGCATACAGAAAAAAGTGACCATTAGCACCTTTAGTAATTTCTCCTTTCTTCTATTATTATTATTATTATTATTATAATTCAACACACCTGTCTTTTCAATTTCAGTACCTCTTCACAACAAAAATGTCTCCCCAGTGAAAGGGTCTCTTTGACAGAATATGGGACCATGGCAGCCCTCTAAAGGAATTCCATATGCATAAGATAGAACAAAATGTATGTGTAAGGCCTGAAGAAGGAAAGTAAGGGGGCAGGAAAGAATTCCTTTTCATCTTGATTTACTGAGCTTTCTTCATTTCAACCCTATCCCCATATAGAATGGGTTAGAGCCAAGCAACACCAGTATTCTCCTGACTACCTCCTCTCTCCTCCCTGGAGAGTGGAGCTCTCCTGATCATATGTTTGGGGTCATAATGACTCCAACTGCTAAGGATAAGCCAAAGGGTCATTTAAGGATATGGCCAAGGTAGCTGTATCTTCCTGTTAATATTTATCAATAGGCATCAGAGTTCTTTTAATAAAGTAAAATAGAGTTACAGCCTATGGTAGCCTTCAGGATAGCTTTCTGCAAAAGGCACAGATGGGTCTTCTGACCTGAGTTTCCCTCTGGCTCCCCCTTCAACCCAGTTACTCCACTAGAGTATAGTGAATAGAAAAGGGCAAGGGTTGATACGGTTCTCCCCATGGCCACTCTGATCCTACCATCTCTGCCACAAAATGCTTTCCTTCTATAAATGTTGCTGACCTCCTTTCCCCTATCTGTGTGCCCCCTCTCAAAGCCCAGGCGTGGGCCAGAAACAGGGGACTGTGTCCCAGACACTGCAGCTATTCAGCCTGGGCTCCTAGAGCTGTGGTTACATACTAAGCAATTAGCTTCTTTAGGTTTCAGAGCTGTTCCTATTCTCCTCTGATGTAAATCAAAACCAGGGCCCCTCAATTCCTAGAAATTAAACAGAATGGCAGAGTTTTCAAGTTGGCTTTTGGGATTTTTATGGCTGCACCGGGGGACAGGAAGGTTTAATTTCTTCCATACACAATGTCTCCAACCTGTTCTTACTCAAACAACTCCCCACCAAGCAGAATCAGCCTGTATTTTTAACACTACCAGACCAGATTTGGATTGGGGATTATATGAGGTGACATAATTCAGCCCATTGGATGAAAAAGAGAGGTCCTTCCTTTCCCTTCCCTTCCCTTGGCTCTGGATGCAGTGGTTTGTGATAGGTCCCATAACCTTAGAGAGTATGACTTGAAAGCTGCTTGTCCCAAAGATCCTAACTCAAGCTCCTAGTGTCTAAACAAGCAACATCCAAAGTCTCAGACTTGAGTCAAAGGTCTTTTGCATGTTTATTGATATATAATTCTTTCTATGGTTAGAGTTCCTCTGCTTCCTGTGACCTAAAGCACTTGAGGACATGAACTTTATGTTTTACACAGCAGTGAGTGCTTAATGCACAGATTATTATTATTACCCTTCAATAGGCCTTTCCTGATTCTACTAGTTGGTAGCATTCCATATATATATATATATATGTGAATATACAAATATATTTATATGTAGATGTTGTTTCTCCTTCATATTCAAAAAGGACCAATGACATCACAATGTTCTGGTCAGGATATAGCCTGTTCAACTGCGACAGAGTAAAATAGTAAGATAGTAAAATAGTCTTGTCTTGTCTTGTGCATGAGTTGGATTTAAGTGAGGTAGAGTTGCAAGTTGTCAGACTCACTGTCTCTTCAAGAGTCATCAAAGTCCAGTGGCAAGACAAAAGTTAAGTGACTAGTGATGGCCCTGGATGAAGTGTATGACTTTGGTGTCTTCAATGTCTGATGAAGCTCTAAGTGCTCACAGCACCTGCTTCTGCCACCTTCATGGCCATTGGAACAAATCGCTCTCATTTACCCATTCTGCCTGGGGAAATCTTCACATGTTTGCAGTAGACAACCCCCTGATTCATGGGTTTGAGGCCTGTTGGTTACCCTCAATCTAGTTTGGACCATCATGCTGCACATGCACAGCTTCTTGGAGCCACAGGTGAGAACTGGGTGACAGATAGACACCAAAAGTGGATGAGCAGCCCTAAATGGAGTGTTCAGGGGTGATTAGCACCTCTGGTGTGAGGCCATATATAGACAGATGATAGGTAGATAGAAATAGAGATTGACACACACATCAACATATATATACACACATATAAATATACACATATGTGAATGTACATATAGATGTATATATACATACATTGTATAAATCCTAAATTTATTTATCTATGAATATCTTATGCTCTCCTAGTACAAGATTTTTAACCTTATTGTATCATGGACCCTTTTGGCAGTCTGGTGAAGTCTGTGGACTGCTTCTCAGAATAATGTTTTTAAATGTGTGTAATAAAACGTGTAGGATTACAATGCAAATCAGTTATATTGAAATACAGTTAGTAAATGATTTTTAAAAATCAAGTTCACAGACCCTAAATTAAGGGCCCCTGCTAAACTTTAAATTCCTTGAGGGCAGGAACTATCTTACTTTTATACTTGTATATCCAAAGACTTATCACAGTGGCTGGCAAATAGTAAGCTATTAATAAATGATTGCTGATTGATTATTATTAATAATAAAAATATTTATCATGATTATCATCATGATAACATCGATGGAGTAGTATCAAAATCAAAAGAGGTAATAATTCCACTGGACTTGGCACTCACTGGTCAAACCATTTTTGGAATATTGGGAATCACAATTTAAGAGGGATAGTGGCAAAATGGAGTGAGTCAAGAGAAAGACAACTAGGGTCATGTGATGTCTAGAAAACATGTCATAAGAGGTGAAACTAAAGAAATATGTTATTAGTGTAGGAGGGATGGTTTAATTTAAACAAGAGATGATTTGGGGGGGACATGATAGATGTCTTCAAATATTTGAAGGGTTCTCATGTGGAAGAAAAAATAGACGTGTTATATGTTGCTCCCAGGGGAGAATTTGGACCAGTGAGTTTGGGGTGAAGCAGAAGCAAGACCATTTATACAAAGTAGAGCTTTGAAAAAGTGAAATAACCTCTTTCCAAAGTTATCAATGACCTCAATCACTGAATTTAATAGCTTTTTTCTAATTCCTCATTCCTCTTGACCTTTCTGTAACTTAGATGTTGTCTTATCACCTTCTTCTCCTTAATATTCTCTCAATTTTTTAAATGACTCTACTCTTCATACCCTTCTTACTTGTGTGACCACTGATTACCATCCTTTTCTGGATTTTCATCTAGGTCATGTCCACTAACTATGGATATCCCCCAAGATTTTCTCCTGGGACCTCTTCTTTTCTCCTTCTGTTGTATTTCTCTTGGTAACTTCAGCATCTCTCATGGATTTATTTCTCAGATATATTCGTCCACCCTAACTTCTCTCCTGACCTCCAGTCTCATGTCTGTAAATACTTATTTAGACCTTAAACTCAACATGTCTAAAATTGAACTCGTTATCTTCCTCTTTCCCAGATCTCCTCTTCCCTATTTCTGCCAAGGTCGTCACCATCCGCTAGGACGATTACCTAGGCTCACAACCTAGATGTCATCCTCAACTTTTCACCAATTAGTTGTCAAGTCCTATCAATTCTATCTTTGAAACATCTCTCATAAATATCCCCTTTGTTCCCTATTACACTGCTACCACTGTGGTACAGGTTCTCATCTACTCCTTACTGGACTATTTTAATAACCTACTGTTTGGTTTCCTTGCCTGAAGTCTTTCCTCACTTTAGCCCATCCTTCACTTACTTGCCAAACTGATCTTCCTAAAGTGCAGGCCTGACCATGTGATACCCCTATTCAATAAATCTACTGGCTCCTTAGTACCTTTAGGATCAATTATAAAATCCTGGTTGTCTTTGAAAGCCCTTCATAACTTGACCTTTTGTACTTTTCTAGTCTTCTTACACCTTACTCTTCTTCATGTACTTTTTGATCCAGTGATAGTGGTCCCCTTGCCGTTCTTCCCATAGAACACTCCATTGTCCAGCTCTGTGCATTTTCATTGGCTATTTCTCATGCCTGAAATTCTCTCCCTCTTTATCTCTGCCTTTCAGCTTCCGTGTATTCCTTCAGCTTCCAGCTAAAATTCTACCTTCTTCAACATGCCTTTCATAATGTTAGGTCCTTCCCTCTAAGATTATCTCCAATTTGTCCTGTATAATCTTGTTTGTACACAGTTGGTTGCACATTGTCTCTCCAATTAGACTATGAACTCTTTGAGATCAGGGACTTTTTTCCCTTTCTGTTCTCATCAGTTACCACAGTGGCAGGCACATAGTAGGTATTCAGTGAATGCCTGTTGACTTGCCTTAATTTGACTCTTGTGACGATGAGTTCCTCATCATTGGAAATGTTCAAATGGAGCCTCCATTAGCTATATTATTGTTAGGTGGCATTTTGCTGGTTGCATCAAGGCTGAGAATACTGCAGAGTCCACTGGAAGAGATTCATAAGAATTCAAAAGCTTTTGGTTTAATTATTCACACAGGAAAAAAAAGCCAAGTGGATAAAGAATGTCTATCAAGATTATGACATGCAATTAAGTGAACAACTTATAGCATTCATCTGTTAGTGTAAATATATCTTGGACAGACAATACACATAGTGAGTTGTACCTGGAACCAAGCAGAAAGAGAAAAGTGGGTTGGATTGCCTTTGAGAGAAACTGCAAAGCTTCTTTAAAAACCCTAAATTTCTGCTAGAAACAAAGTCTAATATTGTTAAGGCCAATGTTCTACCAGTATTGTTGATTAGTTGTAAATCACGAAACATTATGGTCTCTGACAACTTAAAAACAAGTATAACACAGAGGGAAATGGAGAAGTACATGGTGGGTAAGATCAAACTTTGACATGCAATAACTTTGGAACTTCAAAGATCAGGTACAATGAATGTCATCAGAAAAATTATAATCAAAGTGGAAAATGAGAAGAAAAGTCATGGGACAAGAGTGAATGATAACAGGTAAACATCTTGAGTATTCTTCTGATATCTTTGTGATATAAGGGAAAAGTGAAGAAGAACCCCAAGCATGTTGGATAGAAATCCTAGGGTAAATTTATGTGAGGAAGTATACAAGGGTTTCACAGGCAATGGATGGGTCATGGGCTACATTTTTGGAGAGAAAACCCAAATTGATGAGATCACAGATTCATTTAATATATCATCATTTTTAATACCATTTCACTAAAAAGTAAAAACAGAGCCCATATAACTCAGTTATTTAAGTGGGATTTATTGAAGGACATAGAATACCTAGATATATACCAAGATGATAGAGAAGGAAACTAGAATACCACTGTCTCTGACCTTCCTCCTAGTCCTACAATGGGGCTTCAATACTGTGTCAGTGGTAGATTCTTGCATCCATGAAAGGTAGGGATCTTCATCAGAAGCACATCATTGGCAGCAATGAGATCTGAAGTTGAGTTGCTCTTGTTTATATAGAAAAAACACTTTGTTTCTCATGTAGTTCTGGTAAGAGTCTCCCAATTGATCTGCCCTTGAAGCCTTGGGGACTGTAATCCAGGGTGCATGTGACTAATATTGTGGTTAGTCTTTCTGAACCTTTGCTTGGAGTTTTTGGGGAATTGAACCTTTGTACACATTCAATACCCTTAGTAGACTTTGTTGTTATAGTTTGGGAGACTTATACTTAGCAGTTTCACCCAATTATTCCAGGATGACCTTGAATCACAGAATGTTTTAGTTGAAATAGATCCCAGGGACCATCTACTCCAACCCACATCCAAAAGAAATGTCTAATGCAATACACCTGTGCTTGAAGATCTCTAGTGAAGGGAAACCAACCAGTTTCCCAAGTCCTCCCATCCCACTATAGAACATTTCTAATTGTTTGGAAGTTTTCGTGACATCAAACCTAAATCTGCCTATTTGCAACTTTAACCCATTACCCATGACTCTGACTCCTCAGGAGTCAAAAAGTCTACCCCCTTTTCTACATGATAGCCTTTAATATATTTGAAGAAACTCCTATTCTCACAAAGCTTACAATGGAGGAAAAACTGTTTAACTGGTAAGCTAAGAAGTTACACAGAGTTAAATGCTTTTCAAAAGTATTAACTTATGACATGCAAGCTAAAAGAGTTACAATGCACTACATTTTATAAACATATTTTTTTCTTCTGAAGAAGGAAATGTCTCAAAATCATTCAACAAGCATATATTAAGTGCCTACCATGTCTCCCAGGCGTTGCTCTAGGTGGTAGGACTACAAAAATCAAAACATAATAGTCCCTGCCCTCAAGGGGCTTATATTCTATTATGAGGAAACAACATAGATGGATATAAGTAAATAAAAATATATGCAAAAGAAATAAAAAGAAATTTTAGGAGGTATTACCACCTGGGGGGGGGGCAGCAGCAAGGCACAATAGGAATGGCCTCACATAGGCATTATGCTAGGTTCTGAAGGGAGTTAAGGGTTCTATGAGGCAGAAATAAGGGGGGCAGCCAGAGCAAAGAAGTGAAAGATAGACTATCATCAACAAGGAGGCTATGGAATATAGAGTGCTTGAAGGAGCATAATGTAATAAGCCTGGAAAAGTAGTCTAGAGCCAGATCATGAAGGGCTTTAAATGACAAACAGTGGAGTTTTCGTTTTATCCAAGAAACACTAGGGATCATTTGGAACTTTTGATAATGCAGGACTAAAAGTCAAGAAAGACTAGGACTGAGTATACATACATACATACATACATACATATATATACATACATACACACAGATATACACACATACACACACACATATATATAAATATATATAATTTATATAAAGATGATCACTGAACCCATGGGAACTGATGAGTCACAAAGAGAATGAAGAGAGGCTCCTGGACAAAGTCTTGGGGTATACTCCCAATTAGGAGCAGTACATGGATGGTGATCCAGTTTCAGCACATATTAAGTGATTCATTGTATCGATTGATCCAGTTCCTCATAGGGGTTGTACTCATCACTAAGCCAGACTTCTATAGGTATAAATTCATTTTTCAGTGACTCTATCAATTGTAAACCGGGTCATAGCAGTTATATAAGGCACTGTTCAATATCAGAACACTGAGTGATCAGAAGAATAGTGGTTGTATCGCCAAAGAGGGAAGGTGGGAAAAAGGTCAAGAATAATGTTTTATCCATGTAGATTCCGAGGACAAATAGGTGAACAAGACCAGTAAACAAGAAATATGGGACTGGAGCTCAAGACAGAGAATTAGACTGGAGATGTTTATTTGGGAGCCCTCTGGACAGAATTGATGCTTGAATCTGTGGGAGTGGGTAAGATTGCCAAGGGATAAAAGAGAATAGGGTAGAATATAGAGTCTTAGGAGACACCTTCATTTAAAGTAGGGGTTCATAATTCTTTTTACATCATGGATTCATTTGTCTGGTGAAAACTATTGGGTCTCTTCACAAGATAATGTTTTAAATGCATAAGATAAAATACATAGAATTACAAAGGGAATTAATTATATTGAAGGAAAAATGTAATCCATCCAAATTCATGGATCACTGAAATCTGTCTATGGGTATGTGGATCCCAGCTTAAGGAATGGGTGGTGGGGAGAGAAGGAGGAAAATAAACCAATGAAAGAAGCAGAGAAAAAGCAGTCAAGCAGGTAGGAGGACAATCAGAGGAAAGCAGCGTTACCGAAATTAAGACAAGGAGGTAAGGGAGAGTTATCATGAAGGATGAGGCTGATCAACAGGGTCCAATATTGCAGAAAGATCAAAAGGGAAGAGGACTGAAGAAAAAGCCACTGAATTTGGCAACTAAGAGGTCACTGATGACCTTGGATAGGACAGTTATAGTTGAATGTTGTGGTTGGAAACCAAATTGCTAGGGGTTGAGGGGTTGGCCAGCCTTAGGCTCTAGGAGAAACTGTGGTATACAGCCAAAGCTGTTACTCAAATGAACCACCAATCTGAGGGCAAGAATAGCAGTAATTATTTAGATATTCTTGGAAACCCTGAAATTTTCTCTCTGTCTTATTTAGACTTTACTAACTTTTTCCTCAACTCCAGAACAGACATGAGATTGTCAGCCCTTACTCTTTTATTTCTTTTCTTTCCATATTTTTTAAAGAACCCCATTTCCTTTCTACCCCCACGCCCCTTTCCCTGCTCCAGCCCTGCCCCAGGTCTTTTGTGAGACAGTATAGCATAGATGAATGCATCAACATTTGTAGCTCTTTTTACAGTGATACTTACTCAGAAAGTAGGTTCATTTGGGCTTTCCTGCAAGACTGGCCCCAGGAGAAAACAAATCAAAAGGAAAAAGAACCTCACAAATACTGACAGCTCAAATCCTCGTAGAGGAAGGCCCAGGAAAGCATACACCTGGCAGACTTGACTTGGAACATTTCCTTTCCCCAAGTAAGAGCCAGCCAGGTTATCTCATTCTTTTGGAGGCTGGAGCACATCCCTGCCTCTCTCCCACTAACCCCAACCATTTGGTTAGTCTGAATTGTCCTGTGAGGTTTGTTACCCTGAAATCCTGAGGGGGAAAAAGGGATTTGCTAAGATTGCTGTTTTTTCCACCATAATGGCATAGAAGGAAGGATGTTAGATTTGGAGTCAAGGGACCTACGTTTGAATGCCAGCTCTACCATCTATTACTTGTATAACGTATGTCCATTTAACTTCTCTAGGTTACAGTACCTTCGTCTATAAAATGAGAGGTTGGATTAGCTGATTCCTAAGGTACCTTTCATCTCTAAAGCTATGGCCCATGAAGCGTATTGTCATTTCTTGTCATATTGATATGGGCTCATAGCCCCAGTGCCACTCAGAAGGTGATCCTGATTGATTAAGCAGCTGCCACCACAGTCACTGCCAAGTCCAAAGAAACATTTGCTCCAGAAGCAATTCCATTTGTCTTTCCATCCTTGAGTAAATAGGAAGGAGTTTTTTGGATGTTGGCATCATGGGGCTTTTACTTAAGTTCTGTAGTGACATCACATCCTCTTGCTCAGTTGCCCCTTTTCCAACAACTCTGTCCAGGGCATGGGAGTTAATTGAATCAAGACATAGGCTTTTGTGTAAAAGGGAGGTTAAGCATAGTGGCAAGGACTGCTTGTGGAAAATGTTAACACTTTCCTGTTATAACCAAACCTGTTTGGAACTGAGTTTCAAAAGAACCTCATCTGAAAAAGGGGGTGGGTGGGTGGTGGACTGCTTGGTCTCTAAAGACCTTCCTAGCACTAACATTCTATGAAGGCAAGAGAAAGTCCTGCCTTCTTCTAAGAGTCCTGAGTGGGGGAGCCTAAGTGACATGTTTTGCCAGCTTTGTGACTAATAGTGGTCATGAATCAGATTTTTCCCCCCTCAGTTTTTGCTTAGAGCATGGAGTCGTTAGATTAATTTTCATTTTATGGGCAATGCTCTATATATAGGTTCAATCATCTGTCGGCAGCAAATTCCAAGGAAATAATTCCATCAGAGGCTCCAATGACATCATCAACCACGAGATAGGAGGTTCAGCCCTGGGAACCTCCAGGACCCAGTCTGAATTGCTTTTTGAAACCTTGGCTCCAGGTGAAAGAGATGCTGTTATGATTGGGGCTCTGGTTGCTGTAGAGACTGTGCTGTTCCTTCCGTACCTTTACAGCCGTTAGGGTTTCTACGTGTTTTCCAGCTCAAGGCCCCCACATTTGAATCCTATGGGGCCAATCTTCTCTCTTGAAAGGCAACTCATCATCTTTTGAAATGCTGTTCTAGTCAGACAAAGACTTTACTTTCCTGACAGCCAGGAAAGCTGAATTTTTTTGGTTTGGCCTCTTCTGCTATGCAATTTTGGCTTGGAGGTTTATTAGCTATTCATTTCTTATAGATTTTCTCCATTTGGATACAGCCTTCCTGAGACCTAAACTATTTGTTAAAAAAAAAGTCCAGTAGACGTTTCAGTTAGAAATTCAAAACCACTGAATAAAATTGTGTTTAGGGAGGTCCAGTAAGGAGTTAGCAAAGCCATAGAGTAAATAGCTAAGTTCCTGCAGACAGACAGAACACATTCTCTGTACACCAGTTATGTTATCTACTTAAGAGCTAAATCATTCTTCAGATACTCTCTCCCCAACCCCTTTTTTAAAACGCCATCTTCTTTGCTATGTGGGACTAGTGGTAGTCATGAAAGCTCAACTATGAGCAAGAGAGGGAGGCCATATCTAAATGAGGGCACAACTAGTTGAAAAATAAAACTCTAAATTATCAAGTTGGCTGTTTGGGCCATACAGAATGAAACTGATTTGATCAACCATACTGAAATGATATTTTTGGTGTCACATGTAAGCTTATGCGTTTGCACATGTCCCAGACATGTCTCCTGGATGTGACCCAGTGCCTTGGGAAGGCAAGCACTCAACAAGCTGATGATTGGAAGATGGATGGGAAAACACTCCTAACCTATCTTGGAGCCACAGACCTACCATCAGATATCCCATCCTAGCTTACCCTAGGGCAGCTAGGTGGCACCATTGTGCATAAAGCACCAGACAGGATGACTCATCTTCCTGAGTTCAAATCTAGCCTTAGACACTAACTAGCTGTGTGGCCCTGGGCAAGTCACTCAACCATGTTTGCCTCAGTTTCCTCATTTGTAAAATGAGCTGGAGAAGGAAATGGAAAATCACTCCAGTGTCTTTGCCAAGAAAACCTCAAATGGGATCAGACATGACCGAACAACATTTTTTTTTTACCTGTTTTTTGCTCTTCTATTCAGGATGTTTGTTAAAGAGCTTTGGAGCATGTTGTATGCTATAACATACCTCTAGCTTGCTGAGATTATAATCATCCAGTATAAATCCTTCATCTTTCTGCCCTCCCCCATCAAATTTCTCAAAAATTTCCAGCAGCATCACCTATTCTGTCATCCTTCCCTCTGGTCACCAATGAGGAGCTATCTTAGCCTTTTTCCCCCTGACTTTTACCAAGAAGCTCTAGCACACTATCTCTTCTCTCTCACCTATCTTCATATTTTCTCTCTCCACTGGCTCCTTTCCATCTGCCTACAGATATCCACCACTTTCCAAAATACTGAAAAAGCCTTCCCTTGACCTTTTTGCCCCATCCACTCCTCTCCTTGCTCTTCCCCTTTACTGCTAAACTTCTTGAAAAAAATAAGCTTAGCCTCCACTTCTTGCCATCCATTTTATAACTTATGCTCTTATAATTCAGCTTCTGCCCCAACCACTTTACTGGAATTGGCCAGGTAGCTGGTGGATAGAGCACTGGACTTGGAGTCAGGAAGATCTGAGTTCAAATCTGCCTTCAGACATCAACTAGCTGTGTGACTGTGGGCAAATTACTCAACCTCTCATTTTTTCAACTGCAAAATGGGGATAATGATAACACCTACTTCAAGGATTGCTATGAGAATCAAATGAGACACCATTTGTAAAGCATTTAGTGCGGTTCTGGACATGTAGTAGCTGCTATATTAATGCTTATTCCCTTCTTTTCTCCCTTTCTTTCAAAAGTTACCAGTGACCATCTAATCACCAGTTCCGAAATCCGCATAGTCATTGATTTCCCTACAACCTTTGACACTGTTCACCATCTCCCCCTACTAATCTGTGTTTGCCAGCTTCATACAACCTGACCCTGACCTATCTTTCCAGCCTCATTGGATATTACTCCCCTTCCTCTATTTTTTGATTCAGCCAAATTCACCTTCTCCCTCTTCCTCATAACATTCCATCTTCCATTTCTTAGCCTTTGCATAGTAAGAGAACATCTCCATGATTATCTTCTTACCTCCCTAACCTCTTTTGAGGAGCAGCATTGTAGAATGACAAGGCTGGAGACCTATGTTTTAATTCGACTTAGACATTGTATGATCATGGACAAATTGACTTCTCAGAATCCCAGTTTATTAATTCATAAATAAGGGGTTAATAATACTTGCACCACATATTTTATAGGGTTGTTCAACAATCAATCAACTTAAAAATATTTGTTAAGTACCCATTATATGCCAGGAAATGTGTTAGGCACTGGGTATCCAAGTACAAAGAATTATGTAACCCCTCCATACAACATAATCGACATTCTAATGGAGGAAAAAACAAGTACATATCAAGTATACATAGCACAAGTATAAAGTTAATAAATGCATACATATAAATACACGCACAAGCACAATGTAGTTAAATGCCAAGCAATTTAAGAAGAATGATAGTAGCTGCTGGGAGATCAGGAGAGAGTTCATGGAGAAGATAGTACCTGGACTGGGCAGACTGCATGAGTATTAAGTAAGGAGGAAGTGCATTCCAGGCATGTGGGATGGCCAGTATAAAGGCTAAGGGATAAAAGATGGAGTATTGTGTGTCAGGAACAGAGTCAGTGTGATTGAATTGCATAATAAAGGAAGAAGAGTATGGTCAATGATGCTGAAAACTTGGGGCTAGGCTGTATAAGACCTTAAAAGCAAAACAGAGGAATTTAAATTTTATTCTAGAAGAAATAGGAAGCCACTGGAATTGACTGAGTAGAAGAGTCACATGGTCAGATCTTTGCTTAAGGAAAATTACTTTGGCAGCAGTTTGTAAGGTAGTTTGGAATGATTAGAGACTTGAGGCAGGAGGATCAATTAGGAAACTGTTGCAATAGTCCAGGCATAATATGATGAGGGCCTGAACTAAGATGGTGGTTGTGTTAATGGAGAGAAAGGATGGATGGAAAAAAATATTGTTAAGGCAGAAATCACCTGGTTGGATACAGAGGATGAGGGAGAATGAGGAGTTGAGGATAATGCCAAAATCATGAATCTAAAAAAGGAAGGAGAAGTTTGGAAGAGGGGAAGGTTTAGAGGGAAAGATAGTGTGTTCAGTATTAAAAAATATTGAGTTCAAGATGTCTCTGAGACATTAAATTTAAAATGCCTAACTGGTCCAGTGTTTAGTTGGTGACCTGTAACTGAAGCTTTGGGAAAGGACTGGAGTTGGATATGTTTATATCCAAGATTAATTCACATACTTAAACCCATGAGAGAGAGTATAGAGGGAGAGGATAAAAGGGTCCAAGATATCACCTTAGGGAATACCCACAGTGAGGGGATGTGATGTGGATGATAAGCCAGCAAAGAAGAGTAAGAAGTGGCCAGACACATAGGAACTGAGCCAGGAAAGAGTACTGTCACCAAACCCAGCAAGGAGAGAGTATTGAGGAGGAGAGGGTAGTTAACAATGTCAATTTCAGCAAATAGGGCAAGAAGGATCAGAACTGAGAATGGACCATCAGATTTGGCCATTGTAAGATCATGCAGCTTCACTTACTGCTGAGGTCAGAAGCCACATTGCTGGCTACTTTATGGAACTAGGCAAAATAATAACAAAATATTCATCCAGAGGAATATTTAAGAGTCTCAAATGGATCTGTGATACTGTCAATTGAAATGTTCTCTCCAATGGTGCAAACTCCAACCAACCCATCCCTGTCCTTCCTGAATGATTTTTAATCATCTTTCCCATTTTTTTAATCCTTTATATCCTGTAATCTAACTCCCCTATACTCTCTTGAAGTTGCTCTTTCCCAAACTTACCAGTGACATCTTAATTACCAAATCTAATGGCCTTTTCTCAGTACTCATTTTCCTCGATCTCTCTTTGCATTAAGTACTGATGAAGTGGAGTGGAAACAACATTGACTTTGAAATGAGAAGACCTTGGTTTAAATCTTGGTTTTGCTACTTAACACCTATATGATCTTGGGAAATTCATTGTTCACCTCCTACTGTGTACATGACACTGTTCTAGTACTAGGGAACATTAATGTAGTTGACTATATAATGCACCCTATTTCATTAATGCACTGGAGAAATGCAAAACAAAATGCCATGTGAAACTCAAAGGGAAGGTCGTTATTGACAGAAAAGATCAGGGAGGAATTTATGGAGAAGGTGACATGAGTTAGGTCTTAAAAGATGGTTAAGAATGGTGAAAAGGCATTTTTTTAGACACCAGGAATAATGCAAACAAAAGAATAGAAGCAGGAGAGTGCAGAATTAAGTGGAGGACATAGATGGAGGCAGATGATAAGTCATTTGGACTGATGGGCAAAAGTAATGTTAGCTCAAAAAAGTAGAATGTCATCATATTGCGGAGGGTAAAGGAGTTTTAACTTTATCCAGCAAACACTGGAAAGGTGCTTTATTCAAAGAAGTAACATGACCAGATCTTTACATGAGAAAAATGAAAATCATAGATCTATGAGGAAATTAGGAAAGGGGTAAGGCTTGGGGAAAAGATAAGGAGTTTTGTTTTGGGTATATTGAGTTGAGGAATGCCCTTCTTTATCTTCCTCTAGGCCTAATTCTGTCCTCCAAAATTTTGCTGGAATTGATTAATATCGTTACATACAACTAAAATATAATAACAATTTATGAAATTCTCTACTACTTACAAAGCATTCAGATTATCTCATTTTGTCTTCATTGTGAGGCAGATAGAGAAATATTATAGTCCTCACTTTACAGGTGAAGAAACTGAGTCTCAAGGAGATTAAATAACTTGCTCAAGGACCCAGAGATATTGAGGAGAAAAGATGGAGCTAGAATGCAAGTTTCCTCTCTCCCAGTTCAGTCCTTACTCTAGCTGTTAGGACATTTCACCTTTCTGATAGATGTTTATGTGTGATTCTGAGTTTGTCTTTTCTTTGTCTGTTTCTGTCAGTGTTTCCATTAGATTATTTTTTAAAGGAAAATTAATTTTTTTCAATTAAAAATCTATTTTCTCTTTCTTCCACTTCCCTGCACCCATCCTATTGGAAAAGAAAAAGAAAAACCTTGGAACAAATATGCAAAAATTCCACACTGGCCATGTCCTAAAATATATATGTCTCATTCTATACTTTGAGTCCATAACCTCTCTGTAAGGAAGTGGGTAGTATAATTCATCATCTGTCTTCTAGAACTGTGGATGATCCATTCATTTTGATGAGGGTACTTGTCTTTCAAAGTTATCTTGTTATTTCAAAGCAATGTTATTATTATATAACTTATTCTCCTATTCACTTAACTTTGCATCAGTTCATATAAGTCTTCTCAGATTTCTCCGAAGCCATCCTTGTCACCATTTCATATGGTACAGTAATTTTCCATTACATTCATATACCATAATTTGTTCCATCATCCCCTATTGATGGACACCTACCTTCTTAGTTTCCAGTTCTTTGCCACGTCAAAAACAGCTTATATAAATATTATTATACACACAGGTCCTTTTCTTCTTTCTTCAATCTTTTTGTGGCTTAGACCTAGTGAAGGTATCACTTCCTCCATTAGATTTTAAGTTCTTTGGGGGCAGGGGCCAAATCTATTTACTTTGTATACCATCACAGTGCACATAGTGGGCACTCAATTATTATTAAACAACTAGTTCTAAGACTTCTTAAGGGGCTCAGCGGTGAGATGGTTATTGGATCTTCAGTTCCTGAGATTTATTATAGGGTAGATTTGAAGCCCTGGATATGTCCTGGAACTGAGCTGGCTTTTCAAGGCTCTGAATTTGCTGTGACATGGGTCTTCTGGACCCTGGGCTTCTGCACTCTGTTCCACCTGGACCTTCATCTAGAACCATTGGCCTCCAAGCTGCACAGAGAACACGAACCATTTGAGGATGGAGGATGGGCCTGCTAGATGTTGGTGCTACTGACTGGGGACAGGAAGGTGATGACTAGTTTTTGACAGTTGCCCCAACCATTTGTCAACTAGTGCGAGTCTGACTGGTGACTGTTTAGGGAGACCTTTGCTGAAAGGAAACTGCATTGCACTAATGACTTCCAGCAGACCAGGATATCCTGGGCAACAGCTACTATTGAGGGCCCAGGCGGATGGAAAAAGCATCTGCCTAAATTCGGTCTTGTGGTGCTTTGGGGTTTTACGACAATTGAACTCCTCTCTGCCCACTTAGGCTGCCCTGCCTTTGGCTGGAATGGAGGGATTCCACTTATGGAAGAGCACTGAAGTAGAGGGAGGAGGAGGGAGGTGGTAATAACAGCAGCATTTGGGGCTGCAGTGATGTTACCCTCTCTGTCTGGGCCACGCCCCTTCATCCTGCAGCCAGGTGGGGAGGGGCAGCCAACTCTGGCTGCCAGACAGACTCTGCTGTCTCAGCATCCCCAGCCACTGAGAAATGAGAAACAGAGACATGGGACAGCAGCCACAGCAACAGCAGTTTCAAATTGGCTGTAGCTACTGCAGGGAGCGATGGGCTAATCAGGGCAGGGCAAGGAGGCTGGAAAAAAAAGGAAAAGGAAAAGGAAAAGAGACTGATGCCTGAGGCTGCTTTGCTGATGCAGGGTTTAAGCCTCATTTCTTAAATAGAAAGATCCCTCTGGACAGGCTGCTGACCTTACTATTTGGGTAGTAGGTGAGTGGAGGGTGTTGGGCAGAGCTATCTGTCCAGATATATCCACCCCACTTCCAATTATTCCTTGTCACTCATTTGGATAAATGAATGAAATGGGAAAAGGTGTTTATTGTGTATAAAGCACTAGGCTAAGCACTGGAGATACAAACAGAAAAGCAGACAGTCTTTCCTCTTAAGGAGCTCACATTTCTAATGGGGAGATTGCACATACAGGTTTCAGCTACAAGTTAGAAAGAAAGGCTCCCTGGTTTTTAAGGTGCGATAGCAAAATAGATGATGATGCATTTTGTTTAATACCATTTCCCCTGATAAAATCCCATCTTATACTATTGTTAAACCATCTGATGGTGCCAACGACTTTGGTGGCTAAACTTTTTTTCCTGCATCTTCAATCATTGTGGCTGCTAAGGAGGTGGGGTTCCAGCTCCAGCAGCAGGAGTTGCCTGGTTTTATCTTCACTGGGTGGAGCCAGACACAGGGCCAGTAGTTTGCAGGGTGCTTGGGCTTATAGGCAGATTGGGGCCCTTTGGTCAGCAGTTGCTGTTGGTGGTGGCAAGAAAGGTGCTCTTGCCCAACATTCTCCTCAGCAATGGCTGCAGGGCTCAGCTGAAAACAAGCCCCTTAATGGGGCAGCTAGGTGGTGCAGTGGATAGAGCACTGGCCCTGAATTCAGGAGGACCTGAGTTCAAATCTGGCCTCAGACCAAACACTTGACACTTACTAGCTGTGTGACCCTGGGCAAGTCACTTAACCCCAATTGCCTAAAAACACAAAAACAAAAAACAAAACAAAACAGGCCCCTTAGTCTGAGGGGCACTGCCTATCCTCAAGGCATCAGGATCCATGGTCCTGGGTTATCTCCACCAGCCGCTTGGAGCAGGTCTTAAAATGCTTCTGGATCTATAAATCTTTTTTTTTTTATCTTCAAGAGTTCCAAAGTTAATGTTAAAGCTAAAAGGCCCCTTAGAAACCTTTTGTCAAACTCTCTTATTCTACAAATCCAGACAGGTCACACATACATTTGCCCAAGGTCACATAGCTAGTATTAAGTTATTGTTCAGTCATGTTTGACTCTTCATAACCCCATTTGGAGTTTTCTTGGCAAAAATACTGGAGTGGTTTGCCATTTCTTTTTCCAGCTCATTTTTGCAGATGAGGAAACTGAGGCACATAGGGTTAAATGACTTGTTCAGGGCCATACAGCTAATAAGTGTCTGAGGCCAGATTTGAACTGATGAAGATGAGTCTTCCTGACTCCAGGCCTAGCACTCTATCCATTGAGTCACTTAGCTACCCATTAGTGTTAAGAACAAAGCCTTAACTCAAACCCAGAACTTATGAGTCTTTGGACTCCAAATAGAGAGTGTCTCACTACATCTTACTTGCTTCCATAGGAAAATGAAAACAACCAGGGAAGGCCAGTAAGATAAGAGTATTGTAAAGTTAAAAGAGACCTTGAAAGTTATCCAGTCCAACCTCCCACTTTTTAGCATCACCTAATACCATAGCTATTAGCTAACATCTTTTCTGGACTAGTTGGCAACCAACTGAACAGAAGAGTCTTATAGGCCGTTGAGCCACAATGTTTGGGAGAGTAGGGATATGGTCAGGAGGGAAAGTGAAAATGTAGAGGAAAAGACAGGGATTGCTTAAAGTTTCAGAGGTGGGGAACCTTTGGCCTCAAGGCCACATGTGGCCCTCTAGATCCTCAACTGTGGCCCTTTGACTTAATCCAAACTTCACAGAACAAATTCCCTTAGTAAAAGGATTTGTTTTGTAAAACTTGGACTCAGTCAAAAGATGGCACCTAAGGACCTAGAGGGCCACATGTGGCCTCACGGCTGCAGGTTCCCCACCTGTGGTTTATGTCTTTATGTCCCTAGCAGCTAGCACAACACCTGGCAGCTAATCGGTGCTTGACACTTATTTGTTGATCCACAGATAATTTTGTGTAGACTAGATTTTCGCTTTTTGTTGTCATTCAGTCACGTCCAACTCTTTGTGACCCCATGGACCATCACATGTCAATACTGTCCATGAGGTTTTCTTGGCAAGGATTACTGGAGTGGTTTGCCATTTCCTTCACCAGTGGATTAAAGCAAATAGAGGTTAAGTGACTTGAACAGGGTCACACAGCTACTAAGTATCAGAGGCTGGATTTGAACTCAGTTCTTCCTGACTCCAGGCCCAGCACCCAGTCCACAGAGCCACCTAACTGTCTCCTAGATTTCTACCTGCCCCTGGCCACCAAGTCTCTATCTGTTCATCATAGTTAATCCAGAATTATATGAAGTTGTTTCCAAGTCAGAGAATCCCAATGAGTCACCCCAAAAAGCTATCTTAATTTTGCAGTTGGCTTTGAGCTACTACCAGCAAGCAACCAGCTTAACAGTGCTTTCATATTTCTCTTTTGTTCTCTTACTCAAGCTTCTCCTTATAGCTATTAGCTCTGATATGCTAGCTGAGATGAGAAGATCAGCCTGGGTTATTTCTCCAAAACTCTGGATTCCTACCTATCCCTCTCTACTTTACACCTTGAGTTTCTTATTTCCTAGATTTGCTATACTATCATTGCCTAGATAGATAACATGATATAGTGGGAAGAAAACTGGATTTGTAGTCCTGTATTTCAGAAAATCTGGATTTGAATAGTCCTGACATGGAGGACCTGTGGTTTTTGGCCAGTGTGACCTGGAGAAATTAAATTAATCTGTGTAGACTTGAGGTTCCTTGCCTGGAAAATGGGGAGAGGGGAGGAGATAACCTTTAAGGCACTTTTCAGCTCTCAATCTAGGACCATATGATTGTCCTGAAACAATATAATTCAGCCCCAGTGACCTCAACTAACCTAAAACAATAGGATGTAGAATGAGAGAAGGAATATTGAGGATAAAAGAGAAATATTTTTATTCTCTAAAAATCCATGATTTTACTGTGTGGGTTTTCAGCCTGTGTAAATTGCAATGCTTCTATGCCTTAGTAGGTAGTCTTCCTGAGTTTATGTGGTCAACAATAATTCATCCCCTGGTAGCCAATCTTCTGATGGTGAACCTCTCAAAATTTAGCCGGGTTTTTCTAGAAGGACACTCCGTAGAGGCTGACTTTTCCACAGGATCCTAGAGTCCTATAAGAGAACCTTAGGAGTCAATGGCAAGTAGATGATAAAGCCTGGAAGTGTTCCGTCTCACTGAAAGGAATATGGTTGAATACTCCATCTCACCCAAGACGTGGGCAATCAAGAAGCAAGGGGAAAGGCACCCCTAGTGGTGGCAAGTCTTTTCTGTTTGGCTATCCCACATGGGTTTGGGGATAGTCTGAGATCAGGGATATATGCAAGGGGGAATGTTTCTGGGCTTCTGCCCCAAGGCAGCCATTATTATCTCAAGGTAGTTGGGAAGGGAGGAGTAGATAGCTCTTAAAGAATGTAATGAAAAAGGTGAAAAAGAAGTCTAATGTCTTTTATTGGAATTCTTTTTATAGATCAACTCAAAGTGGAAGGAGGATCTTTCGACAAGAATCCATCCTTCTCAGAGTCCAAGCCAATGATTCATCTTGGGGGCAGCCCAGTCATTAAAAACCATGCTCAAGACAATGGTTACAGAATCAAGTAGAAATGGAAGCCACTAATTTGTACACAAAAGATTCCGGAGAGCTAGATAGTGACTTAGTTTTAAAATGTAATACTATTTATGTTTTATCATTTTAAAATTTATTTTGTTAAATATTTCCCAATTATGCTTTAATCAGGTCCAGTACACTTGGGAGTTTTTGACACCTCTGCTCTAGGAGACTCCAAATTAACCAGAGAATCTTAGGGGCATTACTACTCACAGAGATTTAATAAGGAACTGGCTTTTGTCCTCAGTAAGTCAGCAATCAGCATGTATGGAACGGCAAGGAATGGAAAAATCAAAGAATCGTAGACTTAAAGGTGCAAGGGACCCTCTGAAGCTTTCTAATTCAACCCCTTCACCTCATAAATAAGTAAACTGAATCCAATTGAGGTGACTTGCCTGTGTTCACACTGATAGCAAATATCGGAGGTGGGATTTGAATTCAGGTTCTCTGACCACAGAGCCAGTTTTCCTCCCATTTTTCCGTGTTTTAAAGAACCTGGGTTCATATCCCGGTCCTTTGTTTTATTGCCTGTCTGACCATGGCCAAACCACTTACTCTCACTGGGCCTCAGTTTCATTATATACAGAGTGAGGGCATTGAACTAGATGTTCTGATGATCTTTCTAGCTCTAAATCCTGTGAAAATTGCCTGCAAAAGGATTAGCTCTCAGGAAACTCATCAAATTGATCAGGGATCTGCCCTAGTCAAAATTTCTTGTAGTAGCACCTGCCCTTCCCCTCAGCCTGTGAGCTCAGTCCTTCTCAATTTCCCTTTTAACTTTCACACAGTGGAAGAAGGAACCAGGCAAGTTCAAAGTTGACTCTTTTGTCTCTCTGAAATGGCGATACCTTAGTCACTCAATGGCAGAAGTAGCAAAGCTTGATGTTGGTCTGAGGTCTGAGCTATTCATCAATCCCTGCAGTTGATCATAGGAAGCATGGGTTCGCTACGTTTCTGGGCTATTTAGTTGCCTGGCCTTTTGGCTCTTTCCAACAAGAATGCCAGCACCATAATATAATATATTATTATATTATATATAATATATATATATAATATAATATCTCTGACACTGCAAAGCTATATTATTGCAGGCATTCAGATGTATATTCTGTAATCTGTCATCCTAGGTCCCTGGCAATTTAGCCCCAACCCAACTCTCGAATCTTATCATCCACTCTCCCCTTCTTTGTTCCACTAAAGCTGCTCCTCTTCCAGTCTCCCAAACACACCTGTGCATTTCCACCTTCACGCCTACTCCACCATCCTGGAATCCCTTCCACAAGTTGCTTAAGAGTGAGCATAAGTTGCTTGAAAGCTTTTATGATTTCTTTGAACAGGAACTCATAGAGGGTCACCTGATTTTAGAAGAGGACGGAGACATTAAAAATAAGGACATTGTAAGGACTGAGGGAAAAAATGGGTAAGGATCCAGGGATTCTAAGGTAATTCATGGCTAAAGTCCAGGGAAGAGGTAATGAAGGTCTGCATGAAGTGGTGGGATAGGAATGGTACAGGGACTTGGGGACCGAAATAGCCTGACAAATAAATTCTTGTATCTAGATACATGTTGAGAAGAGTAGCATTTTGAGTAGTGGAAAGAACATTTGTCTACAGTCAATGAAAGTGGTTTTGAATCCCAATTGAAGTACTTATCACCTGTGTAATTGTGAGCAAGATAATTAACCTTTGGACTTCAGTTTCTTCCTTTGTAGAATGGGGAGGAGAGAGTAATAGCTCCCAAGGTCTCCTGCCAGTTCTAAAGCTATGACTGTTAGCATGGTATAATGGCAAAAGTATTGAATTCATAGTGAGAAGACCTGAGTTTAAGTCTTGGCTCTGTCACTTAATGGTTGTGTGACTTTGGGCGAAACCCGGCTGCTGTTTTGTTTTTGTATTTTTATTCTCAGTACCTAGCACAGTGCCTGGCATATAGTAGATATTTGCTTGAAAAATTACCTGTTGATTGATTGATAGAAGTAGGTCACCAAAGTCCCTAGGTGAGGCAGCAAGTCAAGTTAGGGAGCCTATACTTGGTATTTGTCCACAGAATTCTGGGTTGGAGGGAAGAAGTGAGACAAGGCCAGAAATGCACCCATTAAAATTTGAAAGATAGAGCCAAGAAAGCTGAAGTGGAAGCAAAATAATTGGGTAGGTGAGCCTAACATTGATTGGTTGAACCAGTGCTGACCTCCTCCTTTAAGTCTGAGATCTGATTTGGCTTTGAGAAAACTCACGTTAAACCCTTCCCTGGGCAATGCCCAGACCCACGCTCTTCTACTGAGGGACTGTGACATCTTTCTATGCCAGAAGAGGATCTTGGGTTTTACAGTCTCTGCTGCCCAAGGACAGAGTCGAGGATTGGAGAAATGAATGGAGGGGAAAAAAAGGTAGTGCCACACTTTCTCAACTTCCCCCACGGGCTGAGTCTTCTCTCTCTCCCTCTTTGGCCCAGGTATAATCCTTCCCTGGCCCTTTGCTGTTAAAAAGCCTCGTTGTGGTGTCTTTTTGAAAATGTATTTATTTTGTTTCCCGAGTTGAGTGAACAGTGCATTGTGCCGTCTGGATTAAGAGAGCTCTGTGAGGCGAGGGAGGGATATTACATCTCACTTCATTGGTTGTTTGATATGAATGAGTCCCATTCAGCAGAGGCCTTGGGCCCATCCAGGGCTCAGAGGGACTTGAGAACTGGGGCCGCTGCTTCTGACGGCCTGTTGTCTCTCCTCCCTTCCTTCCTTTCCTCCCTCCCCTAGGTGAAGAAATTGGTGCTGCGTGTGAGTTGGAGATAGTGATAGGAGCTTCTTCCATTCCCACTTTATTCTTATTCCTTGAGTGTGACTCTTCTAGCCAGAGAAGACTTTAACTACATGATGAGCTGTGGTAGTAGGAGGTCCAGAACTTCCTTAGTGAAAGGTAGAGAGAGGGTTGGGAGGCTGCCACTGGCTTGAGGGAATGAGAGGTTAGAGCAGGTAACTGGAGGGTGGGAGATACAACTGTCTCCAATAGGCACTTGTAAGTAATCTGTGAAGTAAGGGAAGGGGGTCCTATGTTCGCTCTGGCCAGCTTCCAGGCTTTGGCCCTGATCTCAGGACATGAAGTTCCTTCCCTGCTCTTGCCCAACTGTCCTGATTCCTCCCTTAGCTGCCCTGTGCCAAGTGTTAAGCAGGCTGTTGTTGGTTCTGGCCAAGTCTACTTCCCTACATGATTCTCTTTTTCCCAATACTCTTCTCATCACTGCCTGCCTCAGCCCTGCAAGCAGGACAGTGCAGTGATGGTCACCTGATCAGTCTCCAAGGCTGAATCCTAAAGACCTGGAAGGACTTTCCTTCACCCTGTGGCTTTAGGGTGGGGAAAATCTTGGACTCAGGTCCACAGTTGGGTTTAGACTGCAGGGCTCCAGGTGGAAAAATCTGTGGTTACCCTCAGACTCCAGTACCTCCCTTTGTATTCCAGCTAAACATGTATAAGGACCTGTCCTGGGATTTCACAACCATGTAATAGCATTCTGGACTCTGAAATCAGAGCCATAACTAGGATGAGGTGACTGGAGCTTTGTTCCAGGTTGCCAAAATTTAGAGGGTACTTAGAGTACATGAATTTTTTCAACTGATAGCAATGGCTGATTTTAGCACCTAGTAGCAAGAATAATAAATTGAAACAGGAAGCCACCAAATGGTATTGCCCTTCCCATCATCATCCCTATAGCCCTCCTCCCCTGCCTGGCCTGCCCCTACCCTGCTTCCTATCTCACCCAGGGGCAGACTACCTAGTGGCAGAAGGACATGCTCTTTCTCAATGGTCTCTTACTTATAAGACTATACCAAGTTCATTTCGGGGTGCTTGTCAGAAATGCAAGTTATGGCTCTGCTATGAACACAATGATCCGAATGTATCTACATTACTGGGAAGGCAGTGTGTTCTATTGGAAAGAATACTGGAATGTAAAGACGTGAATTTTTCTCTGCTTTCCTGCTAGATTGGCAAACCAGTGTGAGAGGGAAGGAATCTTCAGGGGATAGTGTAGTGTTTACAAGCTCAGGAAACAACAAAATACACATTCTTAGGATGATAGCCCAGTGAGGTTTTTGTTTTTTTTTTTTTTAACAGAAAAAAAAAAAACCCAGGGAAGGACTTTTGTACTGAGCTGTCTGAAAGCAGAACAAGTTCCATCCAAAGGTAGGGGGTGCCCTGTGCTTGAAGGTCTTCTATCGGAGACTAGATGACCAATTGTTGAGTATGATACGTGTGAATTCCTTTTATATGTGGGTCAAATTAAAGAACTACTAAGGTCTCTTCTGGCTTTCAAATTGTGATCCTGTGAATATCCTTGAAGAATCAACTAAGTGGCATGGTGAAGGAGGCTGAGGCAGTGCTCCAGTGAAGCAATTAATTAGTAGTTGTGCTAGGCACAGGAGATACAAAGACAAAAATGAAACCATGCTTGACCTCAAGGAGCTTACATTCTACTTGTGTGTGGGGGAAACAACATGTGTACATTTATGCTAAGTAAATATATGGTAATATTTGACAGCAGAGGCCCGTACATCTGGGAGAATTAGGAAAGGCCTAACATAGAAAATGACACTTTACCTGAGGTTTTTTATGGGCTTATTTTACTTTTTTTATATGATTTTTAAAAATTATTTTATTCCCCCCCCCAATTACATGTTAAGACATTTTTAACATTTTTTAAAAAGTTTTGAGTTCCAAATTCTATCCCTTCCTCCTTCCCTCCCCTCCTCCTTCCCTGAGATGGTAAGCAATCAGATATAGGTTATACATGTACAATCATGTAAAACATTTCCATATTAGTCATTTTGTACAAGAAGACTTGAATGAAAGTGAAAAAATAGCATGTTTCAATCTGTATTCAAACAGTATCAGTTCTTTCTCTGGAGGTGGATTGTATACTACATCATTAGTCCTTTGGGATTTTCTTGGTTCATTGTATTGCTGAGAATAGTTGTCATTCACAGTACTTCATCAAACAATATTGCTGTTACTGTGTATAATGTTCTCCTGGTTCTGTTCACTTCACTTTATATTAGTTCATGTAAGTCTTTCCAGGTTTTTCTGAAATCATCCTGCTTGTCATTTCTTATGGCATAATAAT
This sequence comes from Vombatus ursinus, assembly GCF_900497805.2. Taxonomy (NCBI): domain Eukaryota; kingdom Metazoa; phylum Chordata; class Mammalia; order Diprotodontia; family Vombatidae; genus Vombatus; species Vombatus ursinus. Next base: position 30,562,301 of record NW_020948983.1, on the reverse strand, counting down.
ATTCCATTACAATTATATACCACAGCTTATTTAGCCATTCCCCTATTGACAGTCATCCATTTGATTTCCAATTCTTAGCCTCCACAAGAAGAGTTATAAATACTTCTGTACAAATAGGTCCTTTTCCCCTTTTTTGGATGTCTTTTTTTTTATGTCTTTGGGATATAGACCGGGGCAGTTTAACATGAGTTTTTAAAGAAATTAGGAACTGTAAGAGGAAGAGGGAGCTCAGGGTGAATGGCCTCTGCTTTCTCAGTTAACTATGAAGTGAACTCTTCTGCTCTTCCACTCCTTTCCCTACTACTGTAGTGCTGTGACCTCAGGCAAGATCACTTGACTTCTCTGAGTTTCCTCCATAAAATGAAGATAATCCCACATGCACAGACTGAGTCTTAGATGAGGGATAGGAAAGTACTTTGTAAATTGTGAAGTCTTATACACAGGTTGTATGGTTTATTATTGATTACATATGGAACCTGAATCCCAAAGCTCATTGGTGTGGGAGTCTCTCCTCATGGGTGGAGATCAATGACCTACACCTGAGGCAGCTGGGGTGGGACGGAATTGGAGAGGAGAAGGGAATTTCTTCAGTCTTTTCACTCTCTTGGAATCTCTTCACTTTCTTGGGCTCTCTATCCTCTTCAGGATCTGAGTGTTGCAGTCTCTTTGAGTACTTCTGGCTTCTGGTTTTGAGAATGGACAAGGATGGACAAGGGCACCACCACTTTTAGGGAAAATAAAACCCCAGGAAGAAGCTGGCATGAGAGGAGTTAGCAGTCTCCACCATTTCCGTATCCCTAGCTTTCTACATTAGAGACTTAAGGGAGTTTCCTGTTGGGTGAGTTCTGAGATACCTCGTTGAGCTGAGTTTTTGTTGTAGTTCAGTTGTTTTAGTCTTGTCCAACTCTTCATGACCACATTTGAGGTTTTTGTTGCAAAGATACTGGAGTGGTTTGCCATTTCCTTCTCCAGCTCATTTTATACATGAGGAAACTGAGGCAAACTGGGTTAAGTGACTTGCCCAGGGTCACACAATTAGTAAGTGCGGAGGCCAGATTTGAACTCAAAAAGATGAGTCTTCCTGATTCCAGTCCCTGCACTCTGTGCTCTATGGCGTCACCTACCTGACCTTGAGCTGTTACCTCACTCCCAATGTGAGAGCTCCTTCTCTTTGTATTATCTGGTATACATTCTCCTATGTAGATTTTCTTTGATTTCTGTTTTGCTATTGACTTGGATAAATGGCTTTCTTGGCTGTATACCAAGTATATTCATTGTTGTACTGGTATTCGAGCAAACTTTTGCTATAAAGTCCTTCTTTCCTCATTAAGAAACAGTGATCAGAAATTGAGCTCAAATCTGAAAACCCCATCTCCTAGACTAGTAATATTTAAGGGAGCAGATAGATACATTTCTAGCCTGGTCCTCCCTCTGTCTGAGGAGAGCAAAGAGGTCAAATTTCTGGCCTTAATCTCCTGCTTCCTCTCTTGGCTGGAATTAAAGTCTCTCTTGGAGAAGAATGGGGGCAGAAAAGGCCAGAGATGTGGATTCTACACGACACCCCATGCTACATGCAAGGGACAGCCAGCACTACTCATAGTACCCTATTTTTTTCTTCCAACAACACAGAGAAATTTGGCAATTAGACCCCCACCTCCTATTACTAAAACAACAATAACAAAATGAAAAACAAAAGGAAAAAAAGAACCCTTCTTCCTTTAGGCCAATGGTAAATTCAAAGACCAGCTTTGTCAATTAAGAAGAAGGGAACCCAGAACGTGATATGGCTCAGGCCATGAGGGAGCAATGAACTCTCAGCTCTCCCCGTCAGGAACAAATCCTATTTCAATTCTTCCAGAGAGTGAGGGCTAGCCTTCCCTGAGGAACAGTTGGGCCTTTCTCCTTCAGATATGGTTCTGAGGGGGATGGTAGATAGAGAAGTGTCTTGGTGGGGTATGATTCCAAGCCCTCAGTGCTGGACGTGACCTTGTGCAAAGCCTGGTAACAGAAAATGGGTGGGAATGGGAAGGTCAAGGAGGAGACAAAGTACACCCACCCTGGGCATGATTTAAGCACTTATTCAATATACGTGCTGACCTCACATGAGACATGACATAATCTTGGCCTCAGAGAGCACAGGGCCTGGCGTCTCTAAAACACTGTTTCCTTATCCCAAGAACAACACTTCCAGTCTTGGGTGGGGGGACTGGGGCTTGAGGGAAAGGGGTGGAATCAAAGTTAGTTAACACAGTTCCAAAGCTATGTTTTGCAACTCACTTAGTGAGCCTAAGCCAAAGGTATGAATGGGATAGGATAAATGACCATAAAGGTTGTTTATCAAGGAGTTAGTAACACCACCTCCTGCCTCCCTCTTACTATTAGTTAATATTGGAACAGTCCTTTTCCACCTGATGTGTGTTTCTCCTTCTTGATAAATTTAGAGCTGGAAGACCATTTAGATGTTATCTAATTCAATTATTTTTATTTTAATAGTGAAGAAACTGGGGAACAGAGGGGTTAAGTGACTTGTCTGAGATTACACAGCTAGTAATTAGTGAAATCAGGATTTTAACAAAATTCTCTGACTCTAGAAGACAATACTGTACCATGTTGCCTCCTTAGAGAGATTCAATTTAATTATGTACTGCTAGAATGGAATTAGCAATCAGAGTTTTAGTGCTGGGAGAGAACTTGGAGATTAATTATCGCATTCTCTTTATTTTACAGCTGTAAAGGCTAGGCCAAAGAGAGTTGGCATGACAGTCACAGGGTTGCATAGCAAGTGAGTGAGGAAGCATGGGGCTCCTTACTCTAATTTGAATGTCTCTTATCACTACAGCACCACAACTTCTAACCAAAAGCACCATCATCATCATCATCTCCCCAACCATCCAATAAATCCCACCACCTTCTTAAGGTGAGAGGGTCTCATGTCTCACTGTCAGACGGTCCCAATTGGGAAAAGGAACTCATTGATGATCTAAGTTGCACAAAGGCCTTGCATTAGAACAGGAGACAAATTGCTGGGGAGTTAAATTTGAAAGACAAGAGGGAAACTAATTTCTTAGTAAAAAGGTATTTTCTGCTTCTTTGGGGAGGACTCGTTGGCCATGAATATTTTTGAACCTGGAACTTTTGAAGCAAAGACTGAGTTTCTGCTAAGCAAGGAGCAAAACTGAAGCTGGATATCCAGTGAATGACCTGATGACAAGAGAGAGGGAGCATCAGTGAGACCAGCCATGGGTGATGATTCAAAAAAATTCATTTGTTTATTTATTTGTATATTTTGTTTCTCTGAGAACTTGCAGCAGGCTGTCTCTGCTGTAGACCTGCACTCCATAGCCTTCTTTCTTCTGGAAATTTCCATATCCGTGCTGTAAACTCCCAAGCCCCATGACTGAATAACTAGCCAGATCTTAGCATCTCTGTTCATGATGTCAGAGATAGAAAATCAATTAGACAAGTCTAAGTAAGAACCTACCCCTTCCTTACACATAATACACATGACCCTCTCTTGCCTAATGGAGAGGAGATGAGATCTCCAGCCATGTCACACATGGACTAAAGGGACGGATGATGAGTTGATATAATTGGGTGTGCCAAATCTAAGGGCAGCCTCTCTGCAGTGTGATTGCTGCCCTACTCTGCAACCTTTTATTCTTTTTTCCATGGCCTAAAGACCATCTTGAAGTTCTGAGGTCCAGAAATTTTCTTGGTAATGTCCTTCCTTTATTGCTGCTTGCCATCTTTACTCTCTTCCCTCATGCTCTTACTCTATCCTATGTTCATTAGAACATAGGATACTATGAATACTATAATATAAACATATGTACTATAATATAAATATATATGTATATATACTATACATAATATAATAAAACCCTATTGCTTTATAGCCTTGTTGGCCTGTCTAGTTATTCTAGGAAATCTGATTTTTCTGTGAAAATGCTAAAGCAGATTGGGACACCACATGAAAATAGATCAAAGACTCTTTAAAATCTGGTGCCAGAAGGAGGAAAAATAATGATATGTGAGAAATGAATATTTCTCTTATATTTAATAACTAATTATTGTAGGACCAAGGTTTTCCTCCTTTTCTACTTCCTTGTCCAGAAACCAGTGTGGGAAATCTTTCTTAAAGATTTACACAAGCCAAGATCTAAAAAAAACAAACAAAAAAAAACAGTAAAAGAAATTCTACATTTGGGCTAAGGTCTATTCCTTTTCATTGTGTTTGCTCACACAGGTCTGGGAAAATATGGATCCTCTCTTTTGTTTTAACAAGTGATATGGAAATTGAGGTCTCTGACCAAGATTTGGGTGACACAGGTCCATACCCCAAGACCCTCATTTTAATATAGCTCACCTCTTATATGGTTATCCCATCAGGGTTGATTATTACCCTTCAGAAACATCTTCTTTTTGAAGGGTGTTCAAACTGTGAACTCAGTGCCATGAGGGTCTGAGAGAGATGGTCAAATGATCATCCTTTCATTAATAAAGTGCTGGCCTTATTAATAAAATGGTTAAATTACCCAGTATCTATATCTCTTAGATTTTTTTTTGAAATCATCATGGATAGCAGTAAGGGAAGCCAAGAAAATGAAGTGGTTAAGTTCTACAGAGGAAGGTCTAGGGTTCTATCACAACTTTTCTGTTACAGTTAACTTAACAAGTCAACCTAATTTTTTGCCATCTTCCATACAAGTTTAGGTCGCATTATTCAATTAATCCAGGTGGGATTCATGGGTCTTTAGAGAAACTACCTTTGTAGTGCTACAGTACCCCCAAGAAAGGAGTTAGGCTCAATACCACCTACATTATTAGAACTTTCAATTCTGGTCTGGTAAATCCAGAGTACTAGATTGGAAATAAGACCTGAAGTCTCATCCTGGCTTTCTCTGCACAGAGAAATCACTTCTTCTCTTGGGATTAGTTTCCTCATCTTATAAAAACTGATTGGGTTTGTAGTCCACGGTTTCCAAGGCCCCTTCCTAATCTAACAATCTATGACTTCTATGAAATATTCTTCCCTTCCCCATCACCACTCCCACCTCTCCATGCCACCTTATCCTGAGCAGGATCAGTCCTAAGCATGAAAGGGTTTGGTTGAAATTGAATAGCTTCAGTTCTACAACTACCAAGTCTTCATTAAGTGATGGGAGCCCAGGCCATTCCTAGATCAGGTCCTTCTCCTCCCTGTGCAACTGAGGACTCAGGTGCTCTTCATTTTCCCCATTCCTAACCCTTCTAGAGTTAATGAAGATGAGCTTCCGTGCCTATGAGCAGCTTTGGGTCATTAAAACAAACAAACTTCGGTGCAGTTTCTCTGCTGTCGTCCAGTATGTTCTACTCTTATTCAACTCTGGGATCAGTGTATTGTCCATCTGTCACATCTGTCCAAGGTGTAGGTAGTGATAGACTAATTCAGTGGGCTGCCCATCCAACTGTAGGTTGTGATCCCTGCAATGTGACCAGAAAGAGAGGTATACGGATGTGGAGCAAGAATAAGGGGTAACAATTAGCCTGAATGTCACACTGGGATGGGTACAAAGCATTAAAAGAATTAGAGGAAGGCACCCAGAGCATAAATCTTCCATGGAGGACTTATGGGAAAGACATGAACAAGAATCAATCACACAGAGTAAGGTTGCTATGGATGGGCTATGATCGGCAGTGATTAAGAGAGTGCCCGTGCTAAAGGGATAACACCTGGATCTCCTGATGTGTTATTTTTCTTTAAATCACACCTCAGGCACATAAAAATTGGGGAAGACACTGGAATCAGGAAGGCCTGAGTTCGAATGTGACTTCAGATTCTTACTAGATGTGACCCTGGCTAAGTCACTTAACTTCTGTATGCTTCAGTTTCCTTAACTATAAATGGGGATAATAATAGCATCTATCTTCCAGGATTGTTCTGAGGATCAAATGAAATAATACCTGTAAAGCTGTTAGCACAGTGCCTCACACATAGCTGATGCTTAATAAATGTTTGTTTCCTTCCCTCTTGTCCAACCGAATGTTAGCTTGCTGAGGACAAAGGCTATTTCATTTTGTCTTTGTAGCCCCAACACCAAGCATAGTGCCTGACACATAGTGATTAATAAATGCTTGCAATTTGATTCATTGATTGGGGACCAAGTTAGAAGAAATATGAACTGAATCATGATACAGTTAGATGTATTCATAAGTGATTAAATAATTAGCCTGAAGGATGTTGATTAATAGATTTTTTTTTTATTTTTGGCTAGGCAATGGGGTTAAGTGACTTGCCCAGGGTCACACAGCTAATAAGTGTTGTGTGTCTGAGGTCGGATTTGAACTCAGGTCCTCCTAAGTCCAGGGCTGGTGCTCTATACACTGCGCCACCTAGCTGTCCCATTGATTAATAGATTGAAGTCAACCTGGACAGTGGTATACAGAGGAGTGCTTCCAAGCCCTACCCTGTTCATAATTTTTAGAAGTGTCTTAGACGAAGAAATAAACAGCATGATTATTAAATTTGTAGATGACAAGAAAATGAAAGGGCTGAAATGAAATGAAATATTCTGGATGACAGTATCAGGATCTATAAAGATCTTCACAGTCTGTACAAATGGGCCAAAACTAGTAAGATGAAACTTACTAGAAGTAAATTCAGAACCCTGCACTTAGATTAAAAAGATTAAAAAAAAAAACCTTAACTAAAGAGATGCAGAATGTAGAAGACATGGCTTAATAGAAATTTATGTGAAAAAGATTTGGAACTTTTAGTTGACTGTTAGCTCAATATGACTCAGCAATGTGATGTCTGCCTAAAAAAAGGCTAATTCCGTTTTGTTGTTGTTCAGTTGTTTTTTTCAGTCATGTTTGATTCTTTGTGATATCCTTTGGGGTTTTCTTGGCAAAAATACTGGAGTGGTTTACCGTTTCCTTTTCAAGCTCATTTTACAGATGAGGAAATGAGGAAAATGGGGTTAAGTGACTTGCCCAGGGTCACCCAGTTAGTAAATGTCTGAGGCCAGATTTGACCTCAGGGAGACAAGTCTTCCTGATACCAGGCCTGGCACTCTATCCACTGCGCCACCTATTGTTATTATTCCATTTTAGGTCACATTAATAGAAGTATAGCATCTAGAACTATGGAGTTAATGCCTCCGTGGGCCTCTGGGCTCATCACAGCATGCATAGAATATTGTTCTGGACACTACATTTTAAGGAGTTATTGACAAATGGGAGCATAGCCAGAGAGGGATGTCTAGGGTGGTAAGATGAAAAAGTATAGAACTGACATGGACCCATTCACATGTGGGGTCTTGAAGTATGACTCTGGGTCTTCTAGAGTCCTCCTTGATACTTTTTTCCCCATGCAGAGATTTCTAGGGGTTCAGAATTATGTCAGTGAGATGTCATGAATGTGGCAGGGCCTTGTTATTATATGTCCTTAAATATAGGGTATCACCAAAGTCTTGATGCCCTTTAGCTTAAAGGGCCACAAGACTTTGGAGACACCATATATTTTAGCTTTAAAAGGCACTAAGAATTTTGGGATACCCGTATTGATATTGCTCCATGGCAATTGGTGCCCAGGACTTCTAAGGTACTGATACTATTCTGTAGGAGGTTGGCATTAGGAAGCAAAACCACACAAAAACCACATAACCTCTTCAGCCACCCACCAAGCCAAAGGCCTTCAATCCTATCTTCCCTTAATTCATTCTACCCATATACCCACAGGTCACTCACTCCGAACATGGGGTTGTCTCTAGGGGTCCACACCAGAACACACACTCAGCTGAACTTTCTTTAGTTCATACCACAAATCCCTTACCCCAATGTGATCTGCACTCTTCTGCTTCTGCTTAGTCATGTCACTGACTTCTAGCTTCAAACATTCACAAACACTAACATTTTTTGTCCTCTGTATACTCAAACTCCACAATGTGCTTCATCACAAACAAAAATCTACCAGCGCTGGAGAATATCTTGACATTCTCTTATAGCCCCAAAGGGTAATAAGCAAGGCTGTGAAGCTTTACAATTCAAAAAGGCTGTGAGTCTTTTCAGCTCAAGGCAGAGCTGCCGTATTTTCAAAAATCAATCAAAAGAGGAATTGTTGAAGGAACTCAAGATGGTTAGCCTGAAAAAGAGATTTAAGGAGCAACTGATACCTGTATCCAAATACCTAAAGAGTTATCATTTCAGATATGGGATCAGATTTCTATGTAGCTCTAGAGAATAGAATTGGGACCAATTAGTGGAAGTTATAACACATCATATTTTGCCTGAATATGTTGGGATATTTTCCTTTCCTTTTCTTTTTAAGAAACGATGAAAGGATCATAGATTTATAGAGCCTTAGAAAACTCTTTCATTTTACAGATGAACAACCTGAACCAAAGAGAGGCTAAGTGGTTTCCTGGGGTCACGTAGCCAGTAAGTGTCGGAGGGAGGATTTGATTCCAGGTTTCCTAATCCTCTGTCCAGTGCTTTTTTCATGACATCAATAACTAATCTGAAAGTATATTGTTATTAACACTATTGCTGAGGAGTGATGTAGGAAAATAGAAAGAATAAGAGGCAAGGGTATTTTACAAAGGAATAATGCAAAGGGAAGTTCATTGAGTCCTTTTCAGGTGGCAGTAGAAGTGATAACAAAGTTAGAAAGCCTGAAGTTTTGTAACAGTCCTAAGGACTCTAGCCTGACCTGCCCAGGGGGACTTGGCCATTTGGGGGTTCCTCACACTTATCCATCTGCTCCTCCGAATTCATGTGGGGAGTGAAGAAAAGGTCAGTTCTCAGTGTGGCCCAGATCTCCGCATTACATTTCTTCATCTCTACCAACCACAGCAACTGTGGGGATCTAAGTCAGAGATTAGCTGTGAATTTACCTTTGATCTCATGAGGGGGGGACCAAGGTATTCCTCTTTGTATAACACAAACCCAAGCCCAGCCCTTGCTCCCCTGTAGGGAGAAGAGAGAAGCCCTGGTCCACGTTTAGTCATGCCGGTGAAGTGAGTTGTTGTTGTTCAGTTGTTTCAGTCACCTCTGATTCTTTGTGATCCCATTTGGGGTTTTCTCAGCAAAGGTATCAGAGTGATTTGCCATCTCCTTCACCAGCTCATTTTACAAATGAGGAAATTGAGGCAAAGAGGGTTAAGTGGATTGCTCAGAGTTACATAGCTGGTAAGTGTCTGAGGTCAGATTTGAACTCAGGTCTTCCTGACTCCAGGCCCAGCATTCTACCCACTGCGCCACTATCTGCCCCTGGTTAAGTGAGTAAGGTCTGTTTACTCACAAATTACCCAGAGCTATAAAGAACCTTTGGAATCATCATTTCTAGCAACCTTATTTTATGGATGAGGAAACAGAGGCCCAGAAGGTTGTGACTTCCCAAGAGTACACAGCTTGTTAGTGATAGAACCAGGAGTAGAGCCTATGCCTTCTGGATCTTGGTCGTTTTAGCTGTGTCCAACTTTTCATGCCCCTATTTGGAGTTTTCTTGGCAAAGATGCTAGAGTGGTTGGCTATTTCCAGCTCATTTTATGGATGAGGAAACTGAGATAAGCAGGGCCAAGTGACTTGCCCAGGGTCACACTGCTAGTAAGTGTCTGAGGCCAGATTTGAACTCAGAGAGATGAGTCTTCCAGGCTACTGTGCCACCATGCCAATTCTAGGGGATTCAATGGGCTTAGGAGATCTCTTCTTGGAACAGAAAAAGTTAATGGGATAATTACAGTCCAATTACCATGGAGACCTGTATCTCTCCCATTTATTCCAGAAGCTCAAGTTACCTTACGTACTTCTGTAATAGGGGGAATGAGCTTACAATAATTCTTGTTTTGTTCTCCATGGTGAAGAGGAGTTCTTCTGTTGGTTCAAACCTTTTGTATGCACCCTCAGTTCCAGCGGTCATTCAAAGATATGTTTACCACCGTACAGCAAGCCAACAGGAAACGGTCAGAGAATACCTGCAAATGTCCTTACTTGGGGAAAGGGGCCTGCAGAAAAGCAAACTCACCAAACATCTGCGTGGGTTCTTAACAGATGTAGCACGTTATGGATGCTTTGATGTCTGGGCTCTCATTGGCCAGTCCTCCCATTACAATGCATCATCTCCATTATCTCTTTTCATAACACTCTTGAAAGTAATGACGTTGCTACATTAAAGAGAAAGGCGTTAAAGCATAGTGAGGGGAGGGGAATTCCCCAAAGACCACACAGCAAGGTTGTGATAAAATCAGGACCAGGACCCTGATCTCCTTCCTTCCAGTTCTTCACATTTCTCTTTTCTACGTACCTTGCCCCATGTCCCAGCATGTACAAGCTGTGCCCTGATCCACATTTGCAAAAAAGGGCTTGCTACCTTATAAGACTTTCTCCAATCTGTTGCAGTCTTCACCATTCTTGTGCCAGTCATCTCCCCTGGCATCTACTCCACTACTTCACTGGCCTCTATTTTACTAGAGCCACAGGAAGTTCCAATCCAATCTCCGCACCCTCTTTCCCCAAGACTGTGTTTCCATCACCATGTTCCAAGAAGGGCAGATGTTTCTGCAATTTAATGCTCACCCCTTCCTTTGGGTTAGGAAGCTGGGCTCTCCTCCCTAGCCCCGAGGAACAGCCTAATGCTTTCTGCAGACTGATTCAGTCTAGTCTCCACCACCTCAAAGGTGGGGAAGCAGTTTCTTTTATTGAGAAACAACGTGCAGCAGGGAGGAGGCTGGAAAAAAGAGAGAGAGAGAGAGAGAGAGAGAGAGAGAGAGAGAGAGAGAGAGAGAGAGACAGACAGACAGATTGAGAGGAGAGAGAAGGGGAGAAGGGGAGGAGGAGGAGGAAGATTGAGAGGCATGTGCTAAGGCCCTGCCCTATTGCTGTTGGCTACTGATCTCTTGCCTCATTGTAATTCTCAGTCCCCAAGAGGGGAAACCAGACACTTAATTGACTTCCCCAATTTGATGATAGTTTTGAATATCAATCTACCACAGACAAGCTATTTTCACATATGATCTCAGACTGGAGCAGAAGGCCAGAACTGACAGCACATTGCTGCTATGCCACCTTGGATGATGAGATCACTCAAATCAGCAAGCTAAGCGGCACTGGTTGTGGTCAAATGGTTGGATGGGAGACCTCCCAGAAAAAGCTAGGAAGTGGCGTGGTTAGCAGTGAGGAGACAGTTCTTAATCTAGGCCCTGCGTGCTAGGTAATTAGAGAATCTGACTGGTAGTCAGGAGATATAGTAGAGTTTTAGTTAGTTCCTCTAGTAATTATATGTATGTCTTTGGTTGGGCAAGTCACAGAACATCTCAGGGTCTTGTTCTCTATAAAATGAAAGAAGAGGACTAGAGAATCCTGAAGGTCCCTTATAATTTTAAGGCTCTAGATTTCTTTATAGTGAACTGGAGTGCCATCCTGAACTCCTTGGTCATTAAAGACTTTCTCCCGCAGACTCTGTGCCTCTCTAATGCACATCCTGTGTAATACTGTATCTTATAGGAGACTCAGTGTGTGTGTGTGTGTGTGTGTGTGTGTGTGTGTGGCACAGACTAGCCTAGGAGTCAGGAAGACCTGGGTTCAAGTCCACTTCGGATGCTTACTGACTGGGTGACCCTGAGTAAGTCACTTACCTTCTCAGTATCCCAGGCAACTCTCTAAGAGTATAAGCTGCAAAATGCTTGCTTATCTGTACTGGTAGAAGAGTTTCCTCCCTGGGAGTTCCCTAGACCCATAAAGTCAGTAGAAAAAAAATTCTACATTATTGAGATCTGTGTTAGTGTTTTTTTCTCTTAAGTGTTCATTTCTTATTTATTTATTTATTATTATTAGTTTTCAACATTCGCTTTTATAAGATTTTAAATTCTAAATTTTTCCTCCTCCCTCCTCGTCCCCTTCCCCAAGACGGCATGCAATCTGATATAGGTTATACATATACAATCATATTAAATATTATTCCTACATTAGTCATGTTGTGAAAGAAGACTCAGAACAAAAGGGGAAAACCACAAGAAAGAAAAAAAAGAAAAGAAAATAGTATGTTTTGATCTGCATTCACACTCTATAGTTCTTTATCTGGATATGGATAACATTTTCCATCACGAGAATTGTCTTAGATCATTGCATTGCTGAGAAGAGCTAAGTGGATCAAAGTGGGTCATCATACAATGTTGCTGTTACTGTGTACAATGTTCTCCCGGTTCTGCTCAATTATTCAGCATCAGTTCATGTAAGTCCTTCCAGGTTTTTGTGAAGTCTGCTTGCTCATCATTTCCTATGGAACAATAGTATTCCATTACATCCATATACCACTACTTGTTTAGCCATCCCCCCCCCCCCGATGGGCATCCCCTCAATTTCCAATTCTTGGCCACCACAAAAGAGCTGCTATAAATATTTTCGTACACTCGGATCCTTTTCCCTTTTTTATGATCTCTTTGGGATACAGACCTAGTAGTGGTATAGCTGGATCAAAGGGCATGCATAGTTTTATAGCCTAAAGTATTATTTCTTAAGAGCAAGAGTTGGGTAAGCTTTTGTATTTGATCTTGGCCCCTTCCATTTGGTGAGGAAGATGGCCTAACTTAAGTTAGCCATTTACCTGCAGTTAGGTGCTTAATAAATGTTAGGTATATTGGATGCTATTGCTTTCCTTGGAACTAAAATCCCAGGCCTGCTAAGTATTGTTATTAGATTGCAAATCACTGGCCTGGTAGGAAAGGCATCACAGTCATTTTCTATGTAGCTTCCTCACTAGGGCAATCTCAATAGATTCTCTTTCACCCTCTGTGCTTTCATTTTTTTCCCACTGGGATAGGAGAATCTACCTTTTTTTTGTGGGGTGGGTTGAGGATGCTGTATTTAAGTACTTAGGTTCTTTAGAGCGGTATGCTTCCCTAAGTACTCGGTGTCAAAAATAGGAATGAGATTTAGAAAATCTTCCTTTTTCTCCACTTTCTAACCAAGGGGGTGAGAAAGGCAAGGAGTAGGGATTATCTCACGCTGGATAGGACATCATCCCTGTCTCGAACTTATCAAAAAACCTCAGTTGTTATCCAGACTCTCAAGAAGGTTTCAAAAGCAGGTTTCTTCTAAAGGAAATCATAAAATCATGGAAAGACAAATTTGGAAAGGAAATTTAAGATTAGCTAATTCTACCATCACCTGTCATTTTAGAGATGAAGAAACTAAGGCCCAGGGAGGGAAAGTCACTTGCCCAAGGTCACACAGTTAATTAGTGCAGAGCTAGAATTAGAATTCAAGTTTCTTGACTTTCTGTCCAGAACTCTTTCCACTACATTATGCTGCTATTTGGGGGTGCTAGTGAGGATGGGGTGGGGTGCAAAGTTTCCTTATTTTTTCACTTTTGAGAGGTGTAAAGGTTGATGGTTGATTTTAAGAGCAGAATATATTAGGAGGAAGGTAAGAGAGTGGGTGAGATAGAGATGAAGTCAGTATTAAATAGACAACTTTTAAAAACTGAAAAACTTTGGCCTTTGTTAAGGACCAGGGTAGCCATTTAGTATGGCAAAGAAGCATTTATAGATTAAGCAGACAATAGTCAACAGACCAGCTACCAGAAAATTCATGCCACTGGACGGGGCCATCTGGAATTATGGAACTGTGGCCATAGGATCTGGTAAACACTTAGGCTTTCCACATGTTCATTTTGGAGCTGTGGTTCCTAGCTGTTTCCTATAGAAGAGGTTTTGCTGAATACAAGTTTTCTACTTTTTCCTTAAAAGAGAAACAGGAGACAAAAGGCAAAATCCAGTGTCACTGGAGATTGCCAAGAATCTCTCACATTCAGGAAAGGTACAGATGAAAAAGAGGTTCAGAAGGGCCCTAGAGGTAGGAAGCCTCAGAGAAATACACAATCTGAGAATCCAGCCTTAATCCTTCTCCTTGGCACAGAGGCATTCTGCAGGTCAGCCTGTGGAAGAGCTGTTTCCAAGGTTTTGGATATTGTAGGTTCAGGAGTGACCTGCACAGTCACTACACTGGGAGAAATAGTGATAGGGAGAGATGAAGGAGGGTGCAGAAGAGAAGCTTCAAGGTGGATTAGCTTGGGAGTCAGTGTTGACTGACTGGAAGAGCAGACTTGTGCTGATACTCTGTAAGCAGAAGAGTCACTGCTCACATGACATTGTTGTTGCTGTTTGTCCTTCATTCTCAAATAGGACCAGTGGTATCACAAGGATGATGTCTTGACTTGAGTGTGAATTGGATTTAAGTGAGGCACAGCTGCGCAAAATCATCAGCCTTACTCTCTCCTTTGCAAATGCCGCTAAATATCTATCCCCACTGTTCTTCCTTGACGCCTGAAATTCTCATTATTAGAGTCTTTCCTTTACTTTGTGCAGAGCATAACCAGGATAGAATGCCTCAGGGAAGGAAATTTAGAACGCTAACAATACCATTCCAAGACATGCTTCCTCCCCCCTGGTGGTTATACTCTGGGTGAACCCAATCCCCAGCCCCACCCCACTACTTTCCTCAGGTGCAAAAATTTGTAGTTATAGCTCTTCCCTTAACACATGGTCTCCAGAAGGCTACTATTAAATGCACATATGGTACTTAGGAGAGATAGGAAGTTTGAAAACGTCATGGATATTTGGTAGGTTTCTCTATTCTAACCCACCTATTGCCAAATAAAGTTGAGGTCTCCGATTATTTTTCCCCAGGCAAGAATTCATGAAACAAGTCTCATCACAGACCAGTGGCCTGGCTTTGATAACACGATATCAACATCTGGTGCCAGCCCACCCCTGAGACCTGAGAAGTTCCCTGTTCTCTGAGGGACAAAGATTATGAAACAACAGCCCTGTCCTGAACCAACAGCCAAAGCCCCTGTCCCTGGTAAAGCACTTGAAATTTGTACTGCTAGGGAAGACAGGGCAAGACACTGCCAGCACCATATTGCAGGCTTTCATCATTTCTCCTGGACTACTGCAATAACCTTCTGGTTGCTCTCCCTACCTTGAGTCTCTCCCCACTCCAGTTCACTCTCTACTCTGTGATTTTTCTAAAGCAGAGGTCTGGCCCATGTAACCCTTCTACTCAATAAACTCCAGGAGATCTCTATTATTTCGAAGATCTAATATAAATGACTTTTTTGGGAGCTTTTAAAGTCCTTCACGACTATACTCCTTCCTACCTCACCAGTCTTTTTACATAGCACTCTTCTCTATTGTCCAGGGACACTGGCCTCCTTGCTGTTCCCTATGGCTATTCCATCTCTCAAATATGGGTCTGTTTACTGTTTACTATTCCCCATGCTTCGAACGCTCTCCTGTCTCACCTCTGCTTCCTGCCTATAATGATAATTCTAATATAATATAATAATATATAATAACAATGCTGATGCTTGAAAGCCTTTTACTTATATTAACCCACAATTCAACTAACATCCTGCCTTCTGCAAGAAGCCTTTCCCAGTGCTATCCCTCTGAGACCACCTTCAACTTATGCTGCACATGCTGTGATTGTATGTAATTCTTCATATGTTGTCCCCTCCATTATAGTGTGAGATCTTGGAGGGCAGATTCTGAACATGCTTTTCTTTGTATCCTTGGCACTTAACATGGTTCCTGGCACGGAAGTGATTAATCAATGCTCGTTGACTGATGGACTGAAATGTAGCCTAAAATGAAAAGTGGGGGCACGTGTGGCTATAGGACACATGAGGGCAGTGTGGTATGGCACTGGGTTGGAAACAGGCAATACCAAAGAAAGCTTTGCTCATCTCAGACTCTCTGCTAGGGCTTGCCATTTCATTGCATAATAATAAAGTAAGTCAATAAACATTTATTATATACCTTCTATGTGCCAGGCATTGTGCTAAGCACTGAATATCCACAGAAAAGGGTAAGGGAATTTTTCTCGATTATCTCTGACATCACTCATCCCACCCCCACATACCTTACCACTCAACCCCAAAATACGGATGCTTCTAACACCCCCTTACTGTACCTAGTAGCCAGATGGCACAGTGCTGGGCCTCAGACACTTACTAGCTGTGTGACCTTGGGCAATTCCCTTAACCTGTGTTTGCCTCAGTTTCCTCCTCTATAAAATGGAGATAATAACGTCCCTTACCCTCTAGGTTGTTGTGAGAATCAAATAAGCTAACAATTGTAAAGTGCTTAGCACAGTGCCTGGCAGATAGTAGGTGCCATATAAATGTTAGCTGTTATTGTTAAAATCCAGCTATCTCATTTACTTTTTGCGCACTTTACATTTGTTTATCAGTATACCTGTTATATCCATTTAGCAGAATGCTGGCAGGATCCCTGAGGACTGTTTCGCTCTGATCTTTGTGTCTTCAGCACCTATTACAGTGCCTCAAATGTCGTAGGCATTTAATCAATGTGGACTGAATTGCATTGAAATACTTGAGCCACTACACAGAAGAGTGACCAGGCAAAGACTGGGGCACAACTATCTCATGTGCATCTCACCTCTTTGGAAGCTTAATTTCTCCTTCTTACATGAGCAAGTCTTGGTGTGCCAAGTGTTTGGAGAAGGAACTTCAAAAGTGCTTATTCTAATATTTATTTTGATTTTTTTCAGCATTCACTGCAATAACCCTGAGCAAGGGCACAAACACTATGGAAGTCCTCTGGAGAGCTAAGTTAACACCTGCCTGCCTAACCAATTGTGATATTGCAGGTCTTTGTTGTCCATAGTTATTATGTTTCCTGGTACATGAGTTGACCTATGGTATCTTCAAATCTTTTTTTCTAATAAAGTGGATTGTAATAGGATCTTACAGTATTGGGCTGGCAACATTCTAGCTGTCGCCATGTAGGGACTGTAGGGAAACCACAGGGTCAGCTGGGAGCCACTGGTGTCAAGGGTGAGGCTAGTTATTTAGGATCAAGGTCTTTTTCCCCTCTATATTCCTCCTCCTCAGTTTCCCAAAGTGGACCTTGGAACCATTAATGTCAAGTTCTACATGAGCTGTGTTTGCCAACCAAACAAGCCCAATACCACTGGGGACTCCCAGAGCTATTTACAGAATCTCCTCCATGCACTCTAAAATTCCAGGATAAATTTCAGAAGGCTGAGAAGAACCCACATCTCCCCTCTCTGGCCTTTTCTCAGGTGGGAGTGAGCCAGGGCAAACCTCTAGCCCTTCTAGCTACAAGCCCCAGTAGAAAACACCCTTCAGCACTCACACTCTATATTTTTTTTTGCTTCATGTTATTTCTTTTTGACAAGTTGCTTTCTCTGAAGGGCCATTCAGCAGAGTGGTCAGCAAAACTAAGAACACCCACAGGGCTTTGGGAATCAGTCCAGTCCCGCATACTCCATTACTGACAGTACATAGAGAAAGTCATTCCAGATGTCAGCTTGTCTTTTAAGATCTTGGAAGAAGGAGTACAGTGACTTGCTTCTGTTTGCCTAATTTGTCTAATCTGGGCAAATCTATGACATGGGTGATGCTGTGAAGCGCTCAGAATTAGAAATACAGGAGGCCATTCATTCATTCAAACAATCAACAGATATTAATTACACATCATATACAGAGCACTGTGCTAGGAGAGATACACAGTTTAGATAGCACCCATTTCCTTTCCTTGCAGAACTAACAGTATAGTTGGGGAGGCAGGAAACACCTGTGGATAGCAATAGTGCACAATATTCTATGATCCCTGATTACACTAGAACGTTACAAAAGAAGGTGCTTTATGAGATCGGAAGGGCAAGTTCATTACTGACTGGGGGATTAAGAAAGACTTTGTGGAAGATCTAACATTCAATTCAGGCATTAAAGAAAGGTAGAAATTAAACATGTAAAGAGAAGGTGGAGAATCCTAAAGACAGGAAGGGCATGAGCGAAGAGATGGTATGTTGGCAGAGGTGAAGGGGAAGCACCAAAGTCATGTGGTTTGTCAAAGAGTAGAGAGCACAGAAAGCAACAATATGAGGTAAGTTTGAAAAGACAGGGTGGCACAAGGTCATGCATTGCCTTGAATGCCAGGTAGAGGAGTTTGAACTTCACTTAGCAGACAGTAGGGAGCCCCTTGAGATCTGAGACTGTTGAGCAGATCCATGCATGAGAAAGGTTTTTCTGGCAGTGGTAGAAATAGTGTATGGAGGAAGAGGAAGGGTGGAATTGGGAAGATATTTGAGGACTTTATTACTCCATGTGAGTGGTAATGAAGGCCTATATTAAGATGGTAGCAATGGGAACAGAGAGAAGAGGATGGATTCAAGACACATTGGAGAGGGTAAAGCCACAGGATTTGGTAAGTAATTTGATATGAAAGAAATGAGGCAAAGCGGGAAAGTCAATTAGGGAGGAGGTAGATAAACCTGTGTACTGGGAATCTAGAGGAAACATCTTTTCCCCAGAAAAAGTAATCTTAGAGGCCAAAGAGAGAGAGAGCTATGGAGCTATATAAATAGAGAGCCTCGGGCTGACAAGAACAGAATGAGTCTGCCTTGATTTTGTCTTGACCAAACAGGATATTCTAAAAAGAATAACCTCAGATGAAACATCAGGACACTGTTTCTCATTGAAACAGATCTGATCTTTGGCAACTCCTTAGATCCCCAGGTTAAGAAATTCTGTCCACAAAGCTAATCCACTCTCCCTCCTTCCATTCTGCCACTGAACTGATTGTGTAAATCCCTATCTATGTGTGTGTGTGGCCCTTTGGGCAGGGCCAGTGCTACTCACCTGGCAGCAGTCCACAAACTGGTGATCAGTAAAATCTTTTTTTTTTTTATCTTCCAGTCTTGAATCCTGATTTATTGACCTCTGGTCAAATGGACCAAATTGAGAGGATCTTAAGATCTCTGGGTTGAGGAATTCCCTGACAATTTTGTCTCAGAAGTATATGACTGGAACTCCTGGTGGGACAAATGAGGCTTTAGTACTCCAGGACTCCTGAAGCATACCAACTAGGTAAGATTTCTTACCCACATCTTGCCCCCGTTCTGGGACCTGACTATCTCCGACATTCCTCAGGGTAGTAAGAGTCATTTTCCTCAAATTCTTTATATCATATGAGGCCAGCTGGAATATAACTTGAGGGGTTTATTATGGATAGATAAACTATGTAAAGGATAATCAGCTTGTTAACAGTTATCTGCCTTAGAATAATCTGGTGGTTGGCAGGAATCGCAACTCTCTTGTCCATTGTCTGTCTCCTCTTATTTTTGTTTTCACAGCTCTCTTGTGCCTAATGTCTGGTTTGGTAGTCACCCTAACTTCTTGATGAGCAGCTCTCAGAGACTCCCCTATAGAATACAAGGACTGAGCTAGGGAAACTTGTGCTCCAAAGGGAGGAATTCTCTTTTCCTTTAAATGGCTACCTGGGCTAAGCATGAGAGAACTCTGAATGCTGTGCCCAGCCACGAGGTATTCCCTAAAATAATATGCAAAACACCTGGCTGTCCCGTTTTCTCATGGAATTTTGTGTATTATCTGGTTTGGAGATGTGAGGAAGAGCCTGAGGATAGATTTTTCTACACAAGAGGATAAAAACCTTTCTGGGAATGACCTCCGAGGATAGGGGTTTTAATTCAGACTGAAGATAGACTGAATTATGGGTAGCCAACAAAGCAAATCAATTTTTTTGTCTGCTCTAGCCTATATTGTGAAAATTTACTCTCAACCTGGGAAATTGCTGAAAGGTCTATGTCCAAAGTGCTTAGTGGTGCTATGTCACATCCATAATGGATATACTAATAAAAATTTTAGTCAGTCAAATGTTGAGAATTTGATTCTGACATACTAATTTATTTGCAAAGGTTTATAGAAATTCTCCATCTTAGACAAGACTATTTAGGAAGCAGAAATTGAAAAGTGAAAGCAAAAGAGTATTATTGCTAACTTAAAAGATTCTTTGGAGAAGGAAAATTTTAAGACATGGAAGGAAATGGTCAAAACATTAGAGGAGGGGCAGCTAGGTTGCACAGTGGATAGAGCTCCAGCCTTGGAGTCGGGAGGATCTGAGTTCAAATCTGGCCTCAGACACTTGACACTTACTAGCTGTGTAATCCTGGGTAAGTCACTTAACCCTGATTGCCTCACCAAAAAAAAAGCAAAACAAAACAAAAAAATACAACATTAAAGGAACCTAAAAACCTCTTCTCTTCCCTGGCATATGTTCCTATCTATCACCAAAATCCTTCACCTGACTCATCAGAAGATCTTTGATCTCATTTTCTTACTGTCCCACTGATACTGGTGCCTCCTCCTCCCCCGTAGAGTTTATACTGTCATCTTTGGTTGTATTGTGTAAATTCAGCTGACTTTTTTTCTCATGGTCTGATTTGCCAAAGAAAAAGGGTGAAAAGTGCAAGAACTTTTCTACTAAAAGTTTCAAAGCTTTCAAAGATGTAATTCATATCAGGTAGCTGACTTCTCAAGTAAAAAAAGGATTAAAAATGGCCATCAGTATGAATGTGGCAAATCTCCTGCCCTGAAGCTGCATACTATAACTGAGTAGACTGAGTTGCTCTCCAGGAGGTTTGAATCTAAGCTTCTGGATTTGGTTTTTTGAACACTGGTTTTACCTTCATTTTGAGGCTTTCCCTAAAGAGGAGGTTTGAACCTGAGCACCTAAACTGTTACTGGAACTCTTTGATTTTGGCTTACCTGCAAACCAAAGGAGATTTAAAGCTGCTGAGTCTGGGAAGGGATTAGTGACATCCTGCAGGCATAGAACATTTTAATATATTTGGCTTTGTTCATTTTCTTATTGTTATGATTGAAGAATTATATACAGTTATACCACGTTGATGTGACTGAACTCCATTTTAATGTAGCAGCAATGGGAAACAGATTTTTGGTTCTTAGTTGGTGGGTACTAAGCCAGAGTTTGATTGGCTAAATCCACACCTACACACACACACACACATTTAAACTCTTAGACTAATTAGACTAGCATAACCACATTCTATGAGTGAATAAATGAATGAAAAATAATTTATTAAACACTTATTATGTGCCAGGACTGTGCCAAGCCTGCAAAAATAGGAGCAAGGGAGAAAAGGCCTCCAGCTCACTGAGAGCCATAAAGACCTTTGAGTTACCCCAAAGAGCCCTTTGATGATGGGTAAAGTACACAGGCACTAAGGTGAACATGTGTCTTGCCCCTTCCCTCTCATTTTTTAAACTGAATATTGTTGGGCATTTAATCATCAGTATCTCATTATGGTCAAAAAGGTAGTTGAAAATGTTCAGTCTGGAGCTCAGAAGAGAAATTGACTAAATATATAAATTTGTATAAAAGTGGTAGTTGAAGTTGTAGAAGTGAATGAGATTTCTGGGAGAGAGTAAAGAGAGATAAGAGATTAAATAAATAAGGCCCAATAAATAAATAGAACCCAATTTAAGGTGCCAGAAAAAAAAACAAATAACAATGAAGGAGACAGAGAAGGCTATTAAAGAGATATGAAAATAAAAATAAAAAGAAGACTATGGTGTCTCTGAAGCATATGGAGGAGAGCCTATTCAGTAGGAAGGAATGGTCAACAGTGTCAAAAGCCATGTTGGTCTATGCCCAACAGCTATAAAACTGCATATACCCTTCGATCCAGCAATACCATTGCTAGCTCTGTATCCCAAAGAGATAATAAAAAAGGGAAAAGGACCCACATGCACAAAACTAATTTAACAGCCCTTTTTATGTGGTGGCAAAGAATTAGAAATTGAGAGGATGTCCATCAATTGGGGAATGACTGAACAAGTTGTGGCACATGAATGTAATGGAATACTATTGTGCTATAAGAAATGATGAGCAGGCAGATTTCTGAAAAACCTGGAAAAACTTACATGAACTGATGCTGAGTGAAGTGAGCAGAGCCAGGAGAACATTGTACACAGTAACAGCAACATCGTGCAATGACCAACTTTGATAGACTTAGCTCTTCTCAGCAATGCAATTATCTAAAATTCCAAAAGATTCGTGATGGAAAATGCTATCCACTTCCAAAGAAAGAACTATGGAGTCTGAATGCAGATTGAAGCATGTTATTTTCTCCTTTACTTTTTGTTTTTTTCTTTCTCATGCTTTTTCCCTTTTGTTCTGATTCTTCTTTCACAACATGACTAATGTAGAAATATGTTTTATATGATTGTACATGTATAGCCTATATCAGATTGCTTGCTGTCTTTGCAGGAGGGGAGAGGAGAGGCAGGGAGGGAGAAAAAAATTGGAACTCAAAATCTTATAAAAGTGAATGTTGAAAACTATCTTTACATGTAATTAGAAAAAATAAAATACTACTACGTGGGAAAACAAAAACAATAAACACTAAAAAAAAAAACCAAATAAACAAAGATATGTGTTGCTTAGCCCGTATCAGTGCCTATTTAGAGCTTAAAAAATATCTAATTGCACCATAATTCAAATTCCTTTTTAATGACTCAGATTTGGTTTCAGGAAGGGAATGATGGTTGGAAAGAAAGAAAAAGAGAAGTCTGACTTAACAGTCTTGGGGGAAAGTAGACATGAACACATAGTGAAGAAAAAAAACTAGAAGGTCCAAAATGATAGCACACAAGAGACAATTGTGGTGCTGAGGGGGATTGCACTGGACCTAGAATTAGATGACCAAGAAGTCCAGGTTCTCTTACATACTGGCTATGTGACTTTGTACAAATGACTCCATCTCTCTGAGCCCATTTCCTTATCCATCAAATGGGGATAATAATACTTGTGTAACAGTGAAGGTTGAGGTAGGAAAAGGACTGCATTTACCAACATGTCTGAGCCCACAGCACACTCATTGGGAGAACAAAGTCTCTAATTTCTTCTGTTCCCACAGTTCATATCAAATGTAATCTGGGAATGATGAAGGAGCACAGCCTTGAAATGGAATAATGGAAGTCTCAATGGGTATTTATGACCTCAAAGATGAAGAGGAGAGTCAGGGTGGCATGAAGATGATGACCACAACTAGGAACTATTAGTTGTACCTGCTCTAAATCAGTCTGGTAGCTTCGTCAAAGACTTGGAGTAATCAGACAAGCAACTGGCAGTGGAGAGCCGATCCTAGAAGAACCAGTTTTCTTTTATTTTTGAAATTAATCTTTTTTAATTAATGGAAATCCATCTTCTCTCCCCTATGACCTCCCCCAGCATCAGTTTTCAAGCTGCAATTTGGAAGCTGCCCACAATGAAGAGTTTAACCCTTTCACTTTGGTTGCCGAAAATGAGAGAGACCTGATCCTATTGGCGTTCTGAGTACCTTGGATGTGCTCATTTTCTGAAGTACTCTGGGGACTGTGGGAAAGAAACTATTCGTGAGAGAATTTGGCTAAGATTTTTTTCTGTTGTTTTATTATTCACTTATGTCCCCATTAAACATTCTAACTATCTCAATGCTATTCCTTTGCTGTGTCCATTAGCATGGTGATCCACTGAATCCATACACCTGGGTTAATTTCCGATATTCCAAGCTTTCAGACTGGGTGAGGCAAGGGAGCCAAGACAGGAACATATGGATTAAAATCCCCCTGATCTGCAAGTGTTTGAGGGTCCAGAGTTGGTGAGAGCTAATGGGCTACACTTTCATTAACTATCTTACAGAGTTATTTTGAGAATCAAAGGAAAAAATGTATGTCAACTGTATTAAAAGGTACTATGTAAATGTAAATTTACTACTAAACTCCTCCTCTAACGCCTCATCATGGTGTAAAAATGACAGTTTTTCTCTAAAAGGCTATACTAATGGAGCAAAAGCTCTGTTAGAGCCTACCAAACAGAAGAGACTTTGAATATTGGTCTAGTAGGGGCAGCTAGGTGGTGCAGTGGATAGAGCTCTGGCCCTGGAGTCAGGAGGGCCTAAGTTCAAATCTGGTCTCAGTCACATGACATTTACTAACTGTGTGACCCTGGGCAAGTCACTTAACCCTGATTGCCTCACCAAAAAGGAAAAAAATAAATTGGTCTAGTGAAAGACTCATGGCTTTTGTCTGTCTATTAGCCTCATTAAGTTCAGAGAGGTTCATCACCAAATTACATATAGGGTGATACACTTTTTGGCCACAGTAACTCCCTAAGACCATTTGCTAAGTTTTAGATGGGTTAAGATCTGCATTTGATAGAGTACCAGAGAAACCATGGCTCTTTGAAGTATTGAACTACTGTTTTTACAAAACGGTGGTACTAGCAGTTATGTGATACTGGCTTCCTTAATAATTACAATTAACTACATACAAAGGCACAATGGATAGAGTGCTGGGCCTAAAGTTGGAAAGACTCATCTTCCTGAGTTCAAATCCAGCCTCAGACACTTACTAGTTGTGTGACCCTCAACAAGTCACTTAGCCCTGTTTGCCTCAGTTTCCTCATCTGTAAAATGAGCTAGAGAAGGAAATGGCATATCACTCCAGTATCTTTGCCAATAAAACCCCAAGTGTGATCATGAAGAGTCAGACATGACTTAAAATGACTGGACAATAACAAACAAATACAAAATAATTTGGAGGGAGGGGGGACCAGCAAATGGGAGGATGACTTTTGAGCTAAGCCTTAAAGAAAACCAGAAATTCTGACAAAGTGAAGGAGACAGCACATTCCAGGCAAAGAAGTCAGTTAGCACAAAGAGAAGGAAGCTGGATTACCTTGAACAGCTGGTAGGTCAGTTTGGCTGGAAAGTAAAGTTCTTGAATGGGAGAGTAATGTATGATAAACCTGGAATGCAATCTATTCATGTCATCTCGCTTGTGTGACTCCTCCATATCAAAATCTTCCACACAGGGTCCGTACAACATCCTGGGGGCCTTTTTCTGAATGTGGGGACCAGTGGAGCACTCAGGTTTTCTGTTATCTTTATGCAACTGATTCCCAGGTCTATGTATAGTTATCCTTAGGCTCCCTGAACATTAGTTTCGTGTCTTCCCCTCCCAGAGTGATTTTCTTTTTGACTAGGTAAAGAGGCCATTCTCTGCTTTAATCACTGAATGGGTGTTGCTTCAGTCAAACTGAGACCTGTTAAAGAACTTAGCTTAAAAAGGCCAAGGTCTCCCACTGCATCCAGGGCCAGCTCCAGTCATCCTGATCTGTATCTCACCACTAGACCCAGATAGCTCTGGAGGAGAAAATGAGGCTGGTGACTTTGCACAGCCCTCCCTCACTTAAATTCAATTTACTTGCATGTCATGGCATCACCTCCCTGTTGTCACAATCCTCTTCTAGAACGAAATGAAAGCAACAACAGTTGCATGTTACCAATTGATTATTGGATATTTTGAATTGGTTTTTCCATAGGTATCTCAGACTCAACTTTTCTAAAACTGAACTCTTTTATCTTTTTCCCAACACCCACTCTTCTTCCAAACCCTTTTCTCTTCTCTTCTAGCATTTCTTCCTCTAGATTTATAACTTGGTGTCATCCACGACTCTTTCCTTTTTGATCAGTTGCCAAATCTTGTGGTTTCTGTCTCCACAGTATTTCTCAGCATGTCTCCTTCTCCACACGCACAACCACCACTCTAGTTCAAGTCCTCATCACCTCTTAATGGCATTATTAGAATAGTTGCCTCACAGGTTTCCCTGCCTCAGCTCTCTCCCCTCTTAGGCAGTAAGGTTGAACAGTAAATAGAGCCCTGGGCTTGGAGGCTGGAATTCCTGAATTCGTCTCATGCTGCAGATGCTCATTAGCTGACTGGTCCTGGGTAAATTGCTTAACCTCTCCAATTCAGTTCCTACATCTGTAAAAATGAAAGGATTGGACTCAATAGCTTCTAAAGTCTCTTCGAGCTCTAAATCTATGATCCAACCCATCTTACACAGGGGAGACCAAGAAAATTTTCCTTAAGGACTATTCTGACCATGTCATCCTCAAGTCGATCTCCACCCCTACCTCCCCCACTCGACCCCCGCACCCTTACTGGATGAACTCCAATGGCTCCCTATTACCTCCAGGATCAAATATAAAATTCTCTTTGACTTTTAAAGCCCTTCACAACCTGGCCCTTTTTTACTTTTCCAGTCTTGTTACATTTTACTGCCATCCACTAACTCTATGACCTTCTTGCTAGCCCTCATGCAAGACACTGTATCTCTTGACTCTGTGCCTTTTCATTGACTGCCCCCCCTGTCTGGAATGTTTTTCCTCCTTAACTTTGCCTCCTGGCTTCCTTCATGATTCAGATCAAATACTATCTTATACAGGAAGCCTCTCCAGGTCCCTAGAGTCCCCACCCCCACCTCATTGCCTTACCCCCACACTACCTTCCATTCACATTACATGTATCTTGATGTACATTGGTACATATATGTTTTGTATGTTGTCTCCCCCGTTAGAATGTGAGCTCCTTGAGGGCAGGGATTGTTTTTGCTTTTCTTTGTATATCCAGTGCTTAGTATAGTAACTGACACATAGTAGGTCCTTAATAAATATTTGTTGACTGACTGATTTCCATTCTCCAGACATTTTCTGAAGCACCTAATATGTGCAAAACTCTGTGGGGTTACAACATGGACATAGATAAGTAATCAATATCTCCTTTCCTCCTTTCATATAGGCCTGCTTAGAAAAGAAATGAGATTAAAACCATCATCTGCAAGGTACTCTGAGACTTTGGAAGAAAGTTGCAAGACAGAGGGAACATATTCTTCCTTGTACTTTTCATTATTAACCATCACGATCATTAATTGATCACTAGGTACAATTGTTAAGAGCCTCATGAAAAACCTCAGAGGCATGGGTGGAACTTCATAGGAAGCATGTAAAGCCTCATAGAAGACTTTAAAGACATGAGTGGAATTTGATAGGGAAGATATAAACAAAGAGATAAACATTGTTCTAGGCAAAGGGGGTGGGGGGGTCTGTGTCTGAGAGCAAGAGAGACAGTATTCTGGGTCCAGGGAGCAGGCTACTCAGTTTCACATTTCCAGCAACATGTTTTGCCGCAGCCAGGAGGAGCAGTATTTGTCTAGTTTGTAGGTGGCCTGTGTTTCAAACATCCCAAGCATTCTCCTCATTCTCTTGTGTACTCAGTGACATCAAAATAATTTAATTTTAAATATCCATACTTGGCCCAAACACATCCTTCTAGGAGGGACCAGAATGGACCAATTTTCAGAAAGAAAGAAAAAATAGAGTCAAAAAAAGAGAGGCATAGATGGCCCAAGGGGTGGTGGCAGAGGTTATTTGGGGGTCATTTGTAGAAATAGTCATTACTCAATGAGAAGTCCAGAGGAGTGGCTGCATGTCCTTGTACCCACACTCAGAAAAAAATGTACCTGCATTTATTTCTGTGCCTGGGTCTTTAAATAAATCCAAGGAGCGTATCTATTTAAATGTGAGCTGAGGTGGCCATGCAAATAAATGTACTCAGGCTGTTTTATTTGAATCTGGTATTAGCTGCCTTCAATGGGCTGTTTGTTTGGGTAGGAACATGGCAAAGATTCCAATCAGCCCTTCAGCTACTGCTACTTTTTCTTTAAAAAAATTTTTAAATAAAACCACAGAAAAGGTAAGGGAATAAAAACAATCATTGTGCCCCATATTCCATTTGAGGTGCAGGTGACAGTGACAAAATGCCAAATGTCATGTGCTGGTGTTCATAGTTCGTAGACTTAGACCTGAAAAGGGACCTTACAGGCCACTTAGTCTTTCCATTCATTTTATCGATGAGGAAATTGAAGCCTAGAGAGGTAAACTGACTTTTCTAAGTTCTCACAATGACAGATTGGAGCTGGAACCTAGGTCTTCTGACTACAAATCCCACACACTTTCCAATGCACCTAGCTGTCTCTCTCTTTTTTTTTTAATGGTTTGGGGGCTGGGGTGTTTCCTCTCTGGTTTATGGTTTGAGGTATGAAAACATTTGCTTCTTTATTTTCCTTCATCCCCTATTTTCAGAATAGGTCATACTCAGTCAGTCAATGAGAAGACACCTATATCAAGAAGAATCATAGCTTATTAGAACTGTAAGGGAGTTTAAAGATCTTCTATTCCAACTCCTTAATTTTATAAATAAAGTGAAGACTAGCTATTCAATCAGTTCTGAACCCATTTAATTGAATTATCACTCAGTCTATATTTCCCCCTCCTTTTCTACAAGGTTATCATGAGGTTTTGTGAATTTCCTTGTTGAAATCCACATACTCTGCCTACAGCATGTCTCCTAATCTACTAACCAGTATAGTAACCCTATGAAATAAGGAAATGAGGTTAGTTTGGCATGGCTTTTTTTTAGATCCTGTCATCTCCTAGTGATTAGGGTTTCCCAAAATTCTCATAAATCATCCATTTAATAATTCCACCTGTAATTTTACAAGGAATGGATGTCAAGCTCATAAATCTACAATTTTCAGAATTCACCATCTTTCTCTTTAAAAAAAAGTCAGGACATTTGCCTCTTTGCGTTTGTGATACTCCCTGATTCACAAAAAAGAAATCACCTAATAGTCTAGTAATCACATCCTAAAGTTTTTTTCAGTATGCTGAGATGCGTTCAACTAACTGATCCTGGCATGTTGAACTCATTTAAAGAAGCTAATCAGCCTAGCACCTGGCCTGGAATCAAAGAGACCTGAGTTCAAATTTGGCCTCAGATATGTACTAACTGTGTGACCTTGGGCAAGTCACTTAACCTCTATATACCTCAGTTTCCTCATCTGTAAAATGAGCTGGAGAAGGAAATGGCAAACCATTCCAGTATCTTTGCCAAGAAAACCCCAAATGGGGTCACAAAGTGTTGGACACAACTGAAAAACAACTGAACAAAACAACAAAACTTCATCTGTAATATGAGGATAACAATAGCACGGACCTCCCACCTCCCATCTCCCTTTTTGTGAGGATAAAATGAAATAATATTTGTACACACTTAGCATAGTGCCTGGCACATAGTAAATGCTATATAAATGCAAGCTATTATTTTTAATGTTGTTGTTTGTCATCATTAATTATTTTAATTCTCTCTTAACCATTTTTGCTCTATCCCTTCCAGTCTGAAAGTCATTCTCAACTGAGAAGACAAAAGGGAAGCTGGAGATCAATAGTTGAACCATCATCATCAGTTAACACTGTGCCATCCTCACTGAGCTGTAAAATTATCCTTACCTTGTTCTTTTTTCCCAGAACATGACTAGAATAAACTGTTGTTGCCATTAAGAGTTTTAGAAAAACTTCAGCTCATTCTGTACTTGAGACTTCCCAGTACAATTCTTATAGTTCTAGTTTCCATCAAAGCACAGTTCAGGTGTTGTCTCCCTCAAAGGTGCTTTTCTTTTTTTTTTCCTTTTAGGCAATTGGGGTTAAGTGACTTGCCCAGGGTCGCACAGATAGTAAGTGTCAAGTATCTGAAGCCGGATTTGAACTGAGGTTCTCCTGACTCCAGGGATGGTGCTCTATCCACTGTACCACCTAGCTGCCCCAAAAGGTACTTTTCTGATCCTACCCCACACATCCAACACCATTTAGTTAGTAGTATTCTCTCCCTCTTGAAATTATTTTGCATTTGTAATTAATTTTCTGTGTATCTGTTTTATCAGTAAAATATGAGATCCTTGCACATAAGGTCGGTTTTGTCCTTGAGTCTGCAACACCTGATATTCTGTTGTTTAGTCATTTCAGTTGTGTCTGATTCTTCATGATCCCATTTGGGGTTTCCTTGGCAAAGATACTGGAGTGGTTTGCTATTTCCTTCTCCTGTTCATTTTACAGACTTTATCTATATTATGTCACAGAAGGGCAGCAAGACAATACAGTGGCTAGAGTGCCAGGCCTGGAGTCAGGAAAACTTAACTTCCTGAGTTCAAATCTGGCCTCAGACACTTACTAGCTGTGTGACCCTGGGCAAGTCATGTAATCCTGTTTGCCCTCAGTTTCCTCATCTGTAAATAGATGTTTGTTGAATACCACTCTGGTCTTGTCTAAGAGCTCCCTAGACAACCACATTAATCTCTTTAAATGTCTCTCCCCCTTCCTTCTTATTGTGATTATTCACAATCAACTGTAAGAAGAAAGGGTATAGTAGATAAGAATATACCTCTTTAATTTCTACTCCTCTTGGTCACTGACTCCTTCCCTTCCAGTCTAACTGGGGATGAAGGCCCACTGCTTTATTTAGCCATTAAATTTTTAAAATTGTATTAAGTGCAATAAAACATACAGTTACTAATTAATGAAAAAAGAAATACATTTCAAAACACCTAAAAGATCATACAAATTAGCACTAATTTAAGAAAGTACTCACTTGCTTACCATTTTCAATTAGCCAAAGAAAAAAAAGGGGCAGCTAGATGGCGCAGTGGATAGAGTATCAGGCCTGGAGTCAAGAAGACCTGAGTTTAAACCTGGCCTCAGACACTTACTAGCTATGTGACCCTGGGCAAGTCACTTAATCCGATTTGCCTCAGTTTCCTCATCTGCAAAATGAACTGGAAGAGGAAATGGTAAATCACTCTAGCATCTCTGTCAAGAAAACCTCAAATTAGGTCATGAAGAATCAGACACAACTGAAAAACAACTCATTTTTCTTACCATCTCCAATTGGCCAAACAAAAAAAAAAATCTTGAGTTGGTGTGTCCTGACAACTTTTAAAATAACTGTCATCAGATAAGGTTTTGTGGTTGTTATCAGTTTTTAATAAGATCCAAATTGAAAACTGAAGTGACTGCTTTGTGAATGGCCTACATACAAACAAAGACTGTATGCTGGTCCCTGAGGTCTGTTACAGCTCTCAGATTCTATGATTCTTGGCTCTTTCCAAGGCCAAACTTATCCTCTGGACTCCCTGTGTAATGGTCCATGGAGGCAAAGTCAGGCAGATGACATTTTAAACATTGATACCAGAGCAAGTTTTCCCAATTTGGGTTTCCATTTCACCCCTTATCCTACCACTTCTTCTTCCTTCAATCAAAAGATCAAAAATTGAGAGCCAGAAGGGACCCCAAGGTCATCAAGCCTTTATTTTGCAGATGAGGGCCCAGGGGACTTAGATAAATTGCCCAAGGTCACACAGGTAGTACATGGCAAAGCTTGAATTTGAACCCAGGTATTCCAAATCCAGATACAGGCTCTTCTCCCTGCATTAACATAGCACCTCCACTGATTTATTGGACATACCTCTGATGGTCTGCTCAAAACTGAGCTAGTAGGAAAATTCTAGTATTTATCTGGTGGGATGACCTGTACTCTTTTTCTCCTTTAGAGAGATAGAAGTTCATAGAACTAAAAATAAAACAAAATCTTGCAGTTGTAAGGCACCTTAGAATGCTAAATTAGAGCAGTGATGTGGTATAGTATATTGTGTTTATAGTGGTCAGAGGAGCTCAGTTCGAATCCTGGGAAAGTCAATGTATCCCTTGGACCTCAGTTGCTTTATCTGCAAAATGAAGAGATTAGATTACATGAATTCTAAGCTTGCTGTCTGCTCTAAATTAATTATATCAATCCTCTCATTTTATATATGAGAAGACTGAGGCCTAGAAAGATTCTGTGACTTGTCCAAGTTTACATGGATACTTAGTGGAGGAAACCTAGGCTCTAGTCCTTCCCTATCCTAACTAGTGATGTGACCTTGAGCAATTCCCTTTCTGTGAGGCATTTCATGAGGGACTGCTTGGCATAGTGAGACCTGACATCATGAAGACCCAGGTTAGAATCCCTGCCTGTGTGAGCCAGGACAAGTCACTTAACCTCTATGAGCCTCAGTTTTCTCAACTGCAAAATGGGGATAATCCCATCTACCTCCCAGGGTTTGTTGTGAGGATTAAATAAGATAGAATGCATTAAGCATTTTGAAAAACCTTCTGTTGTTGTTCAGTTGTGTCTGACTCTTTGCAACCATATTTGGGGTTTTCTTGGCAAAGATACTGGAATGATTTGCCATTTCCTTCTCCATCTCATTTTACAGATGAGGAAACTGAGGCAAACAGGGTTAAGTGACTTGCCCAAGATCACACAGCTAGTAAGTGTCTGAGGTCAGATTTGAACTCAGGACTTCCTGACTCCAAGCCTGGCACTCTATTCACTGCACAACTTAGCCTCCCCTGAAAAACCTTAAGGCATTATATAAATTTGAGCAAGCATTATTGTTATGTCTGGCTCTCAGTTTCTTTATCTATAAGGTGAAGGGGTCAGACTAGGTAGTTTCCCTTCCAATTATTCAGTTCTATTATTCAAGCATCCTTACACCCAGTCCATTGTACTTTCTACTACAGCATGAAGGGAGAAAACACAGTGACCATTGAGAATTTGTTCCAACCCTATGTTTATTTCTCTGTATAAAAACTCCATTATTGTATAGGTATTATTCCAAACCTTTCTCTCCACTGTTGTAAGGTGAAAAGAAGGGCAACAAACAGAGAAGTTTACTTACTCTTAAAGCCTGGTACCTACCCACTGTCCCTTCCAGGATGAGTGCCCCTGACTCACCCAAACTCCACCTTAAGTAAACCACCCGGGCTAGGATAGGGGTCTGCCCTTTCCAAAGGTACGTTTCCATGAGACCCAAATCCGATTCCCAGAACAGCAATAAATGAAGGAACAGAAAATTCCCTCAGCCCACCTTGCTCAGCTCCAGATAGAACACCAATGTTTACCAAAGACAGAAAATAAAAACAGAGGATGAGGTTAGGCAGGGGCCCAGAGGGGAGGGCAGAGAGGGAGGAAGGAGGAAGGAGGAGGGGGAGGGTGGTCTTTCTTAGCTGACCTTTGGAAATGACAAGGCGTGACTCGGTCCACAAACTCCTCCCATTGGGGACAATTCCTTGGGACTCAGTTTTTCAAACCTGAGGGCCTTTGGTTGTCCTGTTTATTTTTGAAATCACAGGGTTTGGAGTATAATAATTTCCCCTTTCCCCCTCTCCCAGCACTGCCTCGGGGTCTAGTTCCCTAAGAAAACAATCCCTGCTTAATTCAGCTCAGGAGCTTACAGGAAAGGGTACAGTGCCCTGGGCATCTTCCTTTCCCCTCATCCCCATTCCACATCATCCCACCAGAGAGAGGCTGTCTAGGTTTGGAATCTTACAGCTCCACTTCTCCCCTTGCTATGCATATTTTTCTTGGCTATTTTCACCCAGACTTTTTTTTTTCACAGATTTTCTTTCCTTTGCTTTCCATACACCAGCCGGCCCCAGAGTCCAGCACACACAGGACAAGACTTGTTTCACTAGCCATAGAACACTGAGCTACAGAACATTCAGTGTCTGAAAGAAGGATACCAGAGAAGGAGACAGAGAGACAAACAGAAACAGAGACAGAAAGAGAAAAAGACTCAGAGACTAAAAGAAAGAAGGGGAAAACATAGACACTGAGGCAGAGAACTGGGTTCAAATCTTGCCTCTGGCATTTATCTGTGAGACTTTGGGGAAGTCATTTAACTTTCCTGGGCCTCAGTTTCTTCATCTGTAAAATAAGAGATTAAATGGTCTCTGAGATCCCTTTCAGCTCTAGATATAAGTGCCTATGATCCTACAAAGACAAAAATAATGAGATGGATGTAAAGAGAAACCAAGACAAAAAAAGGGAGGAATGATAGGGGCAAGGACAGAGGCAGAAAGAAACCAAGAATATTATGCGATGAAACAACGGTGCCTTCCATCAATAAATGAGCATTTATTAAGCACTTACTAAGCTATGTCACAAGTAAGGAAAATGCCCAGAGAGGGAAGGAGAGAAAGAAAGGCGGGCGAGAGAGGGCTATGTAACAGTGAATGCTGAACTAGGAGGCAAGAGGACCACATTGCAGTTCCCCTTTTGCTACTTACTTGCTCGGTGATGTTGGGAAAATTGTCTAACATTTCTAGGTCTCAGCTTTTTCAGCTTGTTTATACCTATATAGCATCTTAAGATTCAAAGCACTTTACATATATCATCTTACTTGATCCTCACAACAAACCTATGAGGTAGAGGCTATTATTTTCCCTATTTCACAGATGAGAAAACTGAGACTGAGAAAGAGTAAGTGACTTGCCCAGGGTCATTCAGCCGGTGAATAAGAAAGGATTCAAACTCAGGTCACCCTGAGTCTTAAGCACAATTTATTGTCTACCATTCCATCTAGATGTCTCCCCCGTGAAGGCATAATAATCACAATTTACCTATCCGTGGCTAGAGGCTGGTTCAGATGGCTTCTTGATGATTTGGTTCAGATCCAAGATACATGGAAGAATGGACAACTTTCTTAGTAACCAGTTGTTTATTGATGCAATCCTGTGGAATAACATGATGTGCTTTGGGTGGTCGTTTTATTGCTGGCTACTTCCTGAGGTTTCCAGAATGGTAGTGAGGATGGGACAAGTGGGTGTGTTCATGAGGTGAAGGTGTTAGATTGTGTGTGTGTGTGTGTGTGTGTGTGTGTGTGTGTGTGTGTTGGGGAGGAGAACCAGGGGAACCTGTACTTGGTCCATAGAACAGAGGATAAGAGTTTTTGGGGCTTGTTGTACTACCTCTCCCAGAAATATCTGGACTTTTAAAAAAGGAATCTGGAGAAGGTGGATTTAATACCACACAAAACCAGCATTTCATCTCAACCATCAGATAATCTTGGGTTCCCTTTTCACTGAAACCACTGCCTGTCAACACACCCTCTTAATACTAGCGAACATTTATATAATACCTACTATGTGCCAGGCACTGTGCTAAGCACTTTACAAATATTATTTCATTTTATACTCACGCCAACTTTGCGAGGCAGCTGCTTACATTATCCCCATAAGGTGATACAGGCTAAATGACTTACCCAAAGTCATCTGGCTAGTAAGTGTCTGAAATGGGATTTGAGCTCTTTTTTGGGGGGGGGGACTCCAAGTCCCATATTCTACTCACTAGCTGACTTTATCAAACCAACAACTATCATGCAGCTTTGCAGAGTTTTGGGGGAGTGCTGAGAGGTAGAGGCAAACCTTGAACTCAGGTCTCCCTAATTCTGAAGTTGGCTCTTATATCTACTACATCTCACTTATCTATGCTGCATTATTTTAAAAAGCCTCAAGACATTATATCACTGCATTCATGTGGCCCATTGTCTGAGGTGGCTTCCCTAAATTCACAATCACTTTTTATAATAATTAATAATAACTAGCATTTATATAATGCTTTAAGGTTAGCAAATCACTTTACAGATATTATCTCATTTGATTCTCCCTCACTTTTCAGCCTGCACATCTTAAGATTTTCAAAGTGCTTTACATAGGTCATCTTGCTTTATCCTCAACAATCCTATGAGGTAGAGGCTATTATATTTTCCCTATTTCACAGATGAGAAAACTGAGGCTGACAAGAGTAAGTGACTTGCCCAGGGTCATTCAGCTGGTCATTCCTCATTTTACAGATGAGGAAACTGAGACAGGCAGTGATTAAGTAACTTGACCATGACCATACAGCTAATAAACGTTTGAGGCAGGATTCCAAGTTAAGGCTGTCTGACTCTAGGTCCAGTGCTCTATCCATTGTGACATCTAGCTGTCTAGGGGATGCCTTTTTAGGGGATGAGGTACATTTTCACAAGCCAAAACTTAATGAATTGTTAATGGTGGAATTTTAGACTGAAGAGAGAGAAGCAAGATATTTTGTAGCCCCCTTTATCATGCCACACAAATGACTTTGTCTTTTGCATGGCTAAGGCTGTCTTGATTTTAGAGCCCTCTTATGGCTCTGGTCTGAGTATGCATGCACATATGTGTGTACGTGTACAGTCACATGCATAGATGATGGATTTGTGCAGAACGTGGTAGACGTGGTCTGGAGGAACGATTTTAGAAATGGTTTAAACTTTCTTCTCCAGGAATTATGTGACACCTTTCTCTAAAGTCCCTGCCCAAGAAGGAAAGTTTGAGCTAATCTGGAGCATTTATTCAGGATGCTCAGCCTTGAACTCAGAGTCTGGGGCAGTCTACTCTGGGGTAGTGTGAGGTTGAGTCATCTTTTGCAGTTGCCCATGAAGAGTTTGCATTTCTGTGCTAAAACTCAGCCTCACAACATACCAAGAGGTTGGTGTGGCCACCCCATGGTACTCAAGAAGAATATATTAGTGAAAATGGTCCTGGATTTGAAGTTAAAAGGCCTGTATTCGAATCCCAGCTTTGTTATTTATGGTCTATGTGACCTTGGGCAAGTCACACTAAGGCCATTTTCTAGGCCTTAGCATCCTCATCTATAAATGAAAGAAACTGAGTGAGGACATCTCTAAAGTCTCCTCTACCTTTAAAACTATGCCCCTAAGGCCCAAAGACTCCCTATGGGAATTTGTCCAAAGTTCTTCAGTAATTCAGGAGACCTTCAGTGAAAAAAAGAGACATACTGAATCCCATGCAATGAAACAAATTACTGGTTCATGGCACCTTAGGGCCCCCAATTTGAGTAGTGAGGGCAGGGGAAGGACTCATTATTAACCAGACTAGAGATGATTTAAGAGGGTTCAAAATGATGCTAGGCAAACTCTTGCCTGGAGGATGCCCAGTAGGCCAGGTTGACTATCAATTTGAGAAGAGAGATCCATAATATGTTTGAAGATAGCTCCATTTACTTTATATGAAAAATCAATTGTGTAACCATAAAAAGAGTTGAGCACTTCGTACACTTGTGAGGGAAAGAGGTTGATGAATTTAAAGGGCCATTGTTTCCATTCTTCTTAGTCATCAAAGAGGTAACCTAATGTAATAGAGAGTGATGGACTTGGAGTCAGGAGACCTGAGTTCAAATCCTACTTCAAATACTTATTAGCTGTGTGACTATGGGAAATTTACTTAACAGAGCCTTAGTTTCCTCAAGTGTAAAATGGGAACAATAACACTTATATTTCCTGTCTCGTGGGGTTATGGTAAGAAAATTGCTTTATAAATTAAGTGTTACGTAAATGTTAATAATTATTGCCATATTGGTAATTAGTACCATATTTTATTATATTACCATATTATATAAATATTACCATATTTTCTTACCTATAAAATGAGGGCTTGGACTAGATGAATTCCAAGCTCTCTTCCCGTTCCAGGAATTCAGTGGTTCCATGGAGTCCTGGGTCCATTACAAAATAAACTTGGATTCCTTAAATGGTTCAATGATTCAAATGGATCCAATCTACCAGGAATTGTGCAGACCAGGGTACAGATTTTCATGTGGAAGAATTATTTGCTCTGCTTAGACCCAGAGGTTAAAACTAGTGGCACTAAGTGCATAGATAGATACTAACTTGATAATAACAATAATAATTAAAATCTACATAGCAAAAGCTTTACCTATATTATCTCCTTAGATCTTTACAACAAATCTGTTGGCACACCTATTGGTGCTATTGTTATCCCCTTTTGCAGATGAAGAAACTGAGTCTGAGAGAAGTTAAATGACTTGCCCAGGGTCATGAAACTAAGTGTCAGAGGCAGGATTTGAACTCTGGTCTTCCTTCATTTCCTTCCCTGTTGCAGGTCTTCATCATGCTCCCACACCAGGTATCCCCTATACCCCCTTCCACAGCTTCTTTTTATGTGTTGTTTCCCCCCATTAAATGAGGGCAGTGACTTTTGCCTTTCTTTGTATCCCCAGCTCTTAACACAATACCTGGCACATAGTAGGAGCTTAATAAATGTTTATTGACTGATTGACTTCTTAACTGCAGCTCCAGCATTTTATCCACTGTATCATGAACTGCCCGACTTGATATTGAGAAAAACTTCCTAATAATTACAACTGCCCCCAACTGGACCTGACTGTCTCAGGACCTAGTGAGTTCTCTCTCAACTTAGCTGCTTTCAGGCTAGACAGATGACCACTTGTTGAAAATACTGTAGACAGGGATTCCTAACAGGTACAGGTTGAACTCAATGGTCTCTGAAGTCCCTTCTGACACTAAGATTCTGTGATTCACAGACGTAGCAAGTAGGGAAAGTGACTTAGAGTACATGTGAAGATCACAGAGAACCATGAATGAATGTCCATTTCTGATCAGCTGGAAGACCTGAGCTCCAGCTAAAATCAAGGGTATCATTAGATTAGTAAAGCACCACTGCTTTGTTTTTATTATACCTCCACCTCTACCAAACCAAGTAGAGCTATTCCAGGGGGTGGGGTATGCTGGGGCCAGGTCAAGCTGGCTTGTGAGATCCAATTGTTAAATTTTCACTGCAAACATTTACATCTTGGAAATTAGTAAATGCTACAAATCAGGGTTTGATTTATGGTTTTGTTAATTGTCTAGACTTGTGATAGAGAAAAATGTGAAGAATACAGGTTTAAAATTGTGTCACACATGCATTTTTTTTCAGAGAGCCAGTTGTTAAACATTTACCAGTACACCACTGACTATTCTACAATTTCTCATCTCATTGGGATGAGAAAAAGAGGTAAGATTTTGGCATATGGAAAGTGAATAGGTACTATCATTTTGGAACCCTTTTGGAAAGGAAATATACATGAACTAGATGAAGAAATAACCATGAACTGGTGCAGGAAGTTTCTGTGGGTGAACCCTGGTACAAGAGTGATTGGAGAACAATTAAGTTGAACATCCTGGTGGGTGAGGGGAGACAAACAAACAAACAAAACATATGCAATGACTCAGTCTTGGAAAAGGGAAGTACAACAAAATGTGGGTGTTTGGGGAAATGGAAAGGAATATTTGTTTTTGAAAATAAATAACCCATGGGGAAGCCTGGAGATTATTTAAAATATTACTTTGAAAATATCACTTGGGAAAAAAATGTGTACAACACCAAGTGCTTAAGAGAGGGAAAAAAAACCATGCTTAACTAATGGACAAAATCAAAGAATCTTTCATAGGAGAAAAATTATTCATACACAGCAATTTTTTCCCTAGATCTCTCTTTTACATTTACTTCATTTTGCTCTATGTTATTTTTATTTGTACACATCTTATAAACTCTTTTAAATTGTAAACTCTCTCAGGGACTGAGATTGTGTCTCATTCATCTTTGTATTCCTCAGTGCTTAGCATGGTGCCTTGTATAAAATACAGGCTTTATGAATGTTTGTTGAATTGAAGAGGGAAGAAAATCCAAGTAGCATTGCAGAACAGACACAAATTAGAAATTAGATGAGGAGGAACTAATTCAAAAAACACCTTTCAGGAGATTCCATAGACTGCTTAAGTCTTTGTAAGCAGAAAGGCCATCCAGAGAATCAATGGATCCCCTCAAATATGATGTCAAAAAGAAATGAGGATTCAGGAGTGAAGAGAGCAGATACTGGAGCGAATGCTGGTGACCAAGTTGATGAGGAAATAGGAAACTCCCATCCATGTGCCCATGCAGACGACCAGGGGATTGTTCCAAAAACCAAGTGGCCGAGGCTTGTGGATTTCACCTTTGCAATGTCTCACCAATACGGCCCTTTCTCTCCTCTGACATCGACACCACTCTTAATGCACGAACCTTCGAGATAGCCTTCTGGTGGGTTTGTCTGCCTCAAGTCTCTTCCTATTCCCTTCCATCTTCCATTCAGCTACCAAAATGATTTTCCTAAAGTACAGTTCTGATCATGCCACCTCCCCTACTCTATAAACTCCAGTGGCTTCCTATTGCCTCCATGAGCAAAGAGGAAATACTTTGTTTGGCATTCAGAGCCCTTCACAGCCTAGCCCTTTCTTACCTTTCCAGTCTTCTTATACCTTGCTTCCTGACGCTTACTCTTCATTACAGTGACACTGGCCTCCTTGCTGTTCCACGAACAAGACATTCCATCTCTTAGTTCTAGGCATTTTTTTCTGGCTGTCCCCCACACCTGGAAGACTCTCCCTCCTTTGCTCTGACTACAGGCATACCTTGGAGATATTGCCAGTTCAATTCTAGACCCCTGCAATAAAGCAAATATCACAATAAAGTGCCACACAAATTTTTTGATTTTCCAATGCATATTAAAGTTATGTTTATAATATACTGTAGTCTATTAAATGCGCAATAGTATTGTGTCTTAAAAAACAATGTATATGCCTTTATTTAAAATACTTCATTGATAAAAAAAAAAAATGCTAACCATCATCTGAGCCTTCAGGAAGTCCTAACCTTTTTTTCTGATTGAGGGTCTTGCCTCAGTGTTGATGGCTGTTGACTGATTAGGGTGATGGGTTGCTGAAGGTGGTGGTGGCTGTGGCAGCTTCTTAAAATAAGACAACAATGAAGTTTGCTGCATCAATTGACCCTTCCTTTCACTCAAATGCTTAGAGGCCATTGTAGGATTATTAGTTGGCCTAATTTCAATATTTTTGGGTTTCAGGGAATAAGAAGATTTGAGAAGAGGGAGAGGATGGGTGAATAGCAGGTCAGTAGAATAGTCAGAATACATAACATATTGATTAAGTTTGACGTCTTATATGGGCATGGCTCATGGCACCCCAAAACAATTACAATAGTAACATCAAAGGTCATAGATTACCATAATAGATATAACAATCATGAAAAGGATTGAAATATTGCAAGGATTACCAAAATGTGCAAAGAGAGATAACGTGAGCACATGCTGTTGGAAAAAATGGAACCGATAGACTTGCATGATACAGGGTTGTGACAAACTTTCAATTTGTTTTTGTTTTTTTTTCCCCCTCT
The DNA here is from genome assembly GCF_900497805.2 of Vombatus ursinus. Lineage (NCBI taxonomy): Eukaryota > Metazoa > Chordata > Mammalia > Diprotodontia > Vombatidae > Vombatus > Vombatus ursinus. The sequence continues at coordinate 30,521,837 of NW_020948983.1, read as the reverse complement.
TTTTAAAAATAAATTATTTATTTTTAGTTTTCAACATTCACTTCCACAAGATTTTGAGTTCCAAATTTTCTCCTCAACTCTCCCCTCCCCCCACCCCAAGATGGTGTTCATTCTGATTACCCGTTACCCCAATCTGCCCTCCCTTCTATCACCCCCTCTTATCCCCTTCTCCTCTACTTTCCCGTAGGTAAGATAAATTTCCATACTCAATTGAGTGTGTATGTTATTCCCTCCTTAAGCCAAATCTGATGAAAGTAAAGTTCACTCATTCCCTCTCTCCTCCCTCCTCTTCCCCTCTACTGTAAAAGCTTTTTCTTGCCTCTTTTATGTGAGATAATTTACCCCATTCTACCTCTCCCTTTCTGCTTCCCCCAGTATATTCCTCTCTTACCCCTTAATTTTGTCTTTTAGACAGTATCCCTTCATATTCAACTCACCTTGTGCCCTCTGTCTATATATATTCCCTCCAACTGCCCTAATACTGAGAAAGGTGTCATGAGTTACAAATATCATCTTTCCATGTAGGAATGTAAACAGTTCAACTTTAATAAGTCCCTTATGATTTCTCTTTCCTGTTTACCTTTTCATGCTTCTCTTGAGTCTTGTATTTGAAAGTCAAATTTTCTATTCAGCTCTGGCTTCTCAAGAATGCATTAAATTCCTCTGTATCATTGAATGTCAATTTTTCCCCCTCATTTATTACACTCAGCTGATTCTTGGTTCTAATCCTAGCTCCTTTGACCTCTTGGAATATCATATTCCAAGCCCTCCAATCCCTTAAGGTAGAAGCTACTAAATCTTGTGTTATCCTGATTGTATTTCCACAATACTTGGATTGTTCCTTTTTTTTTTTTTTTGCCTTTTTAGTGAGGCAATAGGGGTTAAGTGACTTGCCCAGGGTCACACAGCTAGTAAGTGTCATGTGTCTGAGGCTGGATTTGAACTCAGGTCCTCCTGACTCCAAGGCCAGAGCTTATCCATTGTGCCACCTAGCTGCCGCACTTGGATTGTTTCTTTCTGGCTGCTTGCAATATTTTCTCCTTGACCTGGGAACTCTGGAATTTGGCTATAATATTCCTGGGAATTTTTCTTTTGGGATCTCTTTCAGGAGGTGATCGGTGGATTCTTTCAATTTCTGTTTTACCCTCTGGTTCTAGAATGTCAGGGCAGTTTTCCTTGGTAATTTCTTGAAAGATGATATCTAGGCTCTTTTTTTTTTTTTGGCTAGATAATGGGGTTAAGTGACTTGCCCAGAGTCACACAGCTAGTGAGTATTTTGTGTCTGAGGCCAGATTTGAACTCAGGTCCTCCTGACTCCAAGGCCAGAGCTTATCCATTGCACCACCTTGCTGCCCCTAGGCTGTTTTTTTAAATCATGGCTTTCAGGTAGCCCAATAATTTTTAAATTATCTTTCCTGTATCTATTTTCCAGGTCAGTTGTTTTTTCCAATGAGATATTTCACATTGTCTTATTTTTTTTTCATTCTTCTGGTTTTGTTTTACAATTTCTTGATTTCTCATAGAGTCATTAGCTTCCATTTGCTCCATTCTAATTTTTAAGGAATTATTTTCTTCAGTGAGCTTTTGGACCTCCTTTTCCATTTGGCCAATTCTGCTTTTTTAAGGCATTCTTCTCCTCATTGGCTTTTGGGACCTCTTTTGCCATTTGGATTAGTCTATTTTTTGTGATTTTTTTCACTATTTTTTGGGTCTCCCTTAGCAAGCTGTTGACTTGTTTTTCATTATTTTCTTGCATCACTCTCATTTCTGTTTCAATTTTTCCTCTACTTCTCTTACCCAATTTTCAAAATCCTTTTTGGGCTGTTCCATGGTCTGAGATCAATTCATATTTTTTCTTGGAGGCTTTGGATGTAGGAGCTTTGACTTTGTTATCTTCTTCTGGTTGTATGTTCTGATCTTCCTTGTCATCAAAGTAAGATTCTGTAGTCTGAGGTTTTTGCCCACTGTTCGTGTTCCCAGCCAATTACTTGACTTTTTAACTCTTTGTTAAGGTAGGGCTCTGCTTCCAATGTGGAGGATGAACTGTCCCAAGCTTTAGAGGTTTTGTGTAGCTATTTTCAGAAATACTTCTAGAGACCTGTAAGTTTTCAATTCTTCCAAGGTGGTATGATCTAAGGAGAGTTGTTTACTCTTCTCCTGACTTGTGCTCTGGTCTGTGAGTGACCACAAGCACTCTTTTCTGCCCCAGAACTATGAAGAAGGTTCCCTCTCCACTGCTGCCACAAGCTCTGCTATGCTAGTGCTCCTCCTCACCCCAAGAATGCCACCAAGGACTCTGACCTATATCCAAGTGTGGGTAAAGCAACAGAATCCTGCCTCAGTGCCAGCAAAAAGATCCCTGTAATCTCCTTCTGATCAGTTGTTTGGTCCCCTTACCATCTATGAGCTGAGAACTCCAGAAGCATCCACTGCAGCTGCTGCTGCTGCTGCTACCAACCTGGGGCTATGCTGGGGTCAGGGGCTGGACTGTGCTCCTCTCTCATCCAGGTCCAACAGGTCTTTCCTGTTGATCTCCAGGTTGTCCTGGGCTAGAAATTTGTTTCACTCTGTTTTTTGCAGGTTCTGCTTCTCTAGAATTTGTTTAGAGTCATTTTCACAAGTATTTGGAGGGGTTTGGGGGAGAGCTCAAGCTTTTATGCCACCATGTTGGCCCCACCCCCCCACCCCATTTTCCCCCAAACCTTCAATTTGTAAAAAAAAAAAAAAACAACAACAAAACTCAATATCTGCAAAGCCCAATAAAGCAAAGCACAATAACAAAACACATATGCATGTATATGTGTATGTATACACATATATACATACATTAATAATATATTATAAATATTATATATATATATTTTTAATAACATCTCAAGTTGATCCTCTCTCCCTTCCAAGTTTCGTCCTTATTTTTTTTGCTTATTTCCTCACCAAACCCATGTCACCAAGTCTATATCAGCTGCTTCTACTTCTTCACTCCCTATTCTATAACTCTCTTCAGTGTTGCCTCTAGCTCTGATATGCCATTGAAATTGCTTTCTCTAAAGTCAGTAAGGTCACTAGTTAAAGCCAATGATTTTTTCTCAGCCTTCAGCCTTCACAATTTCTCTGCTTCGTCAATTACTATTTGCTACTAAAACCTTTGCCATATCTGGCTTCTGTAAGCAGTGTGGCATAGTAAAAAGAATTCTGGACTTGGAATCAGTAGGATCCTGGGTTCAAATTTGACCTCTAATACTTACTAGGTATATGACTATGGATCTTTCTCTTAACCTCTCTAAATCTCAATTTCTATGTCCATAAAATGGGAATAATAAAACTTATAGTGCTTGACTCTTTTACTTGTCAAATCTATTGGCCTTTTCTCAATTCTTGGCCCCCCTGAGATATCTTGCACCTTTGATCATCTCCTCCTGGATGTTCTTTCCTCTTTAGGTTTTTGTGACATCTCTCTCCTGATTCTTCTCCTTTCTGTCTGACCATCTCTCTTTAGTCTCCTTTGTTAGTTCTTCCATGTCATTCTCAGTAACTGATGGTGTCCTGTAACTGGTGGTGTCCCTCCAAGACTCTATCTTGGACTATCTTCTCATTCATTCTATGCTATCTCATTTGGTGATCCACATCAGCTCCCATGGGTTTAACACTCATCTTTATTCAGATGATTCCCAGACAGCTATTTCAAGACCTAATCTTTCTCTTGAGCTACAGTCCTACATCACTAACATTTCACTCTGGATGTCCTACAGACATCTTTAACTCAACATGTGTAAAATAAAACTTATTACCATTCCTTGCAAACCATCCCTTCTTTTAAAAAACCCCTATTACTGTTGAGGGTGTTACAATCCTACCTGTCACCCAGATTCACAACCCCACTGTCATCTTCACTTTCTCACTCTTACTCACTCCACATGTGGAAGTTGTCTCAAAATCTTGCTATTCTTACCTTCACAGCTTCTCTTAGTTATGTCGTCTTCTCTATTCTTACATAGCCACCACTCTGGTTTGGGTTCTCATCCCCTCTTACCTGGACCATTGCAATAACCTTCTAACTTGCCTCCCCACCTCAAGTCTCCATGATCTAATTCATCTTCCACTCAGCTTCCAAGGTAAGTTTTCTAGAGCATAGGTCTGACCATGTCACCCTTCCTCTCTGTGAGTTCCATTAGCTCCCTAGTAACTCCAGGACCCAACCTAGCTCCTTTGTTTGGACTTCAAAGCTCTTCACAACTTAGTTCTTTCCTACTTTTCTGGTTTGCTTACACTTTATTCTCCTCTCTACACTCTAGATTAAGCAATATTGGCCTACTGGAAGTTCCTGGAATTAGATACCCTATCTCATGTCCCCTGTGGCTGGAATGATCTGTCCCACCACCTCCACCTTTTGGTTTTCCTGACTTCCTTTAAAACTTAGCTCAAATTCCAACAGGTCTTTCCCATTTCTTTCAGATGTGAATACCTTCACTTCTCAAAGTGCCTTCCATCTACACTGTATATATCTTGTATACACCTAGTTGTCATATGTTGGCTTCCCCATTAGAATGTGAACTCCTTAGGAGCAGGGACTGTCCTCTGTATGTCCTCCACCTAGCATGGTGCTTGGCACCATCATGATGTTGTGAGAAAGTGAGGATGGTTTCCAACATATTAGGTGAACCATTTGTGGTGAATTTTTTGGAGAACTTGGACGAGAGTCGCACAAAATGGGCAGATGTGGACGTGTTGGAATTTATATCATTGGCAAGAACTCTCAAACTGACAAGATCACAGATCCATTTAAACATGTGAGTAGAAATTGAGATTTTCATTATTCCAAGTACGGCTTTGATGCTATATTTTGGCCAGTGGAAACATCAGTAATACTCAAGTTGTTCAGATATTTATGAACAAAGGGGACCAATAGAACTTGGCAACTGTGATAGACAACCTAAGTCAACTATAAACTAAGGATTTAGAGTGAAGGCTAGTCAGTGTGACAATACTGTCAGGCAACCTGGGCCAGAGGTATCCTCTTTTCTATCATGGGAACACAATAAATAAAGGTTTCCCAGAGAGCATAGATATATTGATAGTCAGTCAATTAACATTTATTAAGCACCTACTAAATGTTAGTCACCATGCTAAGCACTGGGAATACAAAGAAAGGTAAAAGGAAGCTCCTGATCTCATGGAGTTTCCAGTCTAATGGAACCTGAATCCATTACAAATTCAAGATTAGAACTGCAGGCTAATCAATCTGAAGATGCTGAAGGGAAAGTAGAGCCAGCCACAAGCTCAGGAGGTAATTGTAGAAGTGCCAGGTTTATTGGGCCAGTGATAAACTCACCTATTACGCTCTGGGGAAATGAAGGAAGCGGCTACTCATGTGTGTAGTTAAATAACACTATTTTTCATAGGATAGAAAATGAATACATTGTATATAATTGTAATATATGCTATTATGTGTCACATATGACCTGTATGTTCCCTGTGTATTGCAGATTTAAGTATCATTCCTATGTGTGCTTTTATGCAGTGTTAGACATGTACTACTTCTGTGCTACATTTATGCTTTTTCATACATGCTGTATACTTCTTCATGTAATCTATGTACTTCATCACTGAATACAGCCCTGTCATGTGATGCTATGTGTTTTGCACTACATTGAGTTTTGCATCCTTAGTTTCATAATGCAATGTTGTCATATGTGCTATTGGTTATATGCTATGCATCATGTTCTTCACATGTACTAATGCCAGCTACCTGCAGTTCTATTCTGAAGTCCACATATTTGGTATCTGTATGAGCATTATACTACGTAGCAGGATGTTATCTCTCAATCTATACTGCTTATTAGACATGTTCATAAATCTTTATGTGTTCCTGGGAAGTTTGTTTGGACTGCAAATTCTTTACTGAGAGGAGAATGAATATAGGGAGAGCGAGTGTTTTGCTAGACAATGGACAGCATCAAAACATTCAGTCTTTGCTGCTGACCAAATCCATAATAAAGACAGGAATTTGGGCTAAGTGGGTAAAGGACACTATTTCTAGGGTTTAGATGTTGTTGTAACAAAAGCAAAATTGTGAAAGCTTTCTTTGTTGCTAAAACATTACTCACAAGCCACAATTTAAATACTAACTAGTTGCTACCAGCTCCATTGCTATCCCTGGCCATGGTGCTGATATACATTCTAATTGCAGCACAATCATTCAAATATAGATTTGGGAGTGATTTAAGGCCATTGAGTCCAACCTGTAGCCAAGCAGAAAGTCACTTTACAATATCATTGACAAGTGGTCATCTAGTCTTTTCTTGATAGAAAACCCCTTACCTTTTGAGACAGCCCATTACACTTTTATATTGTTTTAGCTGTAGGAGATATCCTGGAATAAGCTTAAAAGTGTCTTCTCTAGGCAACTTCTACCAGTGCTCCTAGTTCTGCCCTCTGGGATGAAGCAAAGCAAATTTTCCACATGATAATCCTTCCCCCAACAGATAATTTTCAAAAAAAGAAATAAAAACAATCAGCAACAATACAAAAAAGTGATAGAGATAATTAATAACTGAAATATGAAAACATAATAGGTAATAAGTAGCCGTGCTGAAATTCAGAACTCATACCTTCTTAAATAGTCTTTTATTGTTATGCAGATGCAGAAATAAGGACTATACCTGTGATTTCATTTATAAAAAGAATTCTTGGATGAGGAATCTCTGTCTACCAATACAGGTTAGGACCTTTTCTGCAACAATAGTCTTAAAGAGTATTGCCTAGAAAGCCCTAAGAGGTTAACTGAGCTACACAGGATCATAGTCAATAATAGCCATGCTTCTAGTGTTGTTATGTAACCTTTAGTTTGTGAATGTCTTGTCTTCTAGTTATACCATAAGCTCCTCCATCAGAGACCATCTCTCATTCATCTTTGTGTCTATCATGGTGCCCTGTACATTTAATATATATTTGCTGGATGAACAAAGCAATGGTAGAATCAGAGTGGTGGTTATTTTATTTCTAACTCTCTGCCCCACACTACTGACTATATCCTAATATGGCTTAATGCTTTCCAATCCCAAATTGTAGGTCTTTCTCCCTTCACTCTATGAAATCATGGTAGTTTCTACCTTACAGTCATCCCTGGAGCCTGATAGAATGGTTCTATATGTAGGAAGCATATGTAGTCATCTACAATTATGTCTCTCTGCTTCCAATCACTCCTTTTTCCTAAGCTACCCTTGACATAAATGCCAAATTAATATTCATGTACTGGGATATAGTGATTATAGTTTCTGTAACAGAAAGTTACCACTATTTTATACATAGTTCTGAAATTAAGTATTTCAAAAATATATTTAAATTCTTCTTAGCTATAGATTTACCTATGCAAGTAAATGCTAATAATGACATCTTGGGGAGGCAAAAAGAGTTTCCTTCTAATTTGTAGAGATGAACTCCATTACTTCAATATTCAACTGTACGCCCCATGATAGATGACCACTTGAGAGCAGAGGTATACAAAACAGGTTTAGTAAAGCCTTAGGATTATTGGATCACAGATTTAGGAGGAACATTAGTGGCCTTAAGGCAGGACCTTTCTGGTGGTCCACTGAAACTACTTTTTGCTGTCACCATTCCATGGAATCTCAGTGTATATGGAGGTGGGGAGAATTTCTACTCCAAAGACTTTTAGACCATGACTTTTCATTTTTCTTCCTTTTCCCTCTCCTCCCACCCACTTATGATCATAGGGTCCATAATATAACATATGGAATTGTCCATTTAAAGAGATCTTAAAAGTGAAGACTAAATTTACCTAATTTATTAATATAAAATCTCTTGTTATTTAATTCAGCTTTACTTGACTTAATTTTTAAAGCTAACCTTGGGCCCTTAGACACTGGGATAGACACTGGACTTGTGATTTAATTGATATAGATAACTCCCAGATAAAGAAGCTACCAATGTCAGTAAGCATCTTCTCTTCAATTTATAGTATTAGAGAATTACCTGGGCCACTAAGAGGTTAGGATATTTGCCTGAGGTCACACAGTATATGTCAAAGGCAGGATTTGAACCCAGCTCTTCCAGGATCTAAGACCTCTATTCACAGTCTGTCAGTCAATCAAAAAATAATTATAGAATCTTGTGTGCCTATTATAATAATAGCTAACATCTATATAATGTTTTAAGGTTTGCAAAGCATTTTTCATGTATTATCTCATTTGTCCTTCACAATAGCTCTGTGAAATAGGTTTTATTATTTTATTATCAACATTTCACAAATGAAGGAACTGAGGCTGACAGGTTAAATTACTTACCTAGGGCCAACCAGCTTGTAAGTATCTGATGCAAGATTTTAATTAAGGCCTTCGTGACTCCAAGTACAACATTCTATCCACTGTGCCTGGTGGCTATGCCAGCTTCTATGCAGAATATAAAAGAAAACATAATCATGACTTCAACAAGCTTAAGTGGGAAGACAAGACTGACATATATGATATAATATCAAACAAATAAGATACTAAAGCACTCCCTAAGTTATAAAAATTACACATATAGATGCCAGAGTATACACTGTCCCCTTCTTTAATCACTCCTTCCCCCCAATCTGGAAAATAATCAAGCTGCCCTGAATCAATATCATCACCTGATGGCTACAATGGGAAACTATCTGTTCCAATGTTTCTTCTCTACCCTTTCTTTCCATTCAGGGTAACCAGTCACTTGCCATGCCACCTACCCTCCTCCACCTTCTTATATCTTTTATGGCTCTAGTTAATTCCACCTCAGGTAATCTTTTGTCTATAATGAAGAAGAATTTTAATACATACATTCATATCCTTTTCATCCTTTTTTCTTCCCCCTCTCTCTTCTAATTCTTTCTCAGTTGCCTCAGGAAAATTTCTCTACTTATTTTGTTCTATATGTGAGGGGGAAAGCAACCCTAATTATTACTGATAGGTATAAGATTAGTGTTAATGATACATCTGCATCAAATAAAAAGAGAGCATACTTTTTGAGATGAAATTAGACATTAAAAAATCAGTTCCATCAGCCTCTTAAAGACCTTCAAAGTCCCCTTCAGAATCTCCACAAAAGTTTCCATCTACCTCCTTGTCTTCTAATTAAACCTGCTTTTCTTAAAGCACCCACATTAAAGATAAATGTCTACCATAATACTTGTACAGACTAACTCATATGGTTGTTGAGATTAAATGAGATAATGTTCAGAAAGCACTTTGTAGCCTTAAAGTGCTATAGAAATGTAAATTATTATTGTAAAAAACCTGCATAGTCAATTTTCTTGTGTTTTCATTTAATTATTAATACTGCAACAATATTGTTCTCTACTATTTATCATTTTAAATGTACAGTATTTCAGCTACATTATGTGTTAAATGAGACTCTGTGGGCCAGCCTTGAAAAGTAATCATCATTTATAACTTTGTTCCATTGAAAAAAAAATTAGTGCTGAGTCCCAAACAACTGACTTACAAATCAACTTGGGCAACCCAATTGTAGGTTGGGGCTTTCTTGTATATAATGAAGTAGTATATTGTGTGGTTCAGACTCTAAATACTGTAGAAGTTTGGAGAAGATGGAAATGAGAGAAAGCTGGACTAGTTGGGAAAGGCATCATGAAGATGAACTTAAGCTAGGCTTTGAAGGATGAAAACATAGCTGGAAAGGGAGAATACAGGAGGACGATCATTCTACACAAGTAGTGCAATGTGAGTCAAGGCATGGAGGCAACAATGAGCATGTTGTATTTGTGGAACAAGCAGAGACTGACTTGACTACAGCAGGGGGTTAATATTGAAGCCCAGTGACAAGAGAGATTGGGTGGGTTAAGATGGAGCTAGGTTAAGGAAGACCTTAAAATGCACACCAAGAAGTTTTGACTTGGTAAAGTAGGACATGGAGAGCCATTGAGTATTCTTTAGCAAAAGAGTGAAACTATTAGAGTAATTTTTGAAGAAAGACTAATCTAGCAATAATGAGCAAGGCACATTAGAGTAGGAAGAGGCTAGGGCAAGGGAGATTAAATAGAAGGCTGCTGACACAGTCCTTCAGCCAATGCTCAATAGAAGTAGTTTAACAGACTATACATAGGTGCAGCTAGGTGAAGCAGCGGATAGAGTACTGGGCCTGGAGTCAGGAAGACTCATCTTCCTAAATTCAAATCTGGCCTCATACACTTACTAGCTGTGTGAGTCACTTAACCTGGGCAAGTCACTTAACCTTGTTTGCCTCAGTTGCCTCATCTGTAAAATGAGCTAGAGAAGGAAAGGACAAACTACTCCAGTATCTTTGCCAAGAAAACCCCGAATGGGGTCATGAAGAGTTGGAAATGATTGAACAACAGATTATTACTCTAGTTTTCATTCTTAGATTGAATGTCTCAGTCCTTTAGCCCTGACCCATGGGTTATTCAATCCTTTTTTTTTTTTAGGCAATTGGGGTTAAGTGACTTGCCCAGGGTCACACAGCTAGTAAGTGTCAAATGTTTGATCTGAGATCGGATTTGAACTCAGGTCCTCCTGACTTCAGGGCCAGTGCTGTATCCACTGCACCACCTAGCTGCCCCCGATCCTTTTTTTAAAAATAAGTTTCAGGCTACTGTCTAGACCCCCTAACTTCAATTCATTGCTTCAATCCTTACCCTGGATTCCTAAGGAGGCAAGGTTATTGTATAGGTTCTCTAAGCCTTACTCTCATGTTTAGACAGGAACTGTACTCGTTCAAAAGATCATAAGATTTTAGAGTTGGAAGAGACCTTAGTTATTACATATAAACCTAGAACCAAGATTTGAACCCAAGTCTTTTGACTCCAAAGCTCTTTCCTCTACACCATGCTGCTTGAAAGCGCCAAAACAGTGAGGATACGAGGCTCTTTCCTTGACCCATGGAAAGGCAAGATTAGTTCAGTGACATTTCTGTGCATGAGTTCCAGGAGAATTTTAACGCAGCATGGTATTATATTTTTTTTAAGTTTCTATGTTTCCATTCATTATTTATTTCCTCCCAGCTTCACTATTTGGACTTCCAGTCATACTTCCTAGTTTACCAGCCTCCCTTTATGTCATCCATTTATTCATTCAAAACTTGTTAATGCAATGCAAAGCCTTTGCTAAGGATTTCAAGGATATGATATTAGATCTTAACCAATCAACAAGCAATAATTAAACAGCCCCCTTGTGCCAGACATTGAATTCACCACCTGGGATGCAAATATAAAGAATAAAACAATTCTTATTCTCAGGGAGATTACATCCTAATGGGGGAGACAATGGTAGCCCCAATGTCAAGGAGTTTGCAGCTGTAAAGGGCTGCATACAAATGACTATTGTTGAAGTGAGAATGAGATTTTCAAAAAGTGAGGTGAAAAGAGAGTATTATGAGATATTTGAAGTGGAAAAGATTATTTTCACTTGGTGTGGTCCAGGGAAGGCTTCATGAAAAAGGTTGGACAGAGTTGGGCCAGAGCAGGATGAAAATGAGAGACAGAGGAGTCCAATTTGGCCAAATTGTAGCATATGAGGAAGCAACTAATATGAGATGGGGATGGAAAAGAAGCCTAGAATCACACTGTGGAGGATTTTGGATAAGAGCAGCATTTATTAAGCACTTCCTCTTTGCCTGGAGACACTGTGTTAAGTACTAGGGATACAAAGAAAGACAATAGTAAAATGTAGGGTGCATCCTTTATTCAGAAGGTAATATATTAGGAACAATCAAAGATTTTTTACCAGAAGGATAGCATTTTCAGAGCAGCACATCAGGAATATTACTTGCATAGTAGTGTGGACATAGTAGTATAGAAGCAGGAAGATCAGTTAGGAGGTTATTACAATAGTCTTGGTGATAAAAATAGCTGAAATGTATATAATATATTAAGGTTTGCGAACATCATAAATACTTTTCACCTTCCTTTATTGCCACAACAACCCTGTGAGGTAGGTACAATGGGTACTATTATTATTCCCATTTTACAAGTGAGTAGACTTAATTTCAGAGAGTTTACATAACTTGCCTGTGGTCATATAGTTATTAAGCATTGGAGGTGAGATTTGAACTCAGGTATCCCTTAACTCCAGATCCAAAACTCTTTCTATTATACCATACTGCTCTAAATTGCAGAGGGTCTTAACTGGCGTGGTCCCAAAGGGATTAGAGAGCAAAACATAGATAGGACAGTGATAGCAGAGGGAAAATAATCAAGGCTTGGCTGCTTTCACTTCATTACCACTCATTCCCTCCTTAAGCACTTGCTGACTGGCTTCTGACTTCACCACTCTACTAATCCTCATTCTCAAAGGTTACCAATAATGTCTTATTTCCTAAATCTGATGACCTTTTTTTCAGTCCTTGACCTCTTTGCAGCTTTTGAAACTTGGCCACATAGGGAAAGATGAGACTAGGGATTGTTTTGCACTACAGATAGAAAGTAAGCTCCTCCAAAGCAGGCGTTCTTCTGTTTTTGTCCTAGAACAATGCCTTGCATATAAAAAGCACTTAAAAAGAAACACCTGCTGAATTGAATTGAACATGAACAAGAACAGGGAAAAAATCAGTAGGGTAAGCTCCTGGGAGAGAGAGAAGGGGTTGAATCGCTGGGAAAGCAGAGTTCATCTTGCCAAAAGGAAGGGCTACTTTTCCTTATCCCCCCTTAAGTAAATAAGGAAAAGTTAGGTAAAGAGTAGAGGGGTTTTGAAATGTGAAGCAAGGGTGATAGGAGAGGCCGTGATAGATGATGTCATTTTCTTAACGTAACAGTTATATTCCATACCTTTACCTCAGTAATATGAAAGCCTGGCCTTGTGATAATCAATGAGTCAAAGGTATGAACTAAGTGTGAATAAGGCTTGGTATCTCTGTTCAATCAAACAATCAATCAAAGACATTAAGTGGGAAAGACTTAATTAGTCAAGTTTGGAAGGAGTGAAGTCATTAGGTAAAATGTATTGGGATCGGTTGAGCAGATTCAGTCATATAAAATAGCAAGATAGTTCAGAACCTGAGTGTTCCTATGTCTTGCTAGCCTAGAAAAAGAGTAATTCCAGGCAAGCCTCTGAAAGGTGGAATTGCTTTGGGGATGGTGAGGGACAGGAAAAGAGCTTCTATATCCTACTCCCTTCCCCTTGACCAGAGGAAAACCTAGTGACCTTTGAAAGGTCTAGAAGATTTTAGACTTCTCCATTGGCATTCTAGCAGTGTCCCAGAATAGCTGACCATAGTGTCTGCATTGGGAGTGGTAAACTAGACATGCTGAGGAAAGGCAGCTTCAGGATCTTCAAAGGAACCAGCATAAAGTGACTTCATCCCTAAGGGCAACTTCAGAAAAGGGCTCTGAGTTACCCTTCTTTGCCACATATGCTCTAAGCCAGAGCCCACTCTCCCCTGGACTCTCAATGTATTTCAGAGTTTGCCCAAGGTTTAAGGAAATATTTGTGCCAATGGTTCTTACTACACAACTATGCCACTTGAATAACATGTTTCTATAAGCTAATTAAATGGAAGTTGGAAAAGCAAATTTGGGTTCAATTTAGAATAGGCTCACCCAAAGGCAGTGAGAACTCCATCATTGGACATCTTTACCTGAAGCCTGGATGACCATTTTTCAGGAGTGTTGTAGAGAGGATTCATGTTAGGATATATGATCACATAGTTAAGTTGTATCAAATAATCTGATTATTTGAAATAATCTGATATCTGAAATAATCTTTCAATTCAGAGATTTCTTGATCCCATGATTATAGGACCAGAGTTTTACAGCTAGAAGGAATTTTAGACCACCCAAATGAGGAACTTGAGGCCCAGAGAGGTTAAGGTATATGTCCAAGGTAACACAGGGAGTAAATGGATGAGCCAGAATTTGGACATTAGTGCTCAAATTCAGTATTCTTGATCCTTTGAAGGACTCAGTTTGACCATCTATAAAACATATCACTGCTCTTCTTCCCAAGGTCAGAGTAGATCATAAGAGTATAGAAAGTGCACTGGAAATGCCTTTAGAAATAAACTAGTCCAGTTCTTTCAGAAGTGCAAAATGACTTTAGTTTATGGGGAACAAAAGGCTAGAGAGAAATTAGCAGGAGTTGGTTATCAGCCACTGTTAGTCTTACCAAGGGACAGTGAAGTCTAGCAATTAAGGAGTTAGGTTTGAGCCTTTAGATGTAATCCAGTGGGAATATTTGAGCTAATCCCTGGAGGTCAGATACCTCTGAAGTGCTGGGTTTATCCAAAGCCTGTGAAATTCCTCTGGGACTCAGGAAGATCTTAAGATATAACATCTGGATTCTAGGAGTGTAGACTGGGCACATTCCAGACCCCGCCCCAGGTGTTAAGATGAGAAAGTACTTGAAACAAGCCATAGACAGTAAGAAACTATCCCCGTGGAGAAGGGGAAGGGAGGCAGACAGTCTTGTCTTTTAGTCTCTATGACCATTAACAACTCATCCCAATCCTTCCCATCATCTCTCTTTATTGGCAATATGGTGAAGTTTCCAGTAAGAAGGGAAAGTACCAGGGATTCAGGTCCTCCTATCAATTCAGGAAAAATGGATTCTAAGCTGCCAAGTTCTTGATATTTTCCTCCTTTACAAGACCTAGGGGTAATCCAGTCCTGGGGTCTGGTGGATAGGGACTAGACCTGTGATTGATTAATGGAGGGAACTCCCAAGTGAGAAAATACTCTCTACCAATGCAATCAGTACTCCTCTGAAGCTTACATTCTCAGAGAGAGTTGCCTAGACCAATGAGAAGTTAAATGACTTGCCCAAGATCACATAGTCAATATGTGTTAGAGGAGAGACTTAAGCCCAGGTCATCCAGCCTCTTGGTCCAGCTCTTTATGCACTGTACTATATGGGCTTGTGGGAATAGAGAGCTGTATCAGCAGAGAGGGCAGTTAGATGGTGAAGTAAACAGAGTGTCAGCCTGAAGACAGGAAGACCATCTTCCTGAATTCAAACCTGGCTTCAGGCACTTACTAGCTGTGTGATCCTGGGCAAGTCACTTAACCTTTTTGCCTCAGTTTCCTTATCTGTAAAATGAACTGGTGAAGGAAATGGTAAACCACTCCAGGATCTTTGCCAAGAAACCCCAAATGGGTTTAAAAAGACTCAGACATAACTGAAAACAATTCAACAATAGTGGGAGGGAGGGAGGAAGAGAGAGGGGAGGAGAACGTGGGAGACAGAGAGAAAGAAAGAGAGAGAAAGAGAGAGAGATAGAGAGAGAGAGAGCACAAAGCAATGATATAGGAGATGATCCAGGGAGCAAGGAAACATCCTCAAGCCAGAAATTATAATTCTCATTTGTATTCTTTCCTGTTTTTAGTAGTTCTCAAAGACTGAGAGCTAGACCTATCATCAAAACTCTGCAGTGTGAATCCAGACTCTGACACTAGCAGTGGGACCTCAAATATCTTTCTTAACCTCTCTGGGCCTCAGTTTCTTCATTTATAAAATGAGGATAATAATTTTGGCACCATCTACATCAGGGGGTTGGTGGGAGGAAAGCCCTCTGTGAGCTTGAAAGTGCTGTATGAGTGTGAATTATCACTGACATCATTATAATTAGTACTGTCATTCTCTGATGCTCATAGGCACAGTTGACAGGCAGCATGGTTCATTGGAGAAGTCCTTTGTTCTGGAGTCAGCACCCTGGGGGAGAATCACTGTTCTATCACTTACTAGCCTTTGACCTTGGATAAGGTACCTAACCTCTACTCACTCAGGCTTCTCAACTATAAACTAAGGAGTTGGACCCTCTAGATCTCTTCCAGTTCCACATATATTGCCTGATGATCTTTGGTTCTATCCTTACGAATTCTTCATATAAAATTACTCTTGATGAGGACAGCTTTTGATGTTGCTATGCATGTGACTCTGTGGTAATGAGACTACTTTTAAAAAAATAGTAGCTAACATTTATTTAGCACTTTCAGGTTTGCAAAGCACTTTGCATATATTATTTCATTTAACCCTGGGAAGTAGGTGATATTATCCCTATTTTACAGATGAGGAAACTGAGGCAAGCAGAAGGCAAGTGATTTGTTCAGAGTCACAAAACTGTCTGAGGCAGAATTCCAACTCATGTCATCCTGGCTCCAAGTTCAACACTCTATCCATTGCACTAACTGGCTGACTAGACACACCAGAAACTATATATGAAAATTAATTAGGATGTATAACTTCTGGTGTATCCTTTAAGCAGATGACCTTTCAAAGTCATCCTTTTAAAAGCTTATTTCAATAATACTTCTGTCACTTTTGTATTTTTAGAGTTCTTTCTAGGAGATATAGATGGCATGCCTATTTTTGATAGGCAGAAATACAGATCACATATTTAACTGACAAGCACTATTAAGTGCCTACTATGGCACTATGCTAGGAACTAGAGATACAAAGACAAAATGCAAAATTGTTTCATTCATGCAACTGAGTTAGGGTGAAGAGAAGGAAGATATACTATTTAATCAGATAAATACACATAATATAATTTGAGCTGGGAGATAGCACTAACCACTAAACCAGACTGATTTATGCAATGGGAATTTACAACAGGGGAGAAAAGATAACAAAGGAATTCTCAAAGACATCTGTTTAGAGGTGATTCCTGAACTGAACCTTGAAAGAAGCTAGGGATTATATACTGTAGGAAGGTAGGAGACATGGCTAGCACTTGCATAACATAATCCAAAAGTATCCCTACAGACTGTGATGATGGAGCACAAACTAACAAGATGATATTGAATTGAAATGGGTAAATGTAAGGTCTTTAAATTAAGTTCAAAAAAATCAACTGCCCATCGCACAACAGAAGAGGCTTGGCCAGACAGTGATTCACATAAAAAAGCTAAGGGTTTTAGTTTAGTCCAAGCCAAAAGTGACTTCCCAGAAAGCTGATACAACATCAGGCTGTGTTAATGGAAGTGTAGTTTCTAGAAAAAGGGAGATGACAGTATCAGTCCATAGCACTTTTAGGAGAGGTCTTGACAAACTAAATTGCATATAACAAATTGTAAAAGGACTTGAAACCATGAGAATGAGAGAATTAAGGATATTTAGCTTGCAGAAGAGAAGATATTCTCCCAACGTTATTGTTGATGTTGAGTCATTTAGTAGCATCCAACTCTTCGTGACCCAATGGATATAGCTATCCATGGAGTTTTCTTGGCAAGGACGTTGGAGTGATTTAACCATTTCCTTCTCCAGTGGATTCAGTGGATCCTTTTGCAGGCAATCAGAGGTTAAGTGATTGGCCTGGGATCACACAGGTAGGAAGTGTCTGAGGCTGGATTTGAACTCAGGTCTTCCTGACTCAGTGCCCGGTGCTCTAACCACTGAACCACAGCTTCCTCAATTCTCCCAACAGGTATTACTTAGTCTACTTGATTTCAAAGAGAAGAACTAGGATAAATAAAGCTGATGCAATCTTAGGCTGCATTGAATAAATGAATGAATGAATAACATTTATTAAACACTTTCTCTGGGTCGGGTACTGTGTTAAGCACTGAGGACACAAATTCAGAAAGCAAGATTGTCCTTGCCCTCAAGGTATTTATGTTCTAGAAGGGGAAGATAACATACCAGTAGGGAACTGGTAACCAGGGACGGGTGCTTTAGTCAGGCAAGTTACAGGCATAGTGAGTGGGGTTATGGAGCAATTAATTGACATTTCCTGGAATGGTAGAGTTTATTTGATTATTGCTCCCAGACATAAAGGCAGAAGGAGGGTGGAGCCAGGGGGATATGGCAGAAGAAGTAAGGTGGGTGTGAGCCCTGGTCAGAACATGTTGGTGGCAACATATTTGGTTCTAGAGGTCCCATTTTGGAAGGACAATGATAAATTGGAGAGTATCCAAGGAGGGCCACCAGGACAGTGAAGGGACTAGAGTTGACACCATATGAGAGTTCATTAAAGGATCTTATTTTATGAAAGGACTTATGGGGGATATAACAGCAATCTGCAAGTATATGAAAGATTAAATAGCATAGGAGTGAACTGACTTGATATGCTTGGCCCCAAAGGATAGCACTAGGAGAAATGGGTAGAAATTGTCAAGGGGCAAATCTGAGTTTTAGGTAAGGAAAAAATTCCCTGTAATTGGAAATATCAAAAAGTGAAATGTTTTGCCTCGGAAAGTAGAGGCTTCTCTTCTCACTGGAGGCAATCATGCCTTGTAAAATGTGCTGTGGACTTTGACGGTTCTGAAATCTGATTAATTATATTAAATTATTCAAAGACACTGTAGCTGAAAACTGTAGATTTTTATTAAAGAATTTCTTCACCTTTAGTTTTGTGATTACTATAAAATGTGGATTGGAAATTGATTATTTCAGAGAGCTTTTCTGATTAGCAGGAGAAAGTCTGCTGGTCTTTACCTCTCTCCACACAAAGCACTGTGAATTAACAAAATGTGTCTGATAGATTTAGCTAAAATGAATGGCATCATTTTTAATTTTATTCTAAGTATTTTATTTTCTCCCAGTTACATATAAAAACAATTTTCAACATTCATTTTTAAAACTTTGAATTCCAAATTCTTTCCCTGTTTTCCTCCCAATCCTCTCTCATTGAGAAGACAAGCAGTTCCATATAGGTTATACATGTGTAGTATGCAAAATATAGCCATAACCATCATATTGTGAAAAAAAATAGACAAAAAATTCAAGAAAAATAAAGTTTTTTTTTAAAAAGTACAGCATTATTTTTCTTGCACAACATCAACCAAGTCTGATATTACTTGAAAAGTTCATTGCTCATAATCCTCCACTACAGCAAAGAATGGAGGAAGGTATATTTTCTCATCTCTTCTCTGTGGGAAAGCTTGGTCATTATAATTACACAGTGTTCAATTTTTCTGTTGTTGCCCTTTCCATTTACATAGTGATAGTCATTGTACATATTGTTTTCCTAGTTCTGCTTACTTCACTCTGCATCAGTTCATACAAATCTTTGCATTCTTCTTTGAAATCTTCACAGTCATTATTTCTTAGAGAGAGGAAGATTCCATTACATTTATGGACCACTATTTATTTAATCATTCCTCAGTTGATGAGAATCTACTTTGTTTCCAGTTTTCTACTATTATAAAAGTGTTGCTATTAACTGTGGTATACATGGGTCCAAAAGCATATTATTTATCTTGATAACCCACCTTACTCATTGTAGGCAGATCTGATTGAATTTTGGTTGTACTCAAAACATAGTTCCACCCTCAAAGATCAAGAGCAAATCTTTCCTACTATTGAGGACATTCAAAGAATATGCCAAATACTTTGAAGGCAAATCTAGAAAGAACTGTTCCCAAAAATGTTTGGAGTAATAGCACCATTATTGGGACAAGCGTGTGATCTATCAAAGTGACTACTTTAGAAGGGACAACATTAAAATAGATGTATAAATTTTTTGTGTTTATTATTTCTTAGTCTTTTTTTCCTCCTTCCCTTTCTTTTTTTGAGGCATCCAGTTGATAGAGTGCTGGGCTTAGAGTCAGGAAGACCTGAGTTCCAATCTATCCTTAACTATTTACTAGCTACGTGATCCTCAGTAAGTCACTTAATCGCTACCTGCCTCAGTTTCCTCAGCTGTAAAATAAGAATAATAATAGCACCTGCCTCCATTTGAGGAACAAATGAGATAATAATTACTGTAAAGTACTTAGCATGGGCCTGGCACATAGTAAGTGCTTAATAAATTCTTGTTCTCTTCCTTCCCTTCTCTTCTTACTGTGGCACAGGCATAGTCCTAAGTTCTAGGGATAAAAATACAAGCAAGCAAGACAGTCTTTAACTCCAAGGAGTGTACATTCTAAAGGGGGAAGACTTGAAGGAGAGCTAGAAAATGGGAAGGAATCATGGAGAGGAGATACCTGGAAAGTAGTGTGGATGTCTGACTCTGGGCAAAATAAGGTAAAAACTCTCCTATGTTGGGGGGGGGGGGTGGAGGGTGTAGGAAACCAAAGGGCCAAATTGAAGATAGTGATGGGAGAGAGATGAAGATGTTGGCTATAGTGTAGGCAGCATGGCAAGGAGATAGGCAGAAACAGCCAGACTGACACTTCCAAATGTAATACTTTTTCCAAGAAATTATTCTGCCATTTAACCCAGAAGGTATAGAAGGTAAGATCCTGACCCAACCAAAAAGATACTTACACAGGTATACACAATGTGTATCTTTTCTTTATAGGTCTATCTTCTGCTCTAGGAGACTTAGGTATACTTTCAAGTCATTAGACTTGTTTTAGTCACTTTGAGGTATTAGAGTCAAGAATATCACCCAAGGGGTGATAGGAAACAACATGGGAATAAAAAATTCAAGTTATTAGGAAACTATGAACTGGCAGGGACCTTAGGGATCACAAGGGTAGACTGAGGTCTAAAAAAAGACCTCAGTAGTTAATGGAACATAGATTTAGATATGCAAGAGACCTTAAAGGTTATGTAATCTAAACCCTTTGCTTTACAGATGAAAAAACTGAGGCTGGAAGAGAGGAAATGATTCACCCAGGATCACAAAGATAACGAACAAATAGAAAAGTCAGATCTTGTTAGGAGATCCAACTTTTAGTCTCCCCACCATTTCCAGAATATCAAAACAAAACATCAGCCTCTCAAGTCTTTGCCTACTCCCTATCCCATCTCCTCCACATAAGAGTTCTCCTTGTAAACAGTCATTAGCCTCACTTATTAGTCATATTATTTTTCTCCTCTCTGCTCTCTGAATGCGAATGCGGAATCTTGCTCCCTTTTGCTAAGAGTAAAAAATAACAAGACTTAGCAAGAAATAACAGGTTTAAACTTATTTCTGTTTGGTTCCTGCTCTAATCTGAGGACCTAGCTTTCAAAATTAGCTCTTCTCACCTCACTGGGGCATTTTTATATTCCTCTGTGAAGCTCTTTGTCAACTTAGTAACATTCTAGTCAGAAGGTGAGGGACTGGCTCACACAATCTCTTTAGTTCTCTTTCAATTCCAAGTTCTATGATTCTGTGAACACTCTGATGAGTGATTCCTTGGCAAATGGCTAGGGAGCCGATAGCAGTCTCTTTACCATCCCCATTATACAGAATGGAAAAACCCTGTGCTCCTACTTCAGCTGTCTTGGGTAGGATGAAGCTTTTGCATTACCTCGGCTATCCTGCTCCCCATATTCCATGATCATGAGAAATTGAGAGACAATTACATGTTTAGATTCAAGAGAGAATTTAATTCACAGTTTTCAGCACTTGCTCATGATGGTTGTTAGGGAGTTCTCTATATTTCATCTCGGACAGGAGAAGAGAAAGAATTCCTGGGGGCAGGAATCATACCTTACACTTCTCTTGTATTCCATTCAATAAACATTTCTGGCATGATGCCAATGACGCAAAGCTTCCCATCACTGTACCCCTTTCTACTCTCACCTCAATCTCACTATCATCTTCCCCAAGAATTCCAGATGTCAAGGGCAGTTAGGTGGCACAGTGGATAGAACTCCAGCCTTGGAGTCAGGAGGACCTGAGTTCAAATCCAACCTCAGACACTTGACACTTACTAGCTGTGTGGCCCTGGACAAGTCACTTAACCCCAATTGCCTCACCAAAAAAAAAAGGAAAAAAAAGAATTCCAGTTGTCACCTATAATCTTTAGCAGGCAGATTGGTGGGATGGAAGATGGACAGGATGTGGTTGGTGGTGGCTTTTCTCCACCTACACAAAGGAGTCAAGAGTCTGAGTGCCTACTATGTCTCTATCCCTATGGGTACACACTGTGGGGGGCACTGTGAGGGGATCTCATCTCTACTCTTAGTCTTATTGTGCTTTGTTTTTCATTTTACTTCCTTGCTAGATTGCAAGCTTCATGAAGACAGGGGACTTATTTATTCATGTATTTCCCTCATTGCCTAATGTAGTGCTTGATACAAATGAATACTTAAAATAAATATCTGTTGAATTAAATACAAGAAAAATAGAAAGTATAATCCCTACCCTAAGAGCTTACAATTTTGTTGAGGAAAGATAGCACAATAGTGAACTCATTTTAAGTGACATATATTAAGGGACAAAGGCATTGGCAAGATGGCCATGCTATTGTAGTGATCAGAGAAGGCTTCACAGAAGAGGCAGGACCTATGTAAGGTTTTAGATAATGGATAAGCAAGAAGGCATTCTAGGAGAAGGAAACAGAGTATCTATTATTTTCACCGAAAAGGAATATGGGTCCATGACTAGTGCCTAAAAAGTGTTGAAATGACATGTCCATTCATAGAATGCCTGGTTTATCTAAGTGATAACATTTCCCTCACTGACTTTTCACAAAAGGCAGACCTAAATTCAAATTACAGCTATCTGCAAAGATAGAGGAGTAATCTGAATATCATATCTGTTTAGCTTGGGAACAGAGACAACTGTACAAGTATCCCTTCATTCTTTGCCTAAAATATAATCCCATCCTTTTAACTCTAAGTCCCAGCAAACTACCTTAAGGAGAGAAGGCTCAAAAGTCTGTGAAAAAATCTACAAATAAACTCTGGGTTAACTATATTGGCTTTTGCTGTAGTGATCTTCGGTAAGCATTGGTAATATCATTACCTTCGGTTTGAGGTTCCATTGGACAAACCAATTATAAGAATCAATTGGATGTCCTCTCAATCTGTGATGTACTAGGTATTGTTGAGAAATGGTATCTGAAGAAAGGTTATGTCATAAAAGCAGCATTGGGCCTCTTGATTTCTAGTTCCCAGGGCCAGCATCATCTCTCTGTAAGGTTCTGGAAAAATAACAACCTTTATTTCTTATTTTCCCTATATGCAAAATGGAGGGAGGGGAAAGAGATATTAATGCATATCCCATAGACTTCTCAAAGTTACTATGAAATACTAATACTTGCTAAAGCACCTGAGAAAGAATAAATGGGAGAGAATCAGCATGTTGATGGCACTCTCAGGTTGGGTAAGGAAGTAGAAGGGGGCAGTTTAGCTAGATTGTCAAAAGAAGGATGCCTCCCACAAAATGTCATCACTTTGTCAAAGATCCAGGCATCTCATGCTAGTTATATCTCTGCAAGGAGATATACATTTTAATCCACCTTATTACCACTGACTGGGTCTCCATTTTCATCTGGTCTAAGAAAATGAAGCCACATACATAACTGCTCTTAGGTTAGCTCTATCCAGATACTAGTATGGTTCCTGAACCAATTTTTAAGGCTATGTGGTTTTATACTGAGATAGATATAGATATAACACCCCCTCTAGCTTAATCTTCTCAACTTGCATTCACATTTGAAGGTTGTGTTTCCAGAAGGGTGGATGCTGTCTCAGGTTCTAAGGGTAACCCTATGGGTCCACAATCTTTTTTTTTTTTTTGCTTTTTGGTGAGGCAATTGGAGTTAAGTGACTTGCCCAGGGTCACACAGCTAGTAAGTGTCAAGTGTCTGAGGTCATATTTGAACTCAGGTCCTCCTGACTTTAAGGCCAGAGCTCTATCTGCTGTACTACCTAGCTGCCCCCACAATCCTAACACTATAACTTATGAGCATCCTTCCACTATCATGCTTCCCATTAAGAATAAGCAACTAGATGTAACTAATTCTTAACAAAAATATTCATTAAGATTTCATTGTAAAAACATTAGACACAAAACATTTCCTCCATAAATTTGGGGTGCAGTCTCCTAAATATATGCAATGACCATAGAAGAGTTAGAATATCATAGTAGAGTAGCAAAGGCAACTCACAACTCACTGGTACTACAGGAGTCCTAAGACAAGTCCTTTTTCTGTAGAGTCCTTACACAACTTCCATTGAGTACAACATTTCTGCTGGGAATGTTGCTTATCTGGGTTGTATGGATCTGCTCCTCTATATATAGCCCCTTTTACAAAAGGTCATACTCCTTGAACCTGTTTTCTCAGGTGACTGTCTCTCTGTACCCATGTCTCTGCTCCACTATGGATACAGTGTCTCTTACTGGTCCATTAGCTTCCTTTCTAAACCAATCCCACTCTTGACTCAAGTTCCACTCTCAACTCAAGCAAAGAAGTGTTCACCCCTCATAAAGGGATCATGATTACATTCTGGGCCTTTTGTAATCACATCAATTTGGGGGTAGGGAACCATGCCTCCTCCACATAGACAAAAGGAGCTACAGCCCTTTGCAAGTACTGTAATCATTGGTCAGTCAATAAATGTTTGTAAAGTACTTACTTTGTGCCAGGCTGGGGCGGGGGGGGGGGGGGGGGGGGTTGGTGGGGGGGTGGGAGGGGGGACGGGGGGAGAAAGAAGGAAAAGCAAAAGACAGTCTCTGCTTTCAAGGAGCTCACATTCTAATGGGGGGACAATGACAATATACAAACAACTATGTACAAACTAGCTATAAACAGGATAAATTGGAAATAACCAAGAAAGGGAAAACACCAGAATTAAGGGCAATTAAATAAGTAGAGGCCCCAGGCATCTTTGAATGTGCCATTCATCAGTTGTTCAGATAAGGTTAAACAGGTATTGGAAGAATTCCTTTAGAGCCAGGAGCTATACACATGGATATCCAATGGTTGCCCCAGTTGTCATTATCTATATGACCCTCCTTCTCTTCTGGGCAAATAGACCTAATCTAATATGGCATTATTATCTTGTTTTCGTCTCATAAAATGTGAAGTGTTTCTGGGTGTCTCTGTGGAATCACGGGCTTACAAGGCTTCAGAGTTCAGACTAGTCAGATAGAATAGTTCAGAACAGAAAAGGGGGTGCTGATGAAACTCTGTTCCAAATTCAGCCTAGATCTGTCCATCTGTGCCAGCTGAACTCAAGGGAGTATGTGATAGAAGAGATAAGTCATCCTAGTTGATAAACAAAGGTCCCTTCCAGCTCCAAGTTTCTCCAGGCATCCTAGGATATTAGAGCTATAATGGCCTTTAAAGATCATCTAGCCCTACCTCCTCATTTTGCAGGAAATGCATACCCAAAGAGACAAAGCAGATGAGGCTAAAACTCGGTTGTCCTGATTCCTAGTGCAATGATCTTTCCATTTTACTATTGCTATCCTTCTCTGGGCTATCTTTCCTGAGGTGGACACATAGGCACTGGTGCCATCCACATCTAAGAAATTCACTGAATTCACTTTTCTGGTTAGAAGGCTTTTGGATTATTTATAATTACACAGAGTTAGTTGACTTTGTGCTTCTACAAGGGGTATAGACAATCTAAAAACTATTCTTACACACACACACACACACACACACACACACACACACACACTGCAGATAATCAGACAACAGAAAACTAGGGGCTGACTGACTTGCCACTTAAAGCTGAGGACCCAGGTTAGATTAGGTTTTATTCCTCAAGTTCAATACTAGCTGTGATTCCAGTTCTAGTTGCCCTACCACAAATTTCATTGTTCACTCCTTTATCCTTGCTTTTTCACTCTCATATAACCTTGACAAATTGGCTTATTATAGTTATGATCTGGAAGGGATGAGCTACCAAGTTTAAACAGAAGACAACTCTGGCGAGTGCATGGGAAACTGACTAGCTTCATCAATTTCTCAAAAGAGCCTTCTACCCTCTAATGAAAAGTTCTTTGGGATCATCTATCCACACCTTGACTCTTAGGACTCCATTATATGTTTTGTCAGCAATGTAACTCTGTCAGGGTCTGCTAAGGATGCTTAGCTTATTAAGGAGATAGCTGGTCCTTTCTTCCAAAATCCCAGGACAGTCGTATAAATAAGCAAGTTACCAAACCCCTATACAGCTTGTCTGGGCTTGTGATCATGACATTCATAGGAAATTTTCTTCAATGGGACCCAGTGGAATTGTGCACTGCCTTTGTAATGCTGGCCTTTAATATTCCAACAAATATTAATACTATCAAAATGCTGCTCATTATTACATAAATATGCACATCCCTTCAGTCAAAAAGTGCTCTCCAAAATATAACACCATGTACTTAAAATCTCACTTGACATATTTAGCCTATAGTATATAGTCATTGTATGTGCAAGATACTGTGCTAAATACCACAGAAGATATCTAAATGCATACTATAGGATTCTCCTCCCCTCACAGAAACAATAAATCAATCAAAAATATTGATTAAGCACTTACTATGTACAAGGCACTATGGATGCAAAAAGAACCAAAAGACATTCCTGCCCTCAAAGAAGTTACAATCTAATAAGGATACAACATGAACACAAATACATACAAATAAGCTATATACAGGATACATAGGAAATAATTAACAGTGGGAAGGCATTAAAATTAAGAGAGAGGTTGGGGAAAGGCTGCCTGTAAAAGATGAGATTTTAGTTGAAAGTTAAAGGAAGCCAGAGAAGTCGATAGGCACTGTTGAAGAAGGAGAGCATTCCAGGCACAGGGGATGGCCAGAGAAAATGCCCATAGCTAATAGATGAATGTGGAACAACCAGAAGGCAGTGTCACTGGATCAGAGTACATGGTGGGGAGTAAGGTGTAGGAAAACTAGAAAGGTAGGAGGGGAGCTAGGTTATAAAGGGCTTTGAATGCCAAACAGAGGACTTTGTGTTTCACTTGGGAGGTGATAGGGAACTCAGAACTCCTGGCTTCAAAGTCAGGGAAGGAATCTTTCTACTACAGATACCACACTATCTCCTATCTATATGATGTTAGTCCTGTCTTCCTTGAATCTGTCATATCTTCCTGATATTAGCATTATAAAAAGGTTCTCCAATGTGGTTTTTTTATTTATATTGATTAAGTGTTTTCCTTAAGTGAGGGATTCAACTCATTTGAATGAATTAAATGCCTACTATGGCTGGTATGGAGAATGAAATGGCAAATCACTTCAATATCATTGCCAAGAAAACCTTATACATAGTCACAGAGTCAGACACAACTGAAATGACCGAACTGTAACAACAACAACAATGGTTGTTACATATTATACAGGCTTCAGGCTTAAGACTGGTGTGGGGCAGGTGAGTTTGGAAGTATCTTTAGGTTTTGCCACATTTAGGGAAACGCTTTATAAGGCTAGAGGCATTATAATGCAGAGAATGCCGAGTTGGCCTTGAAATGAGCAAGGCCGGGTTTCAAACCCTCCTTCTAACACAGACTGGGAATTCTCTAAGGTGATAAGTTGTAGGGGAAAGTGTTGACCTGCACTAATAGAAGAATCTCCCCATGGCAATGAAATCACAGGGGTCTAGTCCCTACTCTGCTTTATAAGTCCATGATGTCATCTGTTCTTTAGTAGAAAGGAAATTCAGAGTATTACAAGTCTTGAAAAAAGGTGGAGAAAAAAGAAATGATAATATGAAAGTTTGATCTAACTCAGAATATACTAAGGACACCAACTCTTTTTTCATTCTGAGAAGCCTGAAAGAGGGCATGCTTCGTTGCCTGTGTATTATAACAATGATTCACATTTATATTGTGCTTTAGGCTTATACAGCACTTATTTCTAACATTTGTGTGATGGGTGGTGCAGCTAATATTATTCCCATTTTAAAGATGTGAAAACTGAGGTTCAGAGCAATTGTGACTTTGCCATAGTCACATAGCTGGGATTTGAACCTAAAATATCCTGACACCAAATCCAGGGTTATTTTCAACTATGCCACATGGCTTCTCTATAAGAGTTCAAACCAGTTTTTTGGGAGGTGGGGTTAGGGTACAAGAAAAGAAGAAGATTCCTGCCACTGACCTGACAAACCCCATAACTCTCAGCTCTGTTTGCTTTACATAAGACACAGTGATACCAGTACATTCACTGATTTGGGTGAGCAGTTAATTCCCACAACCTACAGTCAGATAAACCCATCTACTCCTGTCCAAGAAAGCAGAGGCTTGAATACCGTCCAGCAAATTTCTTCTAGACCTTGGCTCTATCCCTGATTAAAGCCAGATACATCTGGCTTTGCCATCTCTGTAGGAGCCTCGCACAGAGTGTCTCCTCTTAGAAGGAAAGGCCGAGGCCGAGGAAGAAGGCACGTCCCACTCTGGGAGTGGTGAGGACACATAGACCCTCTGCTCAGCTCGGAGTGTACACTGGGAGGTCCAGGGCCCAGGGTACACGTCTGAAGGCAATAGAACAAGAGCTCACTTCATGCAGGGAACTTCAGGACTTCCAGTTCTTTCCCCCAAAGTCAGTGTCCCAGAGTCCCTGCCCATGCCACATTCCTGTGGTAACCCATATCTTGGCAGGGTAGCTGAGATGAGGTGTCCATTGCCATCTCTCCCCTCCACCTAGGTACACTGATCCCCCACACCCCACCAAAAAAAAAAAGAAAGAAATTGGAATGCTACTGAACCTCAGAGTTATGCAAATTTTTGAACAACTTAACAAATTGCTTTAATTTTAAGACAAGTATGTTTTTCATTTGGAGCAAGCAACATACACGAAAGTAAACATGGACACACATTTATCTCTCTTTTCCTTGACTAAAAGAGCTGAATGTACATTTAGTCTGAATGGGTAGCACTCTCTGTTATGGGTCCTAAATGACTCAGTGAATATCCCCACATACTTGTCCAGCAGGGCCCCTGAAGCCAAGCCCTGAGCCAAGGGCACCCATCAGCTTCCTAAGGGACATTGCTATTGCCTGTTTTTTCATGGGTCATCTGAATTCTCAGGCAGTGGCATTTAGTTGTACCAGACCCAGGTAGAGATGCCACTCAGACCCTGTTGTATTTCTTCCTCACAAAAGTATTCCCTTCTCCTCCTCTTCCTCCTCCTCCTTTCTCTCTAATAGCTAGCATTTCTACAATGCTTTAAATTTTATTAAGCACTTTACATACACTACCTTATTTGACCCTCACAAAAGCCCTCTGAAGTAGGGCCTATTATTATCTCCATTTTCCAGATAAGGAAATAGGCTCAGAGAATTTAAGTGACTTGCTCAGAGTCACATAGCCAGTAAATGTCTGAAGTAAGATTTAAATAGTAAATTTTCTTTTTTATCATCAACACAGAAGTCATCAATATACACAAACATTTCAACATAGAAAGAACAAATTAGAAATAAACACATATTGCCACAGTTTATGAAACTATGACCTTTTCCTACATTCAGTTTTTAAATTTTTGAATTCATTTTTAATTAATAATTTTTCTTCTCCCTCTACGCTTCCCCTTCTTTTACTGAAGAGGAAAAATAAATAAAACAAAACCTTTAACAAGTCTTCATAGTCAAGAAAAACAAATTTCCACAACACCATCTCCAAAAAGTACATGTCTTTCTGCACCTGGAATCTATCACTTCTCTGTCCAAAAGTGGCAATACACATCAGTCTTCATCCTCAGTCCTCTGAAATAATCACTGGCCATTGCATTGATTGTAGTTCTCCGGTGTTTCAAAGTTGCTTGTCTTTACAATGCTATCATTATTGTATAAATTATTCTCTTGGTTGTGCTTGCCTTCCTCTATATCCATTCATATAAGTCTTCCCAGGTTTCTCTGAAACCATTCCTTTTGTCATTTCTTGCATTTAGTTTGTATTTTAAAGTTGTATATTGAATTGATCAAAGTAGTAATAAAATTGACCATTTTGTATCTCCTTGACCCCTTTTTATTTTCCTCTGTATATTTCTTAATGTTTTTTTAATGTTCTTTTCAACAAGAACCTCAGGGGGTATATATTCAGTTCAATGGTTCAACTACATACCCCACCAAACTCAGACCCAGTTAGCACAATGAGAGTCAAAGCATTCAGCTTGGATTTTTTGGTCCTTCTGTTCCCCAGAAAATCTTGAGGATTTGGGGAAGACCAATCATCATAGGTTTTCACATCTGAAAGCTTTGGAATTGACCAAAGGCATAGTCAAACTCTGCCTCTTCCAAAAGCATGAGACTATCTGAGCCTTCCTGATTTCATCCTGGTGAAGTAGAGGGGCCCATTCCAGGGACCTGCAGCCTTGAGGCCACATGTGGCCTTGCAAATCCTTAGGTGCAGCCTTTTGACTGAGTCCAAGTTTTATAGAACAAATCCTTTTATTAAAGGGATTTGTCCTGTGAAGTTTGGATTTAGTCAAAGGGATGCATTTGAAGTCCTAGAGGGTCACATATGGCCTCAAGATATAGAAAAGAATATTCTCTTCACTATCCCTTACTCCTGGACACCATTAGGTCCTCCTGGGAAAGGTTGGGATTGGGGGGAGAGGGAAGAGAGAATGAGGTCATTATCTGATCTAAAAATACTAACTGTTGTTCTCTCTTAGGATTCAGCTGTGGGAAAGCAACTATCATACCAGTCTTACAGCAGCCATTACTACTAAGACCTATTTCATTTGCAGGATAGGCAGATAAGGCTACCAGGGATAGGCAAGTAGAAAGAAAAACAATTATTTCAGGATCTGACATGCATTAGATCTTTATTAAATATCACTAATCTGACCCCCTTAGGTTGTGAATGGAACTGGAAAAATTCAATCACAGAAATTTTATTTTTTAGTGAATTAGATTACAGTTGGACCTCGATTTACAAAATAGTGGTACTATGTTCATGAAAGTTGCATGTAAACTGAATTCCTGAAAGCAAAAATCTTTATGAAATTTTTGCAAGTGGGATTTCTAAAATGCCTTGACTTTGTTTCTGCCAGGGTCAGCACAAGGGCTGGGACCTTAGCTGTCTAACACCTTCACTTTGCAGATTCTGAAACTGAAGCATGGAGAGGTTAAATGTGCTCAACTCACTGGACTGGTATCTAGGTCTCCTGATTCTCAGGCCAGTGGGGGTTTTCCATTATGTTAAGCTGTCTCTGTCCTCTTCCAGTGGTAATAGATGCCAATACCAACAGTTTCTGAACCATCCTATATTCTTCCCCTTTTTCATTTAATTAACAACTTTTCAGGTACCAGGGGGAAAAAATCTATTAAAGTCATCCTTCTATAATGTGTCATCCCTTAAAATATGTTTTTAAGTCAAATTTCTATATGTTATATCATATGTGTTTTAGTGTGAGGTATATTAGCATATAATAAAAACAGGAAAGGCAGCAGGGGGAAGTCAAGTCACAAAAATTAAAAAAAAAGAGAGAGAAAAGGAACAAGGTCTGACAATCCAGGAGAAATGAGATCTTAGGTTGCGTACCTAAGGACTAGCCTCTTAAAAAAATTCTAATGTAAGGGAATCATGGAATTTGAGAACTGAAAGAAACCTGAGAGAACAATTAACCCAATAATTCATTTTCAGATGATCAAACAGGCCCAGAGAAGAAAAGAGACTTGTCCAAGGTCCCACTTTGAGGTCAACAAAAGAACAAAGGTCTTCCGAGTCCAAGTCCTTTTACATCTAACTCAGCCTCCCCTCTTCAGTTTGTGCCTCAAATTTCCCTTTTATCAGAGTTAGGTTTGATTGTATAATTGAATAAGCTTTGTCTGCCAGGCTTCAGCAGAACGGAATAAATAAAAAGGAATTATTTAGTGATTATTATGTACCAAGCACTATGCTCAGCATTGGATATACAAATAAACAAGCAAGACAGTCCCTGCCTTTAAAGAGCTTACATTCTAATGGGGAGATTGTACATATAGGGGAGGGGTGACCAAGATATGGGAGTTATGGTCTGGCACAAGGGTGGGGAACCTGCAGCCTTGAGGCCACATGTGGCCTTCTAAATCCTTAGGTGCAGCCTTTTGACTGAGTCCAAGTTTTATAGAACAAATCCTTTTATTAAAGGGATTTGTCCTATGAAGTTTGGATTTAGTCAAAGGGATGCATTTGAAGTCCTAGAGGGCCACATGTGGCCTCGAGGCCACAGATTCCCCACCCCTGCGCCTGCTGTGCCTGGGAAAATACAAAGATGCTGAGTGGAACAATATACACTCATCATGCATTTAATTGACACATTCCATACAAGGGCAATGGTAATGTGCATTTGATTACAGTTCTCAGATCAAGAAGTGGAAAGTGTGGGGAGTGGGGAGATTATGCAGGATGGAAACTATCTAGGTGAAGAGGAGATTTCATGATGTCACAGGGTGCCAAGCTAAGTGGCTTATCTTCTAAGCGTGGTCTCTGGAGCTTAGATTAGAGAGTGGAGGGGTAGCCAGCGATGGGTGACAGGGTGGGAAATGTAGGGAGGAAGGGATAGCAGGAAGGAAAATGAGTGAAAAAAATTCCAGAACCCCAATGCCTCCTCTTTCTTTCTTTTACCTTTGGGTGGTAATAATAAAAAAAAGTAACCTAAGACAAGTTGTTCCCCTAAATTAAAGCAACCACATTTCTAGCCAGTCAATGTGGAATCAGGACCAGATAATTAATTAAACCTAACTCTTTGAGTAGAATTAAGTTAAATTCTTAGGAGAAGACCACACTATATGTATCTAGGGTATTATTATTGAAATTTCAGCAGCAAAATAACCAGAGGCTCCATATAAGTGGAATAATCACATTCTGGGAAAGCCTGGGAAATGGCCTAACATTTTAATATTTTGTCTCATCGTACCCACAGAAAAATTTTGCAAAAGGACTCTCAGCCCATTATTACTAGAAATGCCCTTACCATATATTCCCAAGATAAAGAAGAAATTATTTTTAAAAGTCAGGTTTAAAAACAGATTTTAATTAAAATGTCTTTTAAAAAACCACAAAAATATATAAATGTAGAATGTCCCAAAAGTCTTAGAGAAGCTTTTAAAATTAATTTTTGAAACATTAATTTTTTATTTTGAGTTTTAAGTTCTCTTCCTTCCTCCAGCCTTTCTCCCACCCACTGAGAAGGTAAGCAATATGATGCCCATTATAATGTAAAGTCATGCAAAATGTATTTCCATATTGTCCATGTTACAAAAAAGGCAAGAAAAGCAAAGTGAAAAAATATACTTCAATCTGCACTCAGAGTTCATCAGTTCTCTCTCTGGAGGTGGATAACATTTTTCATCATGAGTACTTTAAAATTGTTGTGGATCATTGGGTTGATAGAGTAGCTGTCTTTCACAGTTGATCATCTTTAAAATATTGCTATTACTGTGTACAATGTTGTCCTGGTTCTGCTCATTTCACTTTGTATCATATAAGTCTTTCCAGATTTTCCTGAAGCCATCCCCCTCACCATTTTTATAGCATAACAGTATTCCATCATAATCATATACTATAACTCGTTCAGTCATTCCCCAATTGATGGGCATCTCCTCAATTTCCAATTCTTTGTCACCACAGAAAGAGTTGTTATAAATATTTTTGTACATATAGGTTCTTTCTTTTTTCCTTCGATCTCTTTAGGACACAGGTCTAGTAGTGGTATTACTAGGTCAAAGGGTATGCACAGTTTTGCAGCCCTTTGGACATAGTTCCAAATTGTTCACCAGAATGGTTGGATCAATTCACAACTCCACCAATAATGCATTCATGTACCTATTTTTTCACATCCCCTCCAGCATTTGCTTACTACAGTTTTAAGCTTACTAAAGCTTAAGCTTAAAGCTTATATAATACTATTTTTAGAAAAACTTGAGCTCAGAAATTATTGTGAAAATATAATTATAATTTCCAGCTTTACAGTATTGAAGACTATGTATTCTCAAACTATCTCATTTTCTTGCCAAAATTCTCAATTATTGACATTGACTGGCGTTAATTTATGACTGCTAAAGGGTTGGTGATGGTTTGAACAAGGAAGAGTGAGAGAGAAAGAGACAGGGACAGAGAGAGACAGAGAAACAGGGCCAAAGGGACAGAAACAGGGACAGAGACAGAAAGACAGAATATTTAGCTATCTGGTCCTCCCCTCTAAGAGAAGAACTCTACCCCCTCTCTACTCCCTTTAAGGAATTGAAATCTCCCTTGGAGAAAAAATTTCAAGATTTCCTAGATATCTAGCAAAGCCTCCTATGAGCCACATTTAAACACAGTGGACATAAACATCTTATAATAGCAACAAACACCTTACACTTCAATTATCTCTGGCAATTCCAGGTGCTTAGAGTGCACAGAGTTTATATTCCCTCTTAGACGGTCTTCTCACAACTCTTTCTCTGATTCATTTATCCATCCATACTGACTCCACCATACCATACCAGAATGAAACATTTAAAATCAGAGTGGGATGTGGGAAGAACATTTCATAGAAACAGGGCAGTAAGATAAATCAAAGAAATCAAATTCAGTAGCAATATTCTC
This sequence comes from Vombatus ursinus, assembly GCF_900497805.2. Lineage (NCBI taxonomy): Eukaryota > Metazoa > Chordata > Mammalia > Diprotodontia > Vombatidae > Vombatus > Vombatus ursinus. Next base: position 30,487,758 of record NW_020948983.1, on the reverse strand, counting down.
AGTACCCATACCAAATGGTTATCCCCCCTCCCTATGTTCCCCAGTAAAGTTTGTCTGCTTCCTCATTAATTCCTCCTCCATTCCCATCCTTGAAAGAGTGAGACACAGTCAAACTTATAGCACCTATGTTAGAGATCCGCATCAGTAGCAATGTCTCTGCTGAAGCATTTCCCAATCCATCTTTGTGTAGTTATCTGGAGTGAAGAGTCTATCAGGTGCTGGCATCTTTCCACTTGGCTGCCTGGAGTGTGCAGTGTAATAAATACTGGCTCTTCTCCACACCGCTGGGATCTGTGCCTACATTATCTGCTTGTGTTTTCTCTGGTGGCTCCACCACTCATCCCCAACTTCTGATTTCCCTGTCTCTTCACTTCTCATGCTCCCCTTCTCTCTCTTTCACACCCACATCTTTCTCCTGGCAAAACTCTGTCAATCTCCTTTAAACTATGTGGTAGAGTTAAAAAAAAACCCACATCTTGAGTCAGAGGATTTAGGATTAAATCCCACTGGTGACCAGAAGTCACCATGCTTTGAGCTTCTAGCAACATAGTCCTGAGACTTTCTTCCTGTAATCAAGGTCCTATCAGCCCCATGGCTTGTTAGCTTGTGGGAACTTGAATCCTCCATGACCACATCCCCCTATGCTTCAGTTAATTTACTGAGCACGCTCTAAGTGATAAATGAGTGGTAAAGTCAAAAAGTACTTTTAAGAGTTTTGAAGTAGTTGATTGCTGGGGGCTCAGATGGGTCAGTGAAGATCATGGAGTAGGTGGGACTTGAATGAGAATTTGAAGGATGATTGTGATTTGAATAAGTGTAGAGGAGTGGAGAAAGAAATGAGAGATTTGAAATGGTTTGAGCAAAAACAAAAAACAAGAATGCACAAGGTCTATAGTGGGTTGGATTGGCAGTTCAGGGAGAAATGAACATGGTGATCTGGCTAAAATGCTGAGTTTGTCCAAGTAAGTAGATAATAAGATTGGAAAAGTTATAGGTTAGGTTGATTTTGAATGGTAATCCCAGGAATTTATACTTTATCCTGTAGGTAATTCAGAAATTTCTAAGATGTTTGAGCAGAGGTATCTAGAGAGATATTTGCTCTGATATAAGTAGGGTTTCAGGAAAAACTTATCTAGCAGTGCTGTACAGATTGCATTTTTTGAGAGGGTAGAAAGACTGGGAGACCAATTAAGAGGCAGTCACAATAATCCAGGCATGAAATGATAAAGATTAAGATGGTAGTGGTGGTGAGAATGGAAAGAAAGGAATAGATATGACAGAAGGATTGACATGATTTTTATTTTACTTTTTCCATATTTTCTTCCTTCCCCCACTTTAGAGGGGTATAAAGAATTAACCCCTGAATTGAGGCAAAGAATCAGTAACACCATTTGAATTCCTAGACCTCTTCTCTCTATGGAGTAATTTTCTTTTTTTTTTCCATTTTTTTAAGGCAATTGGGGTTAAGTGACTTGCTCAGGGTCACACAGCTAGTCAGTGTCAAGTGTTTGGTCTGAGGTCAGATTTGAACTCAGGTCCTCCTGACATCAGGGCCGGTGCTCTATCCACTGCATCACCTAGTTGCTCCTGGAGTAATTTTCTTAATGGAACTCTTATCTCTAACTCCAAGAAGTTTGGTTCTTCATGAAGACTGCTCTGTAGAGATAACTTGTCTGGGAACTCCATTGGTGATGCTGATTCCTTACAACGATTCAAGACAATTCTTTACATTGACATAATTTTGTATAAGAATTGATCGCAGTGACCTCTGTCCCTATATTGAAATATACTTTTAACCTGGAACACAGACTATCCTAGCTCAGTCTCTCTCTGCCAAAGCAGGGAAGAGGGGACAAGTGAGTTATCACAAAAATAACTGAAGTGAGCCCAAAGTTTGGTTCCTGCTTCTCCTTCACTAAGTGGGGCAGGGTAGAGAAGCCCTATTAAGCATCCAGATGACAAAGATATACCGAAACAACTCACAGGAGGAGAAAAAAAAAAACCACCAACATTTCTAGGAGACCTGACAACTCCCTGTGTCAGCCCCACACTTTCTGCCCAGGATTGTTCTGACACTACCATTGATCCCTCAGAGGCAAAGGGAGGAAGATGCTAAAGCTAAAAGTGTTCTGGAGAAAACCATGGCCCTGAGGTTGCTATTGGTCAATATCAACACACCTTAGAGTCAATTCAGAATAATATAGTAGTACTCTGTCTAAACCCTAGTGTGCATAAAGGGGATAGAAACTAGAATACTATTGCTGTTATACGCTTTCTTCATTATAATATCCAGTATCAGGTGGAGAGAGGTGATTTGACCCACAGTATAACTGAGCTTGTGAAATGGTGAGGAGCCTTACCGTCCAATGGACTACCCCTGTAAACTACTAGTTTAGTGAATCAGGACTGACTTCCTTCATCAACTATGTAATAGAATTTTTCTTTATTTTGTAAGTTTCAGGGGATGTTTCCAAATTTAAGCCATATTGAGCTATGTTTATAGCAAGTTTCTATTAGGTCAAATATTCCTTAGTCCCTCAGGAGACCCTGGGACCCCTCTGCCTAGACTCATTTCATCTCTTAACCACTCGTGAGTTTTGTAGCTCCAGAGTCAGTCAATAAACATTTATTAAGTGTTCACTATGTTCCAGGTACTCTGGTAAGTGCTAGGGAAACAAGGAAAGGCAAGACAGTCCCTGCTCTCAAAGAACTCACAATCTAATGAGGGAGACAATATGCAAACAACCATGTACAAACAAGCCATGTGCAGGATAAACTACAGATGATCAGCAGAGAGAAGATACAAGAATTAAGGAAGACCAGGAAAGGCTTCCTGTAAAAGGTGGGCTCTTCACCTTTTGGGGGTCATCATGAACATCTTCGTCAGTCTGTGGAAGCCCATGGATGACTTCTCAGAATAGTTTTTTAAATGTCTAAAATAAAACATCTAAAATAACAAAGGAAAACAAAGGTTAGTGAGAAGAAAAATGTGGGAGAGTATATGGGAAAATTGGGACACTAATACATTGTGGGTGGAGCTGTGAACTGATCCAACCATTCTGGAGAGTAATTTGGAACTATGCCCAAAAAGCTTAAAACTATGCATACCCTTTGATCCAGCAATACCACTTCCAGGTCTATATTTGTAGCAGTTTTTTTTGTGGTGGCCAAGAATTGGAAATTGAAGGGATGCCCATCAATTGGGGAATGGCTGGAATACTATTGTGCCACAAGAAATGATGAGCAGGCAGATTTCAGAAAAACCTAGAAAGGCTTACATGAACTGTTGCAAAGTGAAGTGAGCAGAACCAGGAGAAGATCATACACAGTAACAGAAACATTGTGCAATGATCAACTATGATTGACTTCTCAGCAATACAATGATCTAAGACAATTCCAAAAGACTCATAATGGAAAATGCTATCTACATTCAGAGAAAGAACTGATGGAGTCTGAATGTACATCGAAGCATACTATATTCACTTTCTTTTTTGTGTGATTTTTTTTCCCTTTTGTCCTGTTTCTTCTTTCACAGCATGACTAATATGGAAATATGTTTTACATGATTGTACAAATATAACCTATATCAAATTGCTTACTATCTTAGGAAAGGGAGAGAGGTGGGGAGAAAATTCAAAACTCAGATTTTAATTTTAAAATGAATGTTTAAAAATTGTCTTTATGTGTAATTGGAAAAAATAAAATATAATTTTAAAATGTCAAAAAAAAAAGATGTGATTTTTTTTCAAATTCTTAGACACTCCCCAAAATCTATACATGGTCCCCTTGGGGATCTGGGGATCCCATGTTAAGAAGTCCTACTCTATAAGCACAATGATCCAGCACTATCTATGCAATTAGGCTGGGGGGAGGGAGATTCCCATAAGTCCCAGAGCTGTCCTATATGTCCCAAATGGAGACCATCCCTGAAGTTCTGAGAGATTCCTGGGGCACAAAAAAATCATGTGACTAAGAGTCATGGTTATTCACTATGTCATGTGATAAGTTATCCTTCATCCTTCTAGGCTTTACCTCTGAGATTTGGAAAAAGGCCTATACTTATTCACAGAGATCCAATCCAAGCCTCTCCCTCCAACATCATCCCAATTTGGAGCAGGAAGCAGGTTATGAAGAAAAAAAAAAAGCCCTTAGGATCCTCTTTACTTTCTCATGCGTTCAATGGTCCTTTCTTAGTGATTCCAAAACTGTGCTGGACATTAGATACTAAAGGATTCACTCTAGCACAGACCTCAGTGTCGTGGGCTGGATCTGGTGACTCTCACATTCCCGTCAACCAATCCTTATGCACCTTATCTGATCATAGTGGTTTCTTTTCCTTTCCTTTTTCATACCAAATGTCAAATACCTATTTTTTTTTTACCCTCTCTGTGGGCTACTGATCTTCTGCCAGGTCATAGCCAAAGTTAGGAATCCCAGTGTACACAAGTCCAGAGGAGCTTTGCTATTGAATAGCCCAGTCCCTGGATGGCTTCTCAGTAACTCCTTTCCTCCCCAAAGCACATGAGCCAGGGACCTTTTGGTGGCTTGCTCACCCTCCTCAGAAGGACAAGGATCTCGTGTCACAGAACAACCTCAGGTCCCACAATCATGGAAAATTGACTGAGAAGATTGTAGTCATTTCAGAATCTGGGAAAGTAGGGAAGCAAAACTTCCTGTAAAAAAGGAAAGTTTTTTTTTTTGTTGTTTTAATCTGGCCATGGCTAATATCAAGCCTTTCTATATCTGAATCTTTTGGTCTTAGTACACTGTCTGGCATACAGTAGGTGTTTAATAAATGCTTGTTTCCTTCCTGAAACAGGAAAGCTAAGAACAGCACCATAATAGCTGGCATTTATAAAGCCCTTTAAAGTTTACAAAGTATTTTATAAATGTCATCTCATTTGATTCTCACAAATAACTCTGAGAAGCAGGCACGATTATCAAACCCATTTTATAGTTGAGGAAATTGAGACTGAGAGCATTTAATGACTTGCGTGGGATTAAACAGCTAGTAAGTATTTAAGGCAAGATTTGAACCTAGATCTTCCTAACTCTGAGTGTAGTGTTCTATATACTGTAACATTTAGCTGCCACTTTTTTGTTTTGGAGAGGGAGGCAAATAATAGCCTCTAACAGAGCTCCAAGGAAGTCTAGGAAGCAATGTAGAGAATAGAAGTTATCACTGGAAGAAGTCTTGTGGATGAGGACTAGAGCCCTTTGGCATTGCAGGAGTGGAGCCCCAGCAACCTAGAATGGAAAGGAAGCTGAACTTCACAGGTGAACCCACTCATCCTTCTCTATCTGCTATCTGCTTCAGGAAGTCTCCTATTTTACTAAGAAGGATTCCCCCACTTTCCTTCTTGCTATAACTTTAGGAAATGGAATCTATGCTTCATAAAGACTTTTGTGATTTCTTTTCCCAGTGTCCTAATAACACACACACACACACACACACACACACACTTGTTTTGTGTGTATATGTATGTGTGTGTATGTATACATACTCACAGATTGAAGGTAGGCTTGAGTTGAACTTTGAATTTGAGTTGTCACATCATCATCACCATCATCACCACCAACATTATTTTTTGTAAATTTTTTATTCATTTAAATACAAATACAAAATGAGAAAGGAAAAGAAGAATATTTCCATGTAGCAGAACAGCAGAACGTAAGAGAGGATTCAATATAAAACAATAAATTTCCACTTCAAGAAAACCTATATAATAAATACTACACATTGTTTTCGAAGCTACCCAACTTTTCTTTGCTTCTTTGTAGGTCTTCTTTTGTTCTCTGCTGTGCATTTTTTACTTTATCCCCACCCCACCCCCACCCAAAGAAGGCTACAATTAGACTTGGACATCATCATCATTATTAATATTAATATTAAACCCTTTGGCTCCTGACTTTGGTTTCTATTTAAATGCAAGACATCTAGAATGGGTAACATTTCAAATCCAATATCCCTGAACAAAAGATCTAATAGTCACTTTCCATAGGGGGAATAACAGAAAGAATAGAGGAGGAGAGGGAGGAGTAGAAAAGGGAGGGCGTGCAAAGGGAAAATTTTAAATTTGAATTTTAGCCTTTCTACAATTTCTGAATCTTGGATTTGGCATGTAGGGATGCAAATTCCTAGTTTGCTGCTCTGTTCCATGTTGTTTCCCTACCTCACCCCTCAAGACCACTCTAATGATGTTAAGAGGAGAAATCTGGAGAAAAGATAGAAAAAGTAACTTTGGGAGAGTGAGGGTGGTGAATGATAGCAGTAGAGAGACAATGAATCTCAGAGCCCTGATTCTTTCTAATAACTTGGTTATAGACTTCTGTTCCTCAGCAGTGGACCTAGAATCTTCAGGGCAAGGTTCAGTTCTACTGTATTCAGTGCTTGTGGTTACAGCCTAAAACCTTCCATGTGGGGAGCCACTGAAGGATGACTTCAAACCTGGGTTTCCTTTTCTCTGCAGGGAGTTGCAACCCAAGCACACACAGGGATATGTCAGGTCAGAGAGGGAGGTAAAGATTTTTAAAATGGAATGGGCTGTAATAACAGGACGATTAAATATTCATGTTTGCTCTCAAACCACGAGCATTTGGCTGTTTTTAGTAGTTAAACAAAATCTGAGCACTTTTGAGTCTAGTTACTGATTGGTCATTACTTATGAGGGAAATGATTATTTCCCTCTTGTATTAATAAGTAACTATTGAATCAGGACAAAAATTTTTCCCTTTTCTACTTCCTCATCCAGAAACCAACCAGTGTGGGAAATCTTTCTCAAAGACTTACCCAGTCAGGATGGCTAAAATCTAATCAATGACGGTAAAAGAAATTCTAAAGTTAGGCAAACTGGGTGGATTCCTGCTCATTGTGTTTGCTCAGAAAGATCTGGGGTAGAAGTGGATTCCATCTTTGATATGTATATTGATAAGTCTCTTTGACCAAGATTTGGGTGCTCAGTGTCATGTACCTCATTGGAATATAACCTATCTTTTATTATAATATTCATTCTCTCATTAATTGTTAACCAATCAGAGTTGATTGGTATCCTCAGGAACACCCACTCTTCCAAGGGCATATAAACTGTGAGCCCACCACCATGAGGGGTCTTTGGCATTCAAGAGTACCACTGACCTTTTTTATTAATAAAGTGTGAGCATTATTAAGAAAATGATTGATTACCCAGAAACTATGCCTCTCAAACTTTTTAAATGTCACACTTAAGAGGAGCAATGTGTTTGCAACTATTTGCTGAAAACAGGGAAAGATGGAAAGGAAACTTGATTTCCAGGTGGAACCCAGGGGTACTGATAATGGAAAGTTGGGCCTTCTAATCACCTTTTGGCCAAATCAGTGCAGCCACAATGACTTGGTTCTGGTCCTCAATTTACATTGATCTGTATCATTCAGGTTACTGAAACTGTGTAGACAACTCATAAGTGCATGGCAGAAACTTTCCCTTACACCTCTTACTTCTACTGAGGCTTGCCTTGATATATTCTAAGAAGCAAAGTAAGGTGCCCTGCCCCTCTTATCTATGGGATAAGATTAGCCCAGGTATAGAGAGGCTAGAGAGAGAAGAGAACTGGGTTCAGTTCCAGCCTATGTGTAACCCTGGCTGAGTCGCTAAACTTCTCAGATATCCCCAGGCAACTCTCTAATATTGTAAGCAGCACTTGGCTAACTGCAGAAATGGACGGAATCTTTTGACCAAGAGTATCCTATACCAATGGAATCACAGATCTGGGAGATAGACAGATAGAGATGGGGGAAGGGAAAGGAAAAGAGAGACAGAGAGAGGAGGTGGAAAGGGAATGGAGGGAGAGAAACCCAAGATCTTTCATTTTTCAATTAAATACTTTAAAAAAAACAAATACCTTTCAGAGAACAACTATAGTTAATTAAATACACACAGGTTTAAATAACTGATATTGGATTCTTTTCTAAGAGCAAGTTTTTCTAGCATTGGAATAGGAGACTTGGTCTGAAAGGGAAGGAAGAGAAGGGAAAGGGTCAAAAAATGGAGCCTAAGCATGATCTTCCCAGGAACACACAGAGTAGAAAGAAAGGACATTTCAGCACCTCCTCATTTCTTAATAATAATAGCCAAAATATGTTATGTGTGTTATACACATGAATGTAATACATAATATAGCACTTTAAAGTCTGCAAAGCATTTTACACAATTACTTATTTGATCCTCACAATAATCCTGTGAAGTAGATGCTATTTTTATCCCCATTTTACAGATGAGGAAACTAGGGCTAAGAGAAGTTAAGATTACCCAGGGTCCCAAAGCTAGTTAGCATCTGAGGCAAGATTGAGACTCTGTGTCTTCCTGACTCCGGGTTCATCACTCTATCCACTATGCCATCTAGAAGTCTGCCAAAGCCTGCCTCAATATATGGGTCAGCAATATAGGAACAATACAGAGGTCGGGTTAGGAAACTGGGTTTAAATGATAAGAGGAATGGTACCTTAAGCACTTATCAGAATTTAGGCAGCTGCATTGTTCTTATATGACATCAGATTAGGAGTGGATATGACAGGTCCTATGAGAGATGAGTGGGTTGTGTCAATAAGGGAAAAAAAGGAGAAAGAAGTCCTGCTTACTTGGATAAGTACATTGGATCTTGTTTTATGCCTAGATTGACTCAATAATCAGAGAATCATCAAATAAAGTTATCTCTTTTGTTACTTTTTTCACCCTCATCCAATTTTGATATACATGGAAAATACCTTATGGCAGGAGAGTTTTTAAGACAGTGGTTTACTCTACTGAATCGGTTTTTTTCCTTAAATAATCAACAATGAGATCTTGTGTTATATACACTTTTCAGTCAATTTTGTCAATGTAAAGATGTAATGTGCTACAGTAGCATTTGCAAAAGCCTTCCTAGTCTCTTCTCTAATCTTCATGAAGGATGCTCTTGATGTATATATGGACTCATAGAAATTCTGTAGAGACAGAAATGTAGGCATGTGAGGCAATAGTTATCCTTCAGTGGCCTCATTTTGCTAAGTATAAAAATCAAGATCTTTCTCCAATCCTTTGATATCATCCCCTTTTCCAGATGCCTTAAGAATTGCTCCCTTAACACCCTCAAAATTCTATCACTTACAACATGATTTCTTCTGTGTATAGTTGGTGTAGTCTAATTACTATTATCATGTTTGTTTTCTTCAGTGCTATTTCCACTTTCTTATGGAGCACATACAAGGCTGTGATTTTAGAGTTCAGATGTGGCTATGTTGTCATTGATGGTGAAAAGAGGTTGTTGTAAAAATGGTTATAGATCTTCTTCATTTTTCATCTGTTTATTGTTCTTCCATTTTCATCCTCAAATGCTCTCAGGACTATTTTACTTAGTTGGGGCTCTTGCCAAGCTTTCTGTAAACATGTTTTTCCCTCCACTGATTCTTGTTGTTTTTTGGGGTGATATTGCTCATAATCTTCCTCTATCCTCCTCTGTAAGATTTTACAAGTGAGTTAACCAGTGTTGCCCTTGGCTGCCATATCTCCTGGCTTGGCAAGAAAAACACATGTTTACTGGCAGAGGTAGTTTCTAGGCTTTTTTTTTTTTTGGTTAAACTTCCTCAATTTGGAAATTGATTTTGATTGCTTAAACTTCATTATGTAATGGTAATGATTTGTGTCCATATTTGTTCTTTTGTCCATTTCCCATTTTTTGGCAATAGCAAAGTGCTTAAATAGGTAAGGTTGAAGTTGTTTCAATTGTACACCATATCCTCCCACTTTTATTCTCATTTGGAATTAGTTTTGATCTTTGCTCTAACAAGTTGGTAGTCTGATTGCACACAGATAGCTGATTCAGAAATGACTCCCAAATCAGTAACTAGATGTTTCCTGTCTGTGGAAATATGATATAACCAGTGCTAATATATTTCATCCTCTTCTAATTGAATTACTGTTATTTTCCCCTGGGCCCAGAGCACAATAATGATGATTTAAAAGATTTGAGTACAAACTTGGACAACATACAGGTTAAGACAGAGCTATGGGGAACTCATAACACAGATGTGTTGCATGAGATGTTTTGTTTCTGTACTCTGCCCTTAAGATTAGAACCCTTCTTCCAGTCTCTCCATTCAATTTGGGACCAAGAGCTGAGAGGAAGATAGAGAATAGTGGGGATGTGAAACCTCTCTGAATGTTAGCTTCTACTACCGTGGCACCTTTGATGACAGCTGCTTAAACCAGGACCAGTGACTAGCGCACTTGAGGTCAGTGATGGGTACCAGACTGATTCCAAGGTCAGAGACATGAGTTGTATGGCAATGAAAGAGCTGGAGCAACATTGAACTGCCAACTGCTTTGAAAACTCATTGATTGGTGAGAAGGCCAAGAGACCATTTTTTCACCTCTTGCACTACTTCCTCCTTTTCTTCCTGGCTCATAGAACTGACCCTAGATGGTCATACTCACTTCCCGTGATCTCCAGGAATAGGCAAATAAAAGCCAAAAAGTAAATTGGGAGATGATGATATTTAGCAATCCATGAGGAAAGTGCTTAACAAAGTTCTTACAATTTTGCTATGTTTAATGAAGCACATGGTTTCACAAATTTGATTGCATATGCAATACTACACAGTAGTAGTGAGATGCGGTGGTGAACAGCATTATTCATCCATTTCAATTTTCCCCTCCTTCACCCTACTACTGACTCATTAATTAGAAGGGTTTCCTGATAGAATGCTCCTTTTCTGCCAAGATATTGTATCAAAAGACCTATAATTATCTTTTTTTTTTAAGCTCTGAGCCCCAACCCAGCACTTTTGGAAAAACACTTCAGTGTTAGATTTATTTCTCTCTCTTCTCAGGGTATGCTTCCCCACACCACCCTCCTCAATTTCCTCCTTTCAACTGCATACTTAAAAAGTACACACATACTAGGAATGTTCATTAATTAACATGGTTTATAAAGATAAGTGAATATTTAAAACAAAAATAAACAGGATTTCTCTAGGCCTAAAGGGAAAGGCTTCAGGTTTCCATGAAGGAGCCTAAGAGGATAAAAGAAATACAGGATGACCACCCTGGGGTCTAAAGTCTCAGTGAGTTTTAATAGCATAGCTTCTATTCTGCCACTCCTCCTGTCTAATCTGTCCAAGCAGCCTTGCTCCTGGCATTTTCTTTGTGACAATTACTTCTGCCTTCACTTCTGCTCTCCTGACTCCAAATGACTTCTCAAAGTTTCCCTTTCTCCAGCTCCAAGCATCTCCAGCTCCTTATGTCTGAGTTCCTCATCAGTCTGTCTTCAGGACTGAGATTCCCTTAAGATGTGGCCTATCATTGTTCATTCTATAGCATTTCTATCCGTCTTTATTCTACAGCATTTCTTTCTTTCTGATTCACTAAAGGGTCTAATTACACTTCACAAAGGGATCACCTGGTATGGCTACATTTTTTACACCTAATTTAACATCTTATAATCTGGTCTCTTTTCTGTGATTGGGTCTGTGAAAAGTTAAGTCCTTATAAATATAAATATAGAGGATATTGATGAGAAGGGGAGGTCACAAACAACTAAGGATAGCAGCATTGAGAACAAATTATTTCATAGTTTTCCAATAGCTTGGAACACTATTACATTTTTCATACTTATAGAATTTAGAAGCCAGGCCAGCAAGAGCTTCCTTCTTGAGCAGTCTCTTTTTGGAGTGAGACTTGGTGGGTTTGGAGGACTTTCAAATGGGCATAAAGAAGATCTCTCTCAATGATCAGTTAATATGAAAGTCTATTTCTTATAGGCTTGCAGAAAGTAGAGACAAAAGCAAGGAATAAACTATTGCTGCAGCAGCCCTGGGAAAGTACACATGCCGGCTGCATTATTACAAGGATAAATCTCACTTCTGTGATGTTATTTGTTGCTCGCCATATCGAACACCTCCTGACTTCTTGAAGAAAGTATCCATTAAAAATGTCAATGCTGTACCAATGAAGAAGAGGAGAAAGATGTACTGCTATCCCCCTCCTTTCAACTCTTTACATTCCTTGCTTCTGCTGGCTCTTGCTTTTTTAAGTACTGAGAAAGGAGCACTACTCGGGCAAAGACAACTCTTGGCTTTGCATAGAAACTATGAGTTTAGCATAGAAAAAGCATTACTGCTTTACAACTACAACCCATACTCTGGAGGGGTGTGACTGAATTGAGATTCTGAACCAGAAGCATACACTATCAAATATGTAAGAGGCATGTAGAAATTAACTGATCATAGTTACAGGACCTTGGAGATCTACCTCCCACTCAGTGAAGAATGCAATCTATAGTGTACCTGACAGATGGCCATTGAATTTCTACCTAAATACTTCTGGTGATGGTTATCTCATTACTCAACAGAACAGCTTGTTCTACTGTTGGGAAATTTTATTCCTTAGTAAGGATTGATTATGGAAGCCTGATAGACTTTATAAAGTTAGTGGTAGGTGAGCTTTTGTTTGGGACTTTGATTGCATCTCAATATGAAGATGTGTTAGTGAGTCAATAAATATTTATTAAATACCTACTATGAGACAGACACTGTGCTAAATGCTGGGGATACAAAAGGAGGCAAATGATAGCCCCTGTCCTTAAGGAGCTCACACTCTAATGGGATGTGGATGATTGATGCCTCATTGAGATAACTGAGAATATGTTTTGGGTTTGAAAACTTGTCTACCGGTTCTAATCTCATTGAGGACAAGTGTTTAAGTCTTAGTATCAAGAGATGATTTAAATAGTTTGGGATTTTGTGGATCCAAGTCACCTCAGTACTGGACTTACAAAAGGGGAAAGGAAATCTTCAGTCACAGAATCAGAGAGATGGATGAATCTGGAGGAGGGTTGTGTTCTGAATCAGGTAGCTAGAGAGATATAGGGACAGTTAGTGATAGATTGTCTCAACTCTGTAACCACTGGAGAGGACAGAAACACATGATCAAAGAGGAAGGATTTCCCCATCCATTTGGAATCTAGGTCAGGTGACTGCCTCATCCTCTCTGCAGTTGAGAGAGTCCATCACAGCCTCTCACTGTCATCTCACTAGACAGCTGGATGAGAGCACATACAACTGTTACAGACTTCTGCCTTTCTAAGGCTGCCATTAGCAGTTTCAATTAGACTACCATCACAAAATGAGCAAGTTGCTAAAAAAATTCCTACAAAGATGCCACGGATTGAAGATGATACTAATAATTCAAGCCACAGACGAACAACAAGAAAATGGTAGAGCTAACACTTCTAGTCCTTATATAAGTTCTTTGTCAGCCAGATTTCAAGGTAAATACAATGACAAACTAATAAAATCTGACAAGAAGCAGACTCCAAAAAAGTCAGTTATTAAGATTATTTGAAATATGGACGTGCAGCCACTATCATTAACAATGAATATCTCACTCTGAGTATATAGTGTGCTTCTGAAATATTAGTTAATGATAATACAAAGTCATCACAATAAATAAAACTTCTAAAAACTAAGCTTTTGTTGCCAACAATAATGCTTGTCATTTATAAAAATTCATATGCTTTATGAAATTAGAAACAATTTTCTTACATTTCCCATTTAATAGCACTCGTTTGACTTCTACATCATGCTTCTCCATGGGTACCTTCTTTTCCCCCCATCTTTTTTTCGACTTTCTATTGTGTGGTCTCTTCCCTTCCTTCCCCAACCCCCATTAGATTGTAAGTTCCTTGAGGGTAGGATTAAATTTCTTTTTCACATTTATATCCCTAGCACTTTGCACAGCCTGGCATATAGTAGATGCTTAATGAAATTTTTATTGATTACCATGTTTTAAAATCATCCAAATAAAGAGCTAGGGTGAATTTTTAACCCATTTGTTTAAAATATAAAAATGCAATACTTGATTTACTTTGGCCCAGAAAACAGAATTAGGAGCAATGAGTGACAGATTTCAGTGGAAGAAGAAGGAGAAGAAAAGGGAGGGAGAGGAGGAGGGAGAGGAGGAAGAAGACCTTTTATAGTTTTAAAGCGCACAAAGTACTTTACATATGTTATCTCATTTGATCCTCCCAACAGCCTACCAGTTTAACCTGCATTATTACATTTTCTCCATTACTTTTTTTAGGTTCAGACAATCAACCCAACAAAACAAAAAAATCAAACCGGGATTTGCAGCTGATTTCCAAGGTGTACATGCTAACACTGGAAGTTTAACAATCAGCTCTTAGCCAATTCAGCTGGCTCCAGTATACCTCTAGTTATACTCACAGATATTTACTATATTAGAAATTAAAACTGAGAAATCTTTTTTTAATTATTAATTTAAAAAAAATAAATGCATCACAAATTTACATAAACACATATTTGGTGAAAAATAATTATGTTTTCCAAAACAAAAATGTTAGTAAGATTCGCCATTGTTTTATATATATATTTGAAAATCTCTTTACTATCTGGCTTAAAAGAAGACATCTGGATTTTCATATTTGCTTCTTCATTTAATCTGTTGCCATGTGTTATTTTGGTTAAAATGTATGAAGAAAATCCAGCCTCACACAGATACATAGCTGAAAAGGTAAAAAGTATTCTACTAGGCAAATAACATATTAATATTATTATAAAAAGAGTTAGATCTCATGGAATCCCTGCAAGAATCTCAGGGCCTGCAGACCACTCTTTGGAGAATAGCTGTTCTAAAGCATCTTCCAGCTCTAAAGCCTGTGACCCTGTGAACCCAGGTCTACTGCAACTAAAAATGATGAATTCAGTTTGGGATTTGAGTTTGAGGAAATGACTGAAAATCCACGTGAAAATGTCCAGGAGACATTTATAGATACATTACCCCCTTACCCCCCCCCCCCCCCCCCCTCTCCTCTCTCTCTCTCTCTCCCTCTCCTCTTCTCTCTCTCCCTCCCTCCCTCCCTTCCTCCTTCCCTCCTTCCCTCCTCTCTCTCCCCCCTTCCTCCCTCCCTCTCACCCTCCGTCCCTCTCTCTCCC
>NW_020948983.1:30408691-30472393 GCF_900497805.2 Vombatus ursinus | reverse complement strand
CTGTCTCTCTCTGTCTCTGTCTCTCTGTCTCTCTGTCTCTCTCTCTCTCTCTCTCTCTCTCCCTCTCCCTTACTCCTTCCTTCCCTCCCTCTCTCTCTGTCTGTTTCTCTCCCTCCTCTATCCTTTCTCTTCAGCTTCATCCCCCCTTTTGGCCTCTTCCCTCCTCCCCTTCACGTCCCCTCTTCTCACACCACCACTTCTCCCTGTAGGGGTCTCATCTTTTCAGCTGGCGCTTAGAACCAATGGGAGGGAAAGATGGGCAAGGCTAGAGGAGCCAAACAGCCCCCGCCTCTCGCCACCTCCCACCCCACCCCATTCCAGCCCTCACCTCAGCCCCACACCCAGCCCATCCCCTACCTCTGTGAAGGCTCCCATTCTAGCCCTGTGAACGCTCCCTGTTGTCCTCCCTCGTCTTGCTGGCCAGTACCTGCTCCTCCTTCCAGCCCCAGAGCAGGAGGAATACAGTTCTCCCTTGTCTCCCCTCTTGAAATTTCCAGTAAAAGGGCCATGAACACAATCTCGCTGCTTTGGAGGGCCCTAATTATGTGTGAAATAGGGTGTGTTTTTTTTCTTTGCAGTAAACCAAAGAAAACAAACCGCACACTAGAGCCCATTCTCAGGCCCCACTCAGGGGGCTAAGGCTCTCTCCTCTCAGGCCTGCTGCTTCAGGTCCTCACAGAGTTCAGCCTGTTTCCTAAGCCTCCAGCTCCAGTATTCTCCATAGGCTTGCCCACAGAAGGAACCAGCCACCCCCACTGGGAAGGGAGACAGGACTTCAGTTTCTTCCAGGCTTTCCATGCAGTTGTTATAGCAGCCGTCCAGGCATCAGGCCGAATCGGGGAGAGGAGGAAAACTGCCCCTTCAGAGAAGATGGGGGACCTTGGCAGGAGGGAAGTTTTGCTAATGGAAAAGGACAGTGAGAGTGCACTGTGACCACGCAGGATATTTTAGGAGCTATGGTCTGTTCTTTCTTAAAGCTGGAAAGTTTTGTTTTATACCTAGGTACAAAGCCTCAGGTGTGTTGGGAAGTGATAACCTGAAGGACATTCTCTCAGACAATATGTCTTGGCCTTGCTGCCCTCAGAAGTACGTGAGCAGCCCAAGCAAGAGGGATCAGATCCTGAGTTCTGCTCCCAGCTCTTTCCTTGACTCATTGATGGCTCTTGGGGGCCTCAGGTGTATTCCCCTGCAAAATGGAGAGAATCATCTCATGATGTCAGGTGATAGGAGTAAGATAAACTGGGAGGTAAGCATTATTTTGAGGGGTAAAGACAGGGGCATCTTCATGAACATCATTTTTTTCTTTTTGCTTTTTGGTGAGGCAATTGGGGTTAAGTGACTTGCCTAGGGTCACACAGCTAGTAATTATCAAGTGTCTGAGGTCAAATTTGAACTCAGGTCCTCCTGACTCCAAGGCCGGAGTTCTATCCACTGCACCACCTAGCTGCCCATGAACATCATTTTTTATACTGAGCTAATCCATTGATACTCTCTCCTGAGGTTAAGTGGGGTTTTGCCCTGCCCCTGACCATCCACCAGTCAGCTTTACTTTTTCTGTTTTTTGTCTTTCTTTGCTGTCTGCAGTCACTTGTTGTTGCTTGCAAGGTTCCATCCTGAAGCAGAACTCCTTCCAAGTCTCATCCCAGTCCTCAGAGATTGGGTAGTGAGCTCTAGCCAGTGACTGTTACAAAGACATTAACTCCTGGCGCAGTACTTAAATGACTGTAGGTCAAATCATAGCCAGAGATAATGAATGGCAGGGATCATATTAGGCACATAATTATCATTAGTAACTTAACCAAATGAGTGACTTAACCAAAGGCCAATTCATTCACCAAATACTTAAGAGCAAGTTAAACACAAAGTTTCAATAAGAAATAATTTGTATCCTCATGAAGTTTAGTGGTCAGAGAAGACCCAAGCACAGAATGAATGAATGAATGAATAAATAATCATTTATTAAGGCTTAATATATTCCAAACACTGCTCTAAGTATTAGGGATATACATACAAAAGTAAAGACAATCCTTGCTCTCAAGGAACTGACATTTTAAAGGGGGAGACAACAGACACCGGGGAATGATGGCCAGGGAGAAGCATTTTGGTCCAGAAAATTACAAGGATGGTGAATAGGGCCATAGAGGAATAGATTGGCACACCCTATCCAAAGACAATGACAGAGTTGATGTGATCACGGCTCATGGTTCCAGAACTGGGAGTAAGAGGGGAGACAAGGGAAGGGGGAAAGTTGGCAAGGAGGTTGTGGAGGAGGTGGTTGGAGAGAAAGAATTGAAGTGAAGGATGGTGAGGCTTTTCTTGAAAGAGTGGCCTGGCAAAGGCAGTCATCAACTAGAAAAGCAGAATGCAGAAGTTCCTCCAAGACACAGCCTCTGGTGTAGGTGGCTAATCACCTGTGGATGGAGGAGGGAGCAAGTGAAATGGGAGAGGGAGTGAAGTTGAGGGGGGGTGCAGAATAAAGCATGAATAACTATAATTCATACTAAGTACATTAAAGAAATATTAAACAAGTTGCTACATGAGGTCCAGGAAGGAGGGAAGAGAGAGGAGGTCACTAACTACTGGAAGGATCAGGAAAGGCTTTAGGTAAGAGGTGACATTTGAATTAGGCTCAAGGATAAGTAGGAATTAAATAGTCAAAAAGGAGAATGAAGTACATTTTAGGCTTTGAAATCACTTGAGTAAAAATAGGAAGGTATAAAAGCATAGCCTACATATATTGTGTTGTTCAGTCATGTTGGAGTTTTCTTGGTGAAGACACTGGAATGGTTTGACATTTCTTTCTCCAGCTCATTTTACAGATAAAGAAACTAAGGCAAACATGGTTAAAATGACTTGCCCAGGGTCACACAGCTAATAAGTGTCTGAGGCCAGATTTTAATTCAGGTCTATCCTGACTCTAAGCCGGGTGCTCTAACCACACCACCTAGCTCTCCTGTAGCCTACATTTATAAAGGAGTATAAATCAAAAGGGCAGAAATTCCCAAATGGGGTCACAAAGAATCAGACATAGTGATACAACTGAACAACAAAATAAATCTAAACAAAAGAGTCCCATCATTCAGGTAGGGTTTGTTTTTGCCATAGTTTTAGAGCTAGAAGTGTCCTTATATTTCATCTAGTACAATCTTTCCATTTAAAGATTGAGGCCATTGTGGTCCAGATAGGTTAATTGAGTTGCCCAGAGTCACACCAGTATCAGATGGCAGGGGCAAGATTTGAACGTAGATCTTCTGCTTCCAGATCCAGCAATCTTTTTAAAAAATTATTTTATTTATGGATTTTGTTTTTGAATAACCTTTCTCTCTCTCTCTCTCTCTCTCTCTCTCTCTCTCATTGTTGTTCAGTCATTCATGTGTGACTATTTGTGACCCCATTTAGGATTTTCTGGGCAAAGATACTGGAGTGGTTTGGTATTTCCTTTTCCAACTCATTTTACAGATGAGGAAACTGAGGCAAACAGGATTAAATTACTTGCCCAGGGTCACACAGCTAGTATGTGTCTAAGGCCAAATTTGAACTCAGGAAGAGGAGTCTTCCTGACTCCATGCCCAGTACTCCATCCACTGTGCCACCTAGATGTATGCATATATACACATATATATGTATGTATGTATGCATTATGTATATGTATATATTTCTCCTCCTTTCCTATTCAGAGAGGCATCCCTTATCACAAAGAAGATAAAATAAGTGAAAAAACTGTCCAGAAAAACCAACCAATATACCAACTAAGTCTGATAGGATATGCAATGTTCCACACCCATAGTTTCTCACTTCAAGGAGGGAGAGAAGTTTCATTTTCTTGTCTATTCAGGGCCAGGTTTGGTCATTATAGTTACATGGCATTCAGTTTCAACATTAAGGTTTTTTGGCAGTTCTTATTTCCACTTACATTGTTGTAGTCAATTATCACTCAATCTAGACCCTGGTGGCTGCTATCATCGAGACATTCTCCCACTTTTTTTTTTTTTTTTTGGTGAGGCAATCAGGGTTAAGTAACTTGCCCAAGGTCACACAGCTAGTAAGTGTCAAATGTCTGAGGCCAGATTTGAACTCAGGTCCTCCTGACTCCAAGACTGGAGCTCTATCTACTGTACCACTTAGCTGCTCCTCTCCCACTTTTTTCAAAAAATTCTGTGTCTAGCTAATATTCTTCCTCTTCAATGGAACTCCTGCCCTTATTCCAAAAGACTTTAACATTCATATTGATGCTCCTTCATATACTTCACCCCCATAATTTACTTCTTACTCTGCCTTAGCTTGCACAGGGATGGATACACCCTTGATGTTGCTGTTACCCACACACTATTTCCATAATCAAGAACCATGAAATTCCATTTTCTGAATACAGTGATTAACAACTGACTCTTTCCTAACACTTTATTTCTCTGTTTAATCCTATCATGACTTAAAATACCTCCACCAGTACTTTTGTAAGCAATAACCCCCTATTCTAACTACACTCTCTTCCCTTTTTGATCTTGACTCCTTAATGAACCAATTCAACCGTACAGTGTCCTCTGCTGTTGAATCCCTTGCTACCTCATGCCAAATCCCAACCCATCTGCTTTCTCAGTTTTTATTCATGGGCTGTGGAACAGATCTAGAAAAAAAGTCATTCAACTGGGCTGCTTGGATCCATTATAAATTTATGTTATTTCATCTCAAGCAGATTTTCACTGCAGCAAAACAATCCTTCTACTCTCCCTAATTGATTTTATATCTCATTAACCACAGGGGATTATTCCAGACATCTCTTCTCTCCTTAAGACTCCTATACCTCTCTCTACCCCAACCCTTTCAACTGAGATTTTGCCTCATACTTCACTGAGAAAATGGAGGTTCTTTGCATTGAGCTCAATCTTTTCCCCTTCTCCTTATCTCACTACCCTTGGCATCACACCCTCCTCCCCTACCATTATCTCCTCCTTTACTCCAGTTTCTGATTAATAAGTGATCTTGTGGGGCCAAGCCAAGATGGTAGAGTAAAAGCAATGACTTGCTTGAGCTCTCTCCTCCAAACCCCTCCAAATACCTGTAAAAATGACTCCAAACAAAGTCTAGAGCAGCAGAACCCACCAAAAGACAGAGTGAAACAAATTTCCATCCCAAGAGAACCTGGATGGTTTATAGGAAAGGTCTGTTGCTCTGATCTGGGAGAGGAGCACAGTTCAGTGTGGGCTGTGCAGGCAAAGATGAAACCAGAGCAAACCCAGAGCAGGCCTCAGGAGACTGAATCACTAGCAGCTGTGGATGTTTCCAGACTTCTCAACCTACAAACACCAAAGAGAGCTTAGCAGGTCAGTGGGCAAGGTCTATCAGACCTAGGTGAGAGGGGAGTGAGGTCCATCCATGGCCCTAGCACAGCCCCAGGGCAGTGACCAGAGAGGCAGCCATTGCTTCCGGAGCTCTCAGCCCACAGATGGTGTAGGTAATCGAGGGACTGATCAGAGGGCGATTTCAGGGATCTCTTTGCTGGCACTGAGGCAGGATTCTCTTGCTTTGTCCATACCTGGATCTGGGTCTCAGGGTGGTGGTCTTGGGGTAAGGAGGAGCACTAGCACGGTAGAGCTTGTGGTGGCGGTGGAAAGGGAACCCTCCTCACAGTTCCAGGGTAGAAAAGAGGGCTCGTGGCCACCCAAGACCAGAGCACAGACCAGGAAAGGAGTAAACAGCTCTCCTTTGATTATATCACCTTGGAAGAACTGAAAATTTAGAGGTCCCTAGAAGTATCTCTGAAAACAGCTACACAAAACCCCTAAAGTGTGGGACAGTATACCCCCCACACTGGAAGCAGAGCCCTACCTTAACCAAGAGTTAAAAAGTCAAGTAATTGGCCGAGAATATGAACAAACAGTGGGAAAAAACTCAGACTATAGAATCTTACTTTGGTAACAAGGAAGATCAAAACATACAACCAGAAGAAGACAACAAAGTCAAAGCTCCTACATCCAAAGCCTCCAAGAAAAATATTAATTGGTCTCAGGCCATGGAAGAGCTCAAAAAGGATTTTGAAAATCAGGTAAGAGAAGTAGAGGAAAAATTGGGAAGAGAAATGAGAGTGATGCAAAAAAAAAAAAAATCATGAAAAATGAGTCAGCAGCTTGCTAAAGGAGACCCAAAAAAATACTGAAGAAAATAACAGCTTAAAAAAAAAAAAGACTAACACAAATGGCAAAAGAGGTCCAAAAAGCCAATGAGGAGAAGAATGCCTTAAAAAGCAGAATTGGCCAAATGGAAAAGGAGGTCCAAAGCTCACTGAAAAAAATAATTCTTAAAAATTAGAATGGAGCAAATGAAAGCTAGCGACTCTATAAGAAATCAAGAAATTATAAAACAAAACCAAAAGAATGACAAAATAGAAGAGAATGTGAAATATCTCATCCAAAACACAACTGACCTGTAAAATAGATCCAGGAGAGATAATTTAAAATTTATTGGACCACCTGAAAACCATGATCAGAAAAAGAGTCTAGACATCATCTTTCAAGAAATTATCAAGGAAAATTGCCCTGATATTCTAGAACCAGAGGGTAAAATAGAAATTGAAAGAATCCACTGATCACTGCCTGAAAGAGATCCCAAAAGGAAAACTCCTAGGAGTATTACAGCCAAATTCCGGAGTTCCCAGGTCAAGGAGAAAATATTGCAAGCAGCCAGAAAGAAACAATTTAAGTATTGTGGAAATCTAATCAGGATAACACAAGATTTATCAGTTTCTACATTAAGGGATCGACAGGCTTGGAATATGATATTCCAGAGGTCAAAGGAGCTAGGATTAAAACCAAGAATCACTTACCCAGCAAAACTGAGTGTAATCAATGAGGGGGAAAAATGGATATTCAATGAAATTCAGTGGTGAGATAGGGTTGTACTGGGAGAAGGAAAAAGGGAGAGGTAGAATGAGGTAAATTATCTCACATAAAAGAGGCAAGAAAAAGCTTTAACAGTGGAAGGGAAGAGGGGGGAGGTGAGAAAGAATGAGTGAATCTTACTCTCATTTGGGTATGGAAATCTATCTTACCCCATAGGAAAATAGGGGGAAAGGAGATGAGAGAAGGGGGGATGAGAGAGGGAGGGCAGATTGGGGGAGGGGGTAATCAGAGGCAAACACTTTTGACCCTGTGAGGAGGCACAGGGTCAAAGAAGAGAATTGAATAAATGGGGAGAGAGGCCTGAGAAATATAGTTAGTCTTTCACAATATGACTATTATGGAAGTGTTTTGGATGACTACACATGTATAACCTATATTGAATTGTTTGCCTTCTCAATGAGGGTGGGTGGGGAGGGAGGAAGGGAGAGAATCTAGAACTCAAAGTTTTGAAAACAAATGTTAAAAATTGTTTTTACATGCAACTGGGAAATAAGATATATAGGCAAAGGGGTATAGAAATCTATTCTGCCCTACAGTAAAATACAGGGGAGGAGATAAAAGAAGGGGGATGATAAAGGAAGGGCAGATTGGGGGAAGAGGTGTTCAAAATGCATGCTGTCTTGGAGTGGGGATGGGAACAGGTGGGGAGAAAATTTGGAACTCAAAATCTTGTGGAAGCGAATGTTGAAAACTGAAAATTAATTAATTAGTTAATTTTTTTTAAAAAAAAGGAGTGATCCTATTCTTACCAAAGCAAATCCTCTCTACGTACAAGATTGATCTAGTGATGTGGGGTCAAATGAGATAATGAATGTAAAATATTTTGCAAATCTTGAAGGGCTACATAAATTCCAATTCCTATTATTATTATTAATTATTATTTTTAGCCTAGAGTCACCAGGTCTGTAGTCTGATGATAACTTCATTCCCTGATCTGCACTCCTGTAGAGTTCAAGCAATGTTTACAAGGTAACACAGAGGTGTGCTGGTGAATATTTAACAACTAGGCTGGGGAGGTGGAGGTTTGCACACAAGTTTTTTTAAATTGAGTCTGCATTATTAACTCTTTTTTAAGTCTAGAAAATCAACAAAATAATAAATCAAGTTTTGATTTGTAGTGATTTCGATTTGAGGTGTAAATACACACACTGGGAGTTTAACAATGGGCTCTGTCAGGCTAAATAAAGCTGGCTTGAGCACACCCAAGTTAATCCCCATTCCTTTTTGTTTTCTCCAGGAAATTCACCCCATTCTTATCCCTTCTCTTTCCTCTCTCTCTACTAGTTTCTTTCTTGTTGCCCTACAATCATATTCCAGTATTTCTATTTTTTTAAAAGTCCTCCAGAGGTCTACTAACCTGTATCTCTCCTCTTGTTTTCAGCCAAACCTCTTGCAAAAAATGTTCAACACTTACTGCTTCCGCCACCCCACCTCCCACACCCCTCTGCAATCTAGCTTCTAACTATCACTTAAATGAAAATGTTATCTCCAAATTTACCAGAGATCTCTTAACTGCCAAGACCAATAGCCTTTTGGACATCCTCAACCTTGACTTACTTGCAACATTTAAATCAGTTGACCACCTTCTCATCCTGGATACTTTCCTTCTTAGATTTTCATGACAATGTCCTCCTCTTGGTTCTCCTCCCAATGTGACTGATATTTCTCATTGTCCTTTGCTGGATCATTATTGGCGTCATGCCTGAGAACTGTGACTGTACCTCTCCAAGACTGTCCAGGGTCCTATTCTCTCTGTCTTACTTGGTGACTTCATTATCTCCTGTAGGTTCAATTACCTCTATACACAGATAATTCCCAGATCTATCATAGCCTTAGTCTCTCTTCCAAGCTTTAATACTATATCAACAATTGCCTACTAGATATTTTCAAACTGAATTTTCCGTAAGTATCTCAAGATAAACATGTCCAAAACAGAACTGGTCTTTCCCTTTAAAACCACTCGTCTTCCAAACTTCCCTATTTCTGTTCAGGGTACCACCACCCTTCTCAGATTTGCAATTTTAGTGATGTCCTCAACTCCTCACTCTCATTCACTCCCACCCTATACAAAATCAGCTGTCAAATTCTCACCTCTCTCTCTCTCTCTTTCCCTCTCTCTCCCTATATGTGTGTATACATACATATATATGTGTCTGCTAGATATCACTGATAGATCTGGAGTCAGGAAGACCTGAATTCAAATCCAGCTTCAGACACTTAGCAAGAACTATGTGGCCTTGAGCAAATCACATAATCTCAGCTTCCTCAACTACAAAGCAGGATAATAGTAGTATCTACCTCCTAAGGTTATTGTGAGAATCAAATGAGATAATATTTGTAAAGCACTTAGCACAGTGTTTGACACATAATAGGTGCTATAAAAATGCTAGTTTTTTTTTTAATTCTCTCACATCCATCCCTTCCTTTCTACTCATACAGTCACCACCACAGTGCAGGCCCTTATCATCTCTTACCTGGACTATTGCATTGACCTCATAATTAGTCTGCCTGACTTTAGTTTCTCTCCTTTCCAATTCATTCTCCACACATATGCCAAACTGATTTCCTAAACTACAGATTTCACCATGTTATTTCCCTACTCAGTCAATTATAGTTGGTCTATATCATCTTTAGTATTAAACATAAACCTCTCTGTTTGACATTGAAAGCTCTTTTCAACCTGTCCCCATCCTACTTTTCCAGTCTTATTTTACTTGACATTGTTGCTCCCCATGTACTTTGTAGTCCAAACAACTGGTCTTCCTCTTATTCCTTACACCCCAAACTCCAACTCCTTCTCTATGTTTTAGTTTTGACTGCCCCCCATGCCTTGAATACCCTCCCTCCTCACCTCTATCTCTTGGAATCTATGGTTTCTATCAGGACTTGATTCAAGAGCCACCATCTGCAAGAGAGTTTTCCTGGTCTCCCCCCAGCAACTAGGTAGTGCTTTCCTCCCTTAGGTTACCTTGCATCTGCTTTATATATGTGTGGTATACATGCCTATTAATGTGCATGTTGTCTCCTCCATTTGAATGTAAACTCCTCAAAGGCAGGAACTATTTTGCTATTGTCTTTATATCCCAAGCACCTAATACAGCCACACAATAGGTATTTAATAAATTACATTTAATTGATTGTGTCTGTCTTCCCTGGTTCTGTTTACTTTACTTTTGTATCAGTTCAAGTAAGTTTTCCCATCCTTTCTTGTAATCTGCATATTCATTGATTCTTATTTCAAGATAATATTTCAATACATCCATGTATCCCAATTTGGTTAGCCATTCTCCAATCAATTTGTTTCTAGTTCTTTGCCACAACAAAAAGTGCTACTGTGAATCTTTGGGGAGCTTCCTTTCCCCTCTTTGGGGTATATGTCAACAGTGCAAACTCTGGGTCAGTGTTCTTTTCACTCACCCCATATTCTTGCAAGAGTTTAAGTAAACAGGTAAAAAAATAATAAGTATAGTCTGAACTATGGTAGCACAGACACTCTGACTCATTATACTTCTGTGTACTTGACACACCTATTTACTCTGGAAGAGATGCATCAGCCATGCCCCTGACCCCATAAATCTCTGTTTTTGTTTTTGTTTTTGTTTTGAGCTTGGGTCTCCCTAAGCTTACCCAGGTCCAAAGTACAGCAGCCACTCACAGGTCCAACAGTAATCAGCATGGGAGCTTTAGTTTGCTTTGTTTTTTTGGCCTGGTCCCCTTTACCCTGCTTTAGGCAGCCTCATAATCCCTGAGTCCCAGGCAGCTCACCATATTGGTGCCTGATTTAGTGCAGACAGACATACAGTCAACCTAGCCTACTGCAGCTCAGCACTCCTCAAATCAAGTGATCCACCAACTTCAGCCTCCAGAGTAGCAAAAAGTATAGTTGTCCACCACCACACCTGGTCCCTTAATCTCTTGATACCTACCAGCTGCACCTCAAATAATTCCAATAGTATAGGCTAGAACACTGGGGATAGAGCCCTGGGCCCTGGGCCCATAATCAGGAAAACATGAATTCAACTCTGGCCTTAGACAATTACTAGCTGTGTGACCCTGGGTAAGTGATTTAATGCCTCATTTTCCTTATCTGTAAAACAGGGATAATAATGGGACCTACCTCCCAGGATTATTGTGAGACTCAAATGTGAGATAATAATTGTAATACCCTTACCACTGTCCCTAGTACATAGTAAGCACTATATAAATGTTAGCTGTTGCTGCTGCTGCTACTACTACTACTACTACTACTACTTTCTAAATTGGATTAGATAGGATCATAGATTTTTATCTGGAAAGAACCCTAAAGATCATCTAGGCTAATCCTGTCCTTATATCATTGGAGAAAGTGATTTTCAGAGAGGCTGTGATTTGTCCACGCTAAAAGCCAGTTAGTAGCAGAGCCAAAATTCAAACTTGGGTCTCAAGAAGAACTCCAAGTTCACAGTTTCCCATTATACTACACCTTCTCAAACTTATTAGAACTGTATATAAGATAAGATTGGTTTGAATGAGAGCCTGAGGACATAGAAAAGCTTTAGTAGACTAGCCTTTGTGACATCTATTCTAGCTCCTCAGAAATATGCTTGTTTCCAACTTCTCAAATGAGTTCCAGATAGTCAAAGTTTCTAGACATCACTTTCTGGAAAGATGAGGTAGAGTAAGAGGACTGGACCAGCAGGCAGATGCCTGGGATCTAGTCCTTGCTCTGCCATTCACTAACTATATGATCTGAAGCAAGTCACTTAACATCTGTAAGGTTCATTTTCTTTATCTGCAAAAAGTTGTTACAATACCTATCTTGCCTGCTTCCCAGGATTATTATAAGAAACTAGGGAGAGAGCATATATGAAAATATTTTTATTCATAAAGTGCTAGATCTATATACAATGGTTTGTTGAGTCATTTTTTAGTCATGTCTGACTCTTTATGACCCCATTTTTTTTCTTGGCAAAAATACTGGAGTAGTTTGCCATTTCCTTCTCCAACTCATTTTACAGATGAGGAAACTGAGGCAAACAGAGTTAAGTGACTTACCCAGGGTCACACAGCTAGTAAGCGTCTGAGGCCAGATTTGAACTCAGAAAGATGAGTCTTCTTGACTCCAGGCCTGGCACTCTATCTACTTTGCCACCTAGCTTCCTCGATATACAATGGTAGATATTATTATTACTATTGATATCTTCATCTTCCATTCTGATACCTTATTGTGGCCTGGTGGTAACCCTGGGTTCTCAAAAGCTGTGCTGATGGGATTTAAGTTCTGATAGGCCTCACCAAATTGAACAAACCTTGAGTATAGGCCGAGTAATGAACCAAATGTCTGTTGTCCAAGAGCCACCCTCACTAACTTCAGACAGGCTGATCAGCCAGATGGTCACAGGATGATAAATGTTTCAGTCACAAGCATGAAAGACCATCGCCTACATTTCAGAGGGCTTGTGATCTGTGTCAGCATAAAGAGTCCCAGATCATCGAAGTGCTGAAGTTCATTGTCTGTGCCCTAGGCCTGAATTGCCCTCCCTCCTCACTTCAACCTCCTGACTTCCCTGACTTTCTTGAAGATTCAGCTGAAATTTCACTTTCTGCCTCTCTAAAGGAGACTTCTCCCAGCCTCCCCCATCTGCTTGTTGCTTCCTCCTGAGATGGCCTCCTATTTACACTGCACATATCTTATAGGCAGTTAGTCAATAAACCTTTCAGTATCTGTATGTGCCAGGCACTGTGCTAAGCACTGATGATACAAAGAAAGGGCAAAAGACAATTCCCTCTCTCAAGGAGCTCATAGTCTAAGGAAAGAGACAGCATGCAAACAACTACATACAAACAAGGTACGCTCAAGATAAATTGGAAATAACCAGCAGTGGGAAGGAACTAGAATTAAAGGGGGATCAGAAAAGGTTTCCTTTGGAGAGATTTTATCTGGAACATATTTGCATGTTGTCTCCCCAAGTAGAATGTGAGTTGTAGAGGACTGAGACTATGTTTTCACCTTTCTTCATGGCTCCATCACTTAGCACAGTACCTGGTATATAGTAGGCCCTTAATAGATGCTTGTTGATGATGAAGATGAGGATGATGGTGAGGAAGAAGGAGGAGAAGGAGAAGGAGGAGGAGGAGGAGGAGAACAAAAAGAAGAACAAGAAATAATGTCATATTAACCACCATTTATAACATTGGCTCCACAGGTAAATAAATTCCAAGGTCCGACTAGGGGTGCCAAGGACACATCTGGACCTTTTGGTGGTGGTAATATCTGAGTCATTCTAGGTGGGCAACAAAAGCTCCCAGCCTCTTGAAAGAGCAGTCACTTTTTCACTATCTTCATGTGTAAAAAGAGAAGAGTTAATTATAACTGAAAAATAGATAATTTTCCAGGATAGTTAGGGAGTGGAAGAGTCTTAAGTGAGTAGACTACCCCTCCTGTCATTTTTCAGTAGTACGTAGGGGTTGTTTGTAAGTTAGGTATTTGTAAAAATGGTCTACTTGCTCTGATCAGAGGTCTATGCTGAAGAGTTAACTGGGAAGCTTTTTTGTTTGGCCCCCAGATAGACTGGGGTGAATTACTAAGAAAGCTGATTGAATCCCAACAAACCCTGACCTCATGAGGACTCCAATGTTGGGGGCTTTATCAATTCCTATCTAGAGTCACCCTGGTTTATAGGTAAAGAGGCCACATTCTGCAAGAAGTATCCAACTTGCCGTATTATGTATTCAAGCCCTTTTCTCACAAATAGAGCCGTATTCTAGCCTTTCCTTGATACTTTCTGCTGAATCTGGTAACATCTCCAACATGTAAGGCCCAGCTGGAAATTTTAGGTCTTATATTTACAAGAATCCACTAAAGTGATCCACTAGTGAGACGGTTTATGGACTCCTCTGAAAAGAAGTGGGAGTATATCTTACCCCATCACGGACAGGAATGTCAGCCTCAGAACAAATTAGGGGAAGCTGTCTCCCCTGGCATGAGTTCTGCATCCTTTTCCAAGGTCAGCAGTCAGCTGTTTGGATGGTACTAGACCATAGAGAATGAGAAAAGCAAACAGGTTTCCATCTCCTTACAGAATCTACGAACTGAGCCATGACTCTGGCCTAGAACGGGATGAAAGTAAAATAAATTCACTTTTTGACCATTCATTGTATAAATTCCTCTTGGTCCTGAGTTCTTTAGCTTTTCAGTTTAGCATGCATAGGTAGAAGAAAAAGGCTTGAATTAGGTATAAGTATGAAGGCTAAACGAAACTCCCTGGAACATTAACTTAAATAGAGAAGGACAAGGCCAAAAGATTGAATGACTTCAGGCCTAGTGTGAAACTGGGCATGAGGGATGGACCAGCCAGGAGAAACAAACCCAGACAGATAAACAAATAGGGTGGGATGGAGCAAGATCAACTTGGAACCCACAGCTAAATAGTTATGAAACTCCCAGAGGGTCAGAGAGAGCGGCAGTCTATGCCACTCTCTAGGGGTACAGTTGCTGGAACTGGAACTTTCCACTTGGTAAGGAATGGCTTGTTTGGAGACAGTACTACATAGTGATCTGAAAACCAAACCAGGAAGGCTATCTCTAGAGGAAGTCAGTTTGTAGTCTCTATGCAAGAGGAAGTCACATACCCCCCCAAACCAAAGCTAGTTCATTTGCAGCCTAGTACAAATTGATGTATGAACATAGCATATGTGGACTCCTTTGGGGATGCAGAAGCTCCTGCTTCCATGCTGCAGCCAGTATAACCCATAACATTTACATCGGGCACAACATTCACCAGGTTTGCTGCTGCTTTTAGAATAGGTGTGACAATGCACAGGGCTGATATTGTTACTCAACAACCTTCGTTGGCTCCCTATTCTGCTAGGCAATGCAGACTCATTAACCAGGCACTGATAGCCCAAGTGATCGGTCTCTAACCTACCTTTCTATCCTTTTCTCATTCTATTCTCCATTCATTTCAACAACCTACTATGTTCCAGGCACTGCTCTGGGTGCTAGAAATACAAAGAAAAAAAATGAAACAAGGTCTCCCCTCAAGAAGCTTATACTTTCTTTAATGCCCTCTATGTTCTAGTCAAACTGGAACTAGAAGCTGTCCCTTAGGCTCACCCTGGACTCTTCCAGCTTTTGGCATTCACACAGGTACATTCAGATAGTTTGCCCTATCTCCAGTGCCTGGAATGTATGACCTTCACCATTCCTAATGAAGCTCTTCCCTCAAGAACTAGCTCACGTGTCATCTCCTCTACTGAAGCTTCTCTTAATCCCTAAGGAATCAGTGATCTCTCTATCCTCAGACCCTTTGTCTCCGTCTTTCCTTTGCTCTTGTAATATTCCACCTTCACTACTGTGTATGGGCCATACTTTCCCTTTGAGACTGTTGCTTCTTTTAAAGTCGGAGCTGTCCAATTTCACTTCTGGAACCCTATCACCTTGTAGAGCCAGAATGGTTTAGGTGACAGAGTTCTGGACTTTGAGTCAGGAAGACCTTTGCTCAAATCACACCTCTGACACTGGCTATGTGACTCCGGGCCAGTCATTTAACTTTAAGGTGTCTGAGGCACCTCCCTAGCACTTATTTACTAAGTCATATACAGGTTAAGTGGATTTGGATTTACCATGCTGAAGGGCAGTCCCCTAGAAGTCCCCTAGGCTAAGAAAATCACAAATTCTTCACATCACCCACTACAGTGCCTTGAACACCTAATTGTTCGTGTTTTTATAGGGTTTTGAGATTTATGAAGCACTTTTTTCCAAAACAAGTCTGTGAGTTCGGTAGAGCAAATGTTATTACCTTTACTTTATAGAAAACGAAACTGAGTTTCAGGGAAGTTGTGACTTGTCCATGATTATATAGCTAGTAAGATATCAGAGGTGGGACTTGAATCCAGGTCTCTGGCTTTCAATTCAAAAAGTCTGTGCCTCCACCCCACCCTCCTTTCAGCTTCCTTTTATGTGTAGTCTTTCTCTGTTAGAATGTAAGCTCCTTAAGGGAAGGG
Organism: Vombatus ursinus; assembly: GCF_900497805.2. Classification (NCBI taxonomy): domain Eukaryota; kingdom Metazoa; phylum Chordata; class Mammalia; order Diprotodontia; family Vombatidae; genus Vombatus; species Vombatus ursinus. The sequence goes on along the minus strand of NW_020948983.1, from coordinate 30,456,512 downwards.
GCTATCTTCCTACGTGTATTTGTGTTCACAGCTCCTAGCACAGTGCCTGGCACATAACAGGCACTTAATAAATGCTTATTGACAACTAACTGATTTACTAATATACCTTGCTACCCCTCTTGGAATGGCTAAATATATAGATCTTACTTCTCAACCTCTTTTGCTTCCTCTAAGCTTTGGGGTTTTCTAGGTTTAGTAAGATGAGATTTGAGGTCATTTCACTGTCAAATGGAAGATGGTTGATGGAACTAGAAGAAATTAGGAGATCGTACATTACTCCCACATGGCTAAGGAACCATCCACTGTTTGAAGTGACAGGCTCAGAATAGGGGAAGAGAAATTAATCCGTTAGTGGATTAATCCACTTCTAGCTCAGGCCATCCTGATTGTACCTCTGCTTGGAGTATGGCTTTCTAAGGATATCAAAGGCTAAGATGTGCTCACAGAAAATTGATACTGCATGGAATAGTTTGCTAGATCCCTTTCCACTCAAGGTCAGACAATCTTCACATATCAGATCAGGGAAATAGCTGGGGCACCAAGCCACCCAATAAAATTTCCAGGGATGACAGGCCTTCACTGCTCCCTCCTCTCTCCAAAATGCTAAAAATCCAAAACATACAGGTTTCTGATTCCCCTGTGGGAAAGCCTAGTCTTACCTCTCTCTGGGGGAATTCTTAGCTTCCTCTGAAGCCTCAGCCTGACCCCTCTGTTCCTTTTGAGGAAAGAGTATAAAGAATGAATTGTGGAGCATATTCCAAATGACTTTTGCTCTTTGCTGAAGCTTTGTCATATCCTTGGCAAAATATCACTTTCTTTCTTTCACTAACCTCCTTCTTCCCTATTTTTCAACCAACTTCTAGCATCCTTCCTCTTCCTGGATATATTCCTTGATTGACAAAAGACTGATTATGTCCTAGGAAGGACTTTCTATGAATAACCTCTTCCTAACTCTTTTCTTTAATTTCACGTGTATTCTTTTCACCAAATCTTAATATATACTTATCCTCAGAACCATAGTTATCAAGGGGTAAATGGGGCTTTGACCCAGAATGCCAACACTGGGGGAAAGGGAGATGAAAGAGGGTGGCCTCTGCTGCCCCTGAACTTTGCTTCATGTTCTGCTGGCTCACCCCACCAGATATAACTTCACCCAGGCCACCATCCTTGTAGTTGTGTTGTTGTTTAGTTGCTTCAGTCATGCCCAACTCTTTGTGACCTCATTTGGGGTTTTCTTGGCAAAGATACTGGAGTGGCTTGTCATTTACTTCTCCAGTTCATTTTACAGATGAAGAAACTGAGGCAATCAAGGTCAAGTGACTTGCCCAGGGTCATACAGCTAGTAAGTGTCTGAGACCAGATTTGAATCCAGGTCTTTCTGACTCCAGGCCCAGAGCTCTATCCACTGTGCCACCTAGCTGCCCCTGCCACCATCCCTAGAGACCTGTTGATGTGACACCTCTTTCCCCAGGCCTATTTCCCTTCCACACGCCCCACCAACTCCCATGAAGGGCTGGATTTTCTAGGCCTGGGCCATCTTGCCACCATAACTAGGCCCGTGGTTGGATTTTCCTTTGCACTCCCACTCCACACCCCTCACCTGAATTTGCCCCAAGGTGCCAGAATTCCTAGTTATAGCTTGACACACATGTAATGAACTTACTCAACTGGCTAACTTTGAGTCATAGGCTCTTGGAGGGCATCTAGTCTGACTTCCTTCCCAGTACAGGAGTCCTTTCTACAACAATCCTGATGACAACTCGATCTTTTTGTTTCAAATCTCTCTCTCCTCTGATCTGTCTTCCATGTAGTTTTCCCAAAGCACAAATCTTACCATGTCATCCTTCTATTCAATAGACTACAGCGGCTCCCAATCACTTCTAGGATCAGACATAAGCTCAGCCTGGAATTTAAAGCTCTTGGCAAACTGGCCCCTCTCTACCTTTCCATTCTTCTTGTACATGACTCTCCTCCATGTGTTCTGTGGTCCAGCCGTCTACTTGCCGTTCTTCACATAAGCCTCTTCATCTCCCACCCCTATGCCTTTGCACTTACTATCCCCCGTGCATGGGGTACTTTCCTTTCTCATGGCCATCTTGGAGTCTATGAGGGGTTTTCCACAATCAGTTCAAGTGCCACCTTCTACATGAAACCCTTCCTAATTCCCTCCCCCCCAACCCCTTAGAGCTTTTAGTTCCCTTTCTCCCACAACTACCTCTCATTGTATCTATAGTCTAAATTTATATATGTACATAATCAGAATGTCAGTTCCTTGGGGATGAAGTCTGTTTTGCTTTTGTCTTTATCTTCTGGACTTAGCACAGTGCCTGGTATATAATAGGCACTTAATAAATACTTGTTGATTGACCAGTTGATGGCCATCTCTGAACCTTTAAAAGCATTGTATAGTTAATGATTCACACAGTTGTAAAATAGAAATTATTGACACATAATGAAAAAGTGATGCTTAAATGTATAACTTCCTGTCCTTACAAGTTTGAGATTAAGAAGAAGAAATTAGTAGCTACTAGCTAAAGCAAGGATTCTTAACCTGGTATCTTTGAACTTTAAAAAATAGTTTGACAACTATATTTCAAAATAATTGATTTCCTTTGTAATCATACCCATTTTATTTTATGCATTTAGTAACATTATTCTGAGAAGAGATCCATAGGTTTCACCAGAGTGACAAAGGAATGCATCACACAGAAAAGGTTAAGAACCAGTGCAGTGTCCTAGAGGATCTTTTCTCTGACTAGAAGAATTGAAAGAGCATCTCAGAGCACCATAGAGGAGTTGTTGAGCCTACAGCACTAGCTAGATAAACTGGGCATCCCAAATTATCAGTATTTGTCATTCATATATTGCTATCTAGAAGCATTAATTAAAACCCCTTAATAGTAAGTTGAGAGAAAACATGAACTTTATGGACATTTATGTTTGTATAACACCCAGCTTTCTCCATTAATCTGATCCTCATTCACCATAGTGTAGAAATGACCTTGGGTACTCCAAACAAAGCATAAGGTCTTCCCAAGCTTACAGAGCTTTGTGCATTGGCCTACTTGGCCAACATGCATGGTTGTTATCTGAGGACTAGTCTAGCGAATCTCAAAAAGCATTCATCCCATTTGCTGTAGGCTGATGCATTTTTTGGCCATGGAAACTCTTGAAGGCCTTGTATAGAGCTGCTGAGGGGCTGTAGTCTCTATCGGGAGAGGAGTACTCATACTGATGACCATAGGATCGCAGATGGACACCTCGAAGGGAGCTCAGAGGCCATCTAGTTCAACCCTCTCACCTTACAGATGAGTAAACTGAGGCCCAAGGAGATTGTGACTTGACGAAATCACAGATCTCGGAAGGAAGGGAATGAAAAGCACCTAGTATATGTCAGATGAAAACGAAAATTCTTAGGATCACAGGACCTTAGAGATCATCTAGTCATACTACCTCCTTTATAGACGAGGGAAATGAGGCCCAATGAAGTGACCCGACTTCCCTAAGATCACATAGGCAGGAAGTAGCAGACCCAGGTTTTGAAACCAAGTTCTCAGACTCCTAATCCAATGCTTTTTGCATTACACTACATTACCCAGTGAGTTTTTGTTTATTTGTTTGTTTTTGTTTTTATGGTAATAGCAATGGTGGCCACAAGATCTCACAAATTACTTTCTCTTCACTTCTGAAACAATCCCCACCTGTTTGTGCTTCCCTCCTGCTACAGTTTGCACCCCAGCCCGTGACCAAGTCTAAATGTGTCTTTCATTTGAACACAGAGTTCAACCACAAAGATGTCTCTGGGGCTCCAGATGGAATTGGGCGAAGTTCCAGAGATGACTCTTTCCCCTGAGAATCCAGCCTGCCACTCCCCTTGAAGACACACCTCGTGAAGACACAGGGAGGATACAGAAAACCGGTGCAAACAGCTGATCAACAGAACCCTACTGTGCCTACGGCTTTCCCCATCGTAGATTTTTTCTATATTTATCAGGCAATGAAGAGAAACCACGATCCGGGGAGTCGTGGGGAGGGCCAGGCAGGGCCATGCCGCTGTTTGTGTCTGAAATTTGAAAAGATGCACAGTGTGCTTGGGAGAAGGCGTTGCATTTAAAGGAATTTCGGAGGAGAATTCCAACCCCAACAAGTTGAATAGGTGCCTTGTCCCCTGGTTTTGGACTTTGGAAAAGCCAGGTTTCCAACTAAAGGAGACAAAGTGAGCTAGGGATGGGGAGGGGTGGTTACTTGTGAGATTCCGAGTCAGAGTGGGAGTTGGCTTCCGTGGAAGTAACGAACAATTTCAAAGATGTGCTTTTGGACGAGCCCTCCACTCCATCTAACACCCCCTCCCCCTACCCCCGTACCTCCCAGGTTTAACTAAGACTTTTTTCTTTTCCTTTAGCTCCTCCTGATTAACTGTAACTCTTCACCACCTCCCACTCTGACCACATCTTTACTTTATTTCTGTACACTCTCATCACTGATGTTCTCACTTAGTTCTACAGTATATTAATGCGAAGCCATTTAGATGATGCTGCTTCTTGGTCTGCTGTATATGCTTTAAGGAGAAGTAGTCATGGAATAGTGGGTAGAAAACAGTATCTGAGTCAAGAAGACCTGGGTTCAAATCTTGCCTCTGGCACATACTGGCTATGTGACCCCAAGCAAGTTAATAATAATTATAGCTATCATTTATAAAGCACTTTAAGGTTTGCAAAGCACTTTACCTAAACTGAAGGATTTACTGGATCCAGCTCAAACTGACTCAGGAGAGCCAAAGATTACATTTTCAGTAGGAACATTTATACTCCTCAAATTTGCAAACACTACAAATCTTGATTTATTATTTTGTTGATTGTCTAGACTTGAGAAAGTAATGGGGAAAACCTTAATAACACAGATTAAACTTAAAAAGGTGCTTCCCCAGGGAGCCACTGTTAAACGTTTACCAAAATACCCCTGCAAATATTATCTATTCTGCTTTGATCCTCTCAACAACCCAATGAGGTAGGTGCTATTATTATCTGCACTTTTATCGATGAAAAAAAAAAAAAGACCTCCCCAGAGTCACAGAGATAGTAAGTATCTAAGGCAGCATTCCTAGTTCCAAGGATAGCACTCCATCCACTATTCCACGGATGCCTCTCTTTAAGGTACAAGTTCTTAAAAAATCTCAGTCCCTACAAACAAGATTCAGACCCCAATTTAAGAAATTAAATCCCTACTAATGCTTTTAGCTACAAAAATGCAACAAAGCTTTAAAAGAGCAGTTGCAATATAGAAGAAATGTTACTCTGTGGATGACAGATTTAGAACTGAAAGAGATCTTAGAGATAATGTGGTCCAAACCCCTCACTTTAGATATGAGGAAACTGAGGCCCAGAGAGATGAAATAACTTGCCTAAGGTGACACAGATGGTAAGAGGCAGAGCTGGAACTTGAACCAAGGTCCTCAGAATCCAAAAATTTTGCCACTGCACCATGTTGCTATGGGAAACGGTATCTGTATTTCTCTCTAGCTCTTTCTTTGAGTGTCAATGAAGGGTCATACTGTCAATTTGCACAATTTTTCTGGGTCTTCCTTTTTTTCCTTTTGCATATAAATGTGTCTCTATCTCTCCTTGTGTTCATCTCTCTCCTTATTTTTCTGACTGTCTCTTTCTCTCTACTTCTTCATCTTCCTCTTTACTTTCCACCCTCTCCATTTTCCTCTTACTATCCCCTCTGCATCTCCACCTAAACTGGTCATAGTCTATATACTAAAGCATTCTTTTGTATTTGTAGTATTTATTGTACAAATAACATCACACTTCATAAGACAATTTACACACATTCTCTCATTTGATACTCATAACAAATGTGTATATCCCCATTTTGCTGATGAGGAAACTGAGGCTCAGAAAGTTCAAGTGATGATGGAAAATGGGTTCCTACCAGATATTGTCTACATTGGGAAAGAGCCAAAGCCAGATAGGACATCTATGGGACAGGAAAGAGGAGCAAGAGGAAACATTTTTCTGGGCATTTTTGATGGACAGCCTTTGACATTTGGTCAAAAATACTAGGATAGGAATATCCCAAGCTGTCTACTATGGCAGTATTCTGCCCTAAGGATAACTATAGATCTCCACCCCTTCATCTCCAATCAATACTATCTGATGAACTCTGTCTGTCTAGACCTACTAGGCAATTGCCTTAAAAGAGCATAGCTTTTAGAGGTTGAAATGACTTTGGAAATCATGTAGTCCAATCCCCTCATTTTATTTTTAAATATTATTTATTTGTTTATACATTCATCTATTCATTTATTTAATTACTTACTGACTAATTGATTTAAAGTCTGAATCTCCCTCTCTCAGCTAGGTTGGAAGTGCAATGGCCATTCATGGACCCTATCCCTCCGCTGATCTGCACAAAAGCTTTGACTTGCCCCATTTTAAATCTGAACTGGTTCCACCTGCTCAGATAACCTGGTGGCCCCTGCTGTGGGGTGGTAGGGTCACCATTTTGTCACATGACTTAGTGTGGATACCCAATCAACTTTAGCTCTACTGAGGCTCAGAACTCTCAAGCTCAATAGATCCATCAGCCTCACCCTCCCCAATGATAGGGATTCCAGGCAAGCAGTAGGACTTATAGACCAGTGCCACCACACTCAGACAACCCTCTCATTTTAGATAAAAATGCATCAAAGTACTGCTCCTAGGCAAAAGGATGAAATAGGTGAAGTGACTCAGTGGGTCTTCCTGTGACACCTCTTTGCTATTGAGTTCCTGCTTCCTCTATCCCACCCTAAAGCTACCTTCACCACCCCCAGTCGCCTAGATACTCTATTCTGTCTTTTGCTTGCCCAGGGTCTCAAACCTCAGTATACTTCACCACCTGGACTTGTCTTTTCATTTCTTTTTATTTTAAAATTAGTAAGCATTTATTTTTCTCTCCATCTTACTTTCACGCCCCAGCTTAATTTTTTAAAAAGAAAAACAAAACCTTTGAAATATATGTATGCAGAAGTCAAGCAAAATAGATTCCCATGTTGACTATGTTCAAAAATGTGCATCTAAATCTGAATATTTAGTCCATCTCTTTCAGGAGGTAGAGAGCATTCTTCATTATCAGTTGTTAAGTAAGTTGCACATGATTGAGCAGCTGATTAAAGTTAAGGATGGGATATGAGCTCAGGACATCACTGACTCCCTCCTGATCCCATAGAACCTTTTATTGCAAAGAATCAAACAAAACAAATCAGGACATTGACTGTGTCTGAAATGTATACCTCTCTCCAACTCCTCCAGTCCACCAATCCAGCAAAAAGGTGGATTTTTTTTTTTTTTTTTTTTTTGCTTTAGGGTTTCATTTCTGTTGTTAGGAAGATTTTTTTAAAATTTGGTCCTGTCTTCCATATGTGTGGTTTCTGTTGACAATTTGACTTATCCCTTCTCTCTCAAGCCTAAGGTAGGTTTTTTGGGTTTGGGTTTTTTTTTTTTTTTTTTTGGCTGCTTGCTTGAGATAAGATAGGATTCCACAAATCACTCCCTCTAATCTGCAGCCTGGCTTCAGAATGCTAATGATGACCAACATGATGATAATATAAATCAATAGAGGGAAATGTCAGTCAGGTGCCACTCGGCATTTGCAACCATTACAGTATGTAATTTTTGTTGAATAAAAGGTATATGATAAATTCAGTTGTAAATTTTCAGCATCTTTCTGGTGAATAAAAAGAACCAAACATAAAAGCTATAGATTTTCAAACAAAATACTTAAGAATTTAAGATTTTTCAATGTTGCCTTCAAATTTCAAAAAATCAATCTCCAAGCATACATTAAGCACCTAAATTTTTTCTGCTTATGATGCATTTTTATCTAAACAGAAGCCAAAATACCTGTGTTTTGGGGCCAAACTTACTAGTTATTAGCAACCTTTCTATGCTTGCATTTCCTCATCTCTAAATGGACAAAATAATACCTACTTTGCTTAGTCTGCAGAATTACTATGAGGATAAAGTGAAAGTCCTTTGAAAAGAATAAAGCACTATTTTCAAGTGAGTTATAATTATTTAGAATTGTTATCACTAGTTGCAATTGTTTTGTTAATTTGCCATATTTTATATGTTAGTCTCCATTTACGTCTCTGTCTATAATTTCCATAGCAGTTCAAAGTAATAAAAGTGTTCTTTTCCAACTTGTACTAAGTCAGAGAAGATTCTACTCTACCAGGCCAATTCTGAATCAGGAAGATTTTTCTATATATTGTGTTACTACGCACCTTGGAAACAAAGGGCCTTAGTAACATCATAGCATTCCTTGCCCACATCATACATTTTGCTTATCACTACATTCCTCAATAACATCATTTGTGTTGTTTATCACTACAACTTTGCTTTTAGGTAGATATTTTACTTCCTTTTGCAGTATTACCTCCTAATGCATAGAGAGGGGTGTGCATTTCTTCACAGTGTCCCTGCACACTAGAAAGGGAGTTAACATGAAGATTTAGATTTGGAATGAAATCACTCATTCAAGTGAATGAGTAGGAGGAAACGTACCCCAGTTATTTTCATCCTCACACTATCAAGAAGTAGACCTAAAGAAAACCAAGCTGACCAAACCATCATAACAGCCCCTAGAATCAATAATAACTGAAATTAAGCAATAATCAACAAGCATTGATTGTGTGCATACTAAGTGCCAATTACTGTGCTAGTCTCTGGGGATATAACAACAAAAATAAAGTGTTTACTGCGAGTAAAGTGAGGCTACAAAGGAAGGGCAGCTTTAGCATAGTAAAAAAAAAAGTTTCAGTGGGAGCATCTGAACCATGGAAATCAGCAAACACTACCAATCAGAGCTTGATTTATTGTTTTATTGATTGTCCAGACTTTAGGAAGTGATGGAGAAAATGTTAACAATGCAGATTAAACTTAAAAGTGTGTTATATGTACACTCCCACCCTCCCCGCCCCATCCCCCTTACCCCAGAGATCTGGTTGTTAGATATTTACCAGTACACTCCTGAAAACAGGTAGACCTCAGTTCTAGGCCCAGCTCTACCAATCAATCAATAAATATTAAAGAAGTGCCTACTGTATGTCAGGTACTATACTAAGCCACTACTTATATTATTGTGATTCTCTGTGTCTTTCGTTTCCTCACCTATAAAGTGAGGGATCAGGCTACATATGATCTCACAGGTCCCTTCCAGCTCTAATATTGGAGAAGACATTAGGTTCAAGTTATGACATAGACTCTAGAAAGATGATTTCATTATCATTATTACCCAAGACAATGCAGTCAAATCATAAGATGACTACTGAGCAATAACTTGAGGCAAGACTAATCCTTTAAATCCAGTGTTAGGTTGTAAACCTCTTGAGGGTAGGAACTATACCTCATTTACTCTTGTATATCTCCAACACAGAAGATTGTACTTAACGGAGTAGGCACTTATTATTATTATTATTATTATTATACATCATAATATTATATTAATAATAAGAATGACAATTCTCATTTATATAGTGCTTTAAGGTTCACAAATCTACTAGGCATGGATGAAGTCATAGTGCTTTTCTATCAATAGCCCCATGGAGCAGGTAAAGTTCTTTTTTTACAAAAGAAACATCTCAGAGGTCAAAGATGACCAGAGCCAATTAAATGCTAGTACCAATAAAATACTATTTAAATAAAAATAAATAAATGCTAATGTCAGAGCCAGAGCTGATAACTGAACCCATTAATTCTGACTCCAAGACTAACGTACTTTTTATGTAAACAATTTAATCTCTCACGGGCTTTAGTTTCACCATTTGTAAAATGGGAACGGGATGGAGACAATGATTTCTAAGGGCTCTACCAACTCTTATGACTGAATAAGGAAGGAAATGAGAGAAGAAAGTACATGCTGGGTTAGGTTACTCCAGGTTTCTGTTATCTCTACCTTTGATCTTCTGGGTTATACTCCAAACCATCCCCAAGCCAGCAGATATTATAGTAGGGCCAAGGATAGAATTGTTCCAGCACATTTTGGTCATCGTTGCCTAATTATCAGAAGAAAAAAAAGTGTATACAGCAGGACAGAATGAAAAGGATGAATGGGCAGAGGAGAAGAGAGAGGAGAAAAATTTGCATAAGAGGAAGGTACAATACATCCCAAATGAAATTGAGTTTTGTAATGGTTCCAGTACCAGACAGTGAATTCAGGTGTTTCCAAAGTATGTTCAGCTTCAGACTTCAACCTTTTGTTTTTCCACTCAGTAAAAGCAAATAATCAGAATAGCTTACATTTTCATGGTGTAATAATAATAGCTCACATAGATTTCAGCACTTCAAAGTTTGCAAAGCAATTTATAAACAGTATCTTATTTGATCTTCCTCAATGAACCTGTGAGGTAAGCACTACTATTATCCTCCTTTTACATATAAGGAAACTGAGGCTCAGAGAAATTAAATGATTTACCTAGAGTCATACAGCTAGATCTGAGGCGGTATTTGAATCCAGGGCTTTCTGACTCCAAGTTCTATACTCTCCTACTATGCCATCCTGACTCCTGTCACTCTAGTCTCTCCTACCTAACTGCCAAACTTGTTTTCCTTGTGCGCAGATCTGTCCATGTTAATCTCTTACTCAATAAACTCCAGTGGTTTTTTACAGACTTCTATTTCACTTTTAAAACCCTTTATAACCTGGAACCAACCTACCTTTTCAATCTTATTGTACATTACTCTCCTTCTCGCTTTTTACAATTTGGCCAGACTAACTTTCTCTCTATTCTTCACACGTAGCACTCCATCTCCCATCTCTAAATCTCCGCATTGGCCAGCTCCCATATCTGAAATGCAATTGTTCCCCATCTCCATCTCGCAGAATCTCTCTCTCCCTTCAAGATGTAGTTCAAACATTACATTCGATATGAAACTTTTCCACACCCCTCACTAGTGCCCTCCCTTTCAGACCATCTCGCATGCGTTGTGGCGGCAGTTCAGTTGTTTCAGTTGTGTCTGACTCTGCATGATCCCATTTGGGGTTTTCTTGGCAAAGGTACTGGAGCGATTCTACCATTTCCTTCTCCAGATCATTTTGTAGATGAGGAAACTGAGGAAAATAGGGTTAAGTGACTTGCCCAGGGTCACAAGTAAGTTTCTGAGGCCAGATTTGAACTCAGGAAGATGAGTCTTCCTGACTTCAGTCCGGACACTCTAGCCACTGCGCCACCTAGCTGCCATCTTGCATATAGCTGTCTTGTATTTATTGTCTTTATTTTATTCTGTATATATGTTCTTTTTGTCTCCCCCAAGAAAACATAAACCCCTTGAAAGTAGGGTAGTCTCATTCTTTGTATTTACATCTCAAATGCCTGCCTCAGAGCCTATTACGTAATAGGCACTTAATAACAGTTTGTTGATTAATTGGTATAGCTAAAGTATGTTTATTCATCATTACCCATGTCCTTGAGGGAACTTGGAGCCAAAACCATTTATTCAATTTATGGTCGTATTTATCAGTGACTGGCTGTTTTCAATAGGTTGTAATGTTGGATTTCTATCATGAAAGAGTATTTATGAAATTATTTGGACTGAGTGGGGTGAAAAGTATGACTTGTAATTTTATATATTATTTGTAATTTGCTTTTTGAGAAGACTCTAAGGTAGATCAATAAAGGGAATGCTGTAAAGATCGCAGGCCTTGATCCCACAAATAATAGTTCATTTTTAGATATCAATCCTAGTTACAAAGTGTTTTACATAATCCTCATTTTATCTACACAACCACCCAAGGAGGCAAGTCAGGTAAATGTTATTAGTGTGCTGCACTGAGATGAGTACTAGACTTGGAGTCAGGGAATCCAGATTCAGATTTCAATTCTGCCATTTGCTCTCTGGATAACCACTTCACCTCTATCTATAAAGTGGGGACTTGGTGCAGCTCTGCCTCACAGTATATGTAATTCACACACAAGTCAAGACATTACCCTCATGATGTCATCGATCTTCTTTGAGAACAATGGACCGACAATAATAACAATAAAGTGGGGACAATAATACTGGTATCACCTGCCTCTTGATGGAGGAAAGTATTTTGCAAACCTTAAATGGATCTATGATCTTATCAGTCAGAGAGTTCCCTCCTACCAGATGCAGATCACACCAATGCCTGCCCATCTGTGCAACTCACATCTTTGTCGTCCCAAAAGTTCACCAGTGGGGATCCACCTCATGTGTTAAAGGCCTTCTTAGCTTTCTCCTGAGATCCTAAGAGTACCAGGTGGAGGACTCTGGCCATCCAGCTGTCATATTTCATTATTTCCATGATACCAACCCGTCTTTTCTTTCAGTTATACAATTCCTTAATGGCACCCATTAGGCCCATTCTTCCTTGTGGTTTCCTCATTGGTTAGATGCTGCACTCTGCTCATTCATACTCACCATGCATTGTTTCATTGCCCTCCGTGTGATACCCGACTGAGGCTCTGCAGAAGCAGTGGTGTTCCAGGTCTCGCCTCCGTATGGCAATATGGGTAAAATGTGTATATTAGAAAGATGGGTCTTTGATATTATTGGAAGCTCAGGATCAATAAAATTGCTTTGTAATCTCCTAAAAGAAATTCAGGCCTCTCTTCTCCTCCTTTTAATATCTGGGTCCAGCTCATTGTCCATCTGTAATATCTGTCCCCAATATACATACTGTTGCACAGACTCTATAGCAAAGGTTCTTAATCATTTTTGTATCACGGACCCCTTTGGTATTCAGCAAAGCCTGTGCGCTTCTCAGAATAATGTTTTTAAATATATAAAATGTAATTCATAGGATTATGGAAGGAAAACAATTAATTAAAACATAGTTAACCATATATATATGTTCACAGAACATACATAGATTTAGAACTCCTGCTCTATTGGGGTGTCCATTCAGATGTATGTTGAAATCTGAGCAACAAACATTCTTCCATTTGGTCTTTTCTGTTAGGATGGACAGGAAGAACTCTTTTGAGTGATTACTGATTGCCTCCCACAAGGCTCTGCAGCAATGTGTTGGGGTTTTATGCAATCAACATAATGTCATCTGCAATCAGGAGCTTTTGGAAGACCTCACTATCTAAAGGGAATCTTTCTTCAACCTGGACTCTAAAGTGGATCTTCTCCTTCACAGCAGTGAATATTTTTGGTGACCATACATCTCTTTGCTCTATACCTGGCCTGATAGTTACCAAAAAGTCATTGAATATTATTGAATTATTTGTGTTGTTACACCTTCCAAGGAATCCTGAATGATCTTGACATGCAAATGGAAGATGCCTTGTTGTACAAAAAACCCTAAAAGGTGGCATTCTGTTATCTAATAGAATGATTTTTTTTGTAATTAAACAGTAAGTACAGTGAGACCTTACATAATAAAGGTATGTTCCATTGTTGAAAATCATTTGCAAAAGTCTGCTTATTCTTCACCAGCACCTTTATCAAGGATACCCTCAATTTGTATATAGACAGCCCTCTTAAAGATTTTGTATAGATAGAAGAGTAGACATATAGGTCAGTAGTTATGGATGTCTTAAATGAACCCTTTTTGGTGTCAACAAGGTATAAGATTTTTCTCACAGCTTTGGTCTCTTCCCCTTCTCTAGATACTTTTTATTTTATATTAATTGGATTTTTTGTTTGTTTGTTTTTTAGGGAGGCAATTGGGGTTAAGTGACTTGCCCAGAGTCACACATCTAGTGAGTGCTATGTGTCTGAGGCTGGATTTGAACTCAGGTCCTCCTGACTTCAGGGCCAGTGCTCTATCCACTGCGCCACCTAGCTACCCCTATTAATTGGATTTTTAAAATTCTGAACTTAGACACACACACACACACACACACAAAAGAACATTTTCACATGCACTACAGAATACAAAGTAGATTGTATAGGTAACCAGGAGTCTGCATTTCATTCTTCTTGCTTTTTAAGAAAGTATATAATACATTCAACACATTACTTTCAAAACTGTCCTGCTTATCTGTATTTCTTTCTGAACTCCCTTCCATTTTCTCTGAGCTTTTAAAAAATATCTCAAAGGTCCCCTTTTTTGTCATCAATATTGTTAAACCTCTCCCTCTCCTTCAACTTCTCCCCCAATTTAAAATAGAAGGAAAAAAAAACTTGTAGCAAATAAGCAAGGTCAAGAAAAATATATCCATAGCAACAATGTCCAGGCATATCTATAGCAACAATGTCGCCCAAAAAGTATGCCACTTTGTGCACCTTGAAATTCTCACTGCTCTCTCAGGAAGTGGGTAACGTGCTTTATCATACCCTCTGGAGACATTGTTGGTCATTGCTTGAATTAGAGAATAAACCACAAAACAGCATAGAAGATACTCATTTGTTTGAAAAATACTGGAAACCATCTGCTTTGGGGGCCTCCACATTAATTATTAATAGCTCATAATTATTTAGCATTCTTCACAGCACCTTTTGAGATAGGTAGTACAAGTATACTTCTGTCCATTTTACAGAAGAAGCTGACACTCAGAGAAACTGTGACTGCTCCTGTAAATGTCAGAACCTGGACTCAAACATTTGCCATATTGCTAGATGATAATACAACAGTATTAATATTAGGTGGATTAATAACTAATTGAATATAGCTATACTCAAAGAGCTTAATTAATGGATCTGTATAAACCTAGAAGGGAATCTCTAGTAGAGTGCCACAGCATGATGTCCTTGACCCTGCCATATTCAATATTTTTACCAATGATTTAGATAAAGATATGCTCATGGAAAAAAAAAAGATATGCTCATGAATTTTGCAACTGACACATAGCTGGAAAGGCTAGTTAATATATGATTCAAGACAGAATGGAAATACAAAATTATTCTCAGCAGGCTGGAACATTGGGCCAAATGCAACAAAAAGAAATTTAACTTGGATAAATGTAACGTCCTGCATTTAGACTTTAAAAAAATCAATTACACAAGTACGAGATGGTGGAGATCTGGTTAGACAGTGGTTTATATAACAAAGATGGGGGCTGAGGGGAGAGAGGGGAATAAGTTGGTCACAGGTTTAATATAAGCCAATATTGATGAAGCTGCCAATCTTAAGTTATGTTAATAGAAGTAGGGTCTTCAAGATGGTGGAAAATAAGAATTCCACTGTACTCTGTGCTGATCAGAATATTATGTTCAGTTTGGGCTGCCACATTTTTTAAAGGAATATTGACAAAGCTAGAAACTTAGAAAAGCAAGACCTGCATAGTAAGGGATTTGGAAACTATCTACAGGGGAATATTTGAAAGAAATACTCATTGGGCAATTTGGCCTGTTAGGCAGTTTGGCCTAGAGAAGAGAAGATAAAGAGACGTTAGATAGCCATCTTCAAATATCTGATTAGATTTGCTATCTGTTTGTGTATCTTTCCACATTCTTTTGTGGCAAGAATGAACAGAATTGTTTTGTGTTGCTATAGAGGACAAAACTACTGACTAATATGTAGATTTTAAAGGGAGTCAAATGTCAATTAGAATATTCCAACAACAAAAACAGTATAAGGCCTTTAATCAGTAAGATCTCTATCACTTTAAGTATTAGCATACAGCCAAGATAACCATCTCTCGGGAATGAAGTAGAAGAAATTCTTGAAATGGGTGGTCAATTGTACTAAATCCCATCTAAGGTCCATCCAACACTAATATTCCATGGGCACAAGGGTATTTAAGTTGAATAAGGAATTTATAATAATCTTAATTATCTTTTAACTATGTCTAAGAAGAAAAATATCCACCCTTGGGAACTAGTATCAATTATTCTCTAATATTTTAAGCAAATATGCTCATTGTTATTCTTTAACCTTCTCTCTCCTGGGATGAAAATAGGCAATGTCCTAATTTTACCCATGAGGTATAAGTGGTTTGCTCAAGATTTAAAAATGTTGTTACAATACTAAAGTTAGGATCATAGATTTAGAACTGAAAGGACATTGAGTCCAACCCCCTCAGTTTACGGTTGAGGAAACTGAGGTCCACACAAATGAAGTGATTTACCTTAGGTCACACAGGTGGAAAAGCTGGAATTTGAAGCAGATATATGCCCTTCCCACTGCACCATACCACAGTCAGGCTACTACCACAAAGTAAGCTAGGCAAATTCCAATTCTACCAATGCACTCCACGGCTTTCCAGGAAGGGCAAACCATCCTAGAGCACTTCTCTCTCCCCCTGCTGGAAAAATGCAAAATATACGACTAGCCCAAGGCCACTGAAAACCATCCTTTCACCTTTGAGGGCAGCCTGACTCTACTGATGACCACAACTTATTGGTGGGTTGCAAAGCCACACTGTCTCTTCATGAAGTGTACGTTTCATCAGCCTGTCTCCAGGCTTGTCCAGTCTCTGTATTCTGATTGAGATTCTCAGCAATAATTTATAGGAAATCTGACCCTTGCTGAGGTTAGCAGAGACTCTCAGAAACCCTCCAGCTCGATAGCCAGTTCTGGACCTTGAGAGGCAGCATAACACAGCGGAAGTCAGAGAACATAGGTTCAAATCCCAGTTCTGCCACTCAGATCCCATGTGAGCTTAGGCAAACTTCTCTGACCCCTGTGGAATAGGGTTGGACTATATGATGCTCACTGTCCCAGCTCTGGAACTATAAAACTAACCAGGATCTGCAAATGTGGGAAGACTCCTCCCCCTTCTTTGGAGGGGGAAGAAAGTATAGTCTCCCTATTGTCCCTGAAAGAGTTAGTAAATAGTCTTTCTTCTTTCCCTCTTCTCTTCCACACTTTCTTTTCTCCTGTTCTATCAGTTCCCTCTTAAAATTTCCATTTTGCTGAAGAGTGAGCATTATTCAGCTGAAGCCGTTAACTCATTTTGTATGGATTTCTGAGCTATGACTGGTATGGTCTGTGAGGGCTGGATCATCTTGCGGTCAGAGGCCCTGTAGGACCCTAAGGATTATCCTTAGGGTCCTCCAGAACTGGTCCAGCAGAAGATCTACTTCTTCAGCATATTCCTCCCTCCCATTATTCTATCAATGGTGCAATAGAAGACCCAGGGAGTTATCAAATCAGAGAATCTCTGAGTTGCAAGGTACTTCAGAGGCCGTACCTGGCCAGGAATCTCCACTATGACATTCCCAACAAGTGGTCATCCAGCTTTCCCTTGAACTCATTCACTTTCTAGGCAGCCCAATTCACTTGTGAACGTCTCTATTGTAAGGAAGTTTTTCCTTAGAAACCTAAATTGAACTCTGCAGTTTCCATCCATCACTCCTCTGGCTAATTCTGCTCTCTAGAGCCAAGCTGAACGAGTCTAATCTGCCTCCAGCATGGTGGCCTTCAGATACTTAGAGACAGCTACTATGTCCCATATCCTTCTCACTCCCCAAGTCTCTTCTTCTCTAGACTAAACATCCTGAGTTACTTCAACTGATCAAACGATCAACATGCATTTATTAAGTGCTTACTATGTCAGGCACTGGGGATACAAATATGTATATGGTAAATACAAAATAATTTGTAGTAGAGAAGGCATTAGCAGCTGGGGGAAAGGTGGTGGTGGCAAGGATTGGGGATCAGAAAAGGCCTCTAGCAGGTAGCCCCTGAGTCTAGCCTTGAAGGAAACAAGGTATTCTGAGAGATGAAAGTGAGAAAGCAGTCTTCCCCATTTAGGCACTGGGGAGAGCCTGCATAAAGGCTTGGGGACAGAAATAGTGTCATGTATGAGAAAAATCAAGAAAGTGTCTGTTTGGCTGAACCACAGGATTCAAGAAGGGCAATAATGAATCCCTTTACCAGGCTGCTGTAATGAATAGAGAGCACTGGGACTTGGAATCAGGAAGACCAGGGTTCAAATTCTGCTCCCAATACTTGTATTGTGTGATTAAAGACAACTAATTTAATCCTTCTAAGCCTCAGTTTTTCCATCTGCAAAATAAAGGGGTTGGACTAGATGGGCTCTAAAGTCTCTTTCAGCTCGAAATCTATGATCCTTGGATCCTCTGGACTGCTTCAGCTGGTCAGCGCCCTGACTAAGGTCCTAATGGTTCATCTGAGTCCTAGTTATGCCTACCCGATCTTTTCTCAGTTTTCTGGCTACCACTCTTTTTCTTTTCCTCGAGCTCCCAACATAGTATCCCCAGCCACCTTTCCACTTCCCAACCCCCAAGCTCCTTCACTACTCTGAACTGGTTCATCATAGCCTGAAGCTTGAGGGTCCCTTCATCCCACCCACCCCTCAGGCCTGAATGCTTGGACTCAGCATTCTCTCCCCAGATTCCTTCTTTCTTTTCCCCTCCCTCCCCCATTGCCCTCAGCCGCACAGATAAACCACACCAGAGTGTTCCAAACTTTCAACATGATCCGGGGTTATCCCCATTTTCAGCTGCTCAGAAGTATGTTAATTCCCATTCAGGCTGCAGTGCTATTGACTGCAATGCAGACACACAGTTACTATAACGCTTTCCTCACAACCCTTTCTTAATTAAGTTGATCTTTTAATTTCACACCTTCCCCTGTATAACTCCTCGTTTCTTTCTCATGGCTTAAATTCATTTTTTTTTTTAAGATCCCCCAGCGCTGCTGGACCAGCTGTGGGTTTCCAAAGGGAACTATCAGAGCCCTCCGTCAGCGCTCTTTTTTTGCGGTTCAGAATCCTTTTTCCCCTTCCCCCCACTTTGCTCTCCCCCCCCCTTCCCCAGGAGGGAGGGTTTTTCCTTCTTCCCTAACACCCTCCCATTCCTCCACCCCCACCTCCACCCCCACCCTATGTGTCATTTCCCTCGATGCCTGCCTGCCTACCTACCCTAAGTGCGCTAGAGGTGGATCCCTGAGTACATAGCATACCAGGAGGTGTCTAAGGAGGCTGACAGGAGGAGTCTTAAAGGTCTCTCTTTTCAGCCACTGGCAGTGATCTGACTCTGGGCTGGAGGGGTTTGGAAAAACAAAAAATACCAGAAAGATCTTTTAGCTTTCTTTCACGCTCACGACCAGGACTCTGACCCTGCTGCTTCTCCTGCTGCTGTAACAGCCTGAAAAGAACCTGGGAACATCACACTGGGTGGGGAGGGATTTTTGCTTTTTTTCTAGAGAGGCGGAGGGGGAGTGCAAAAATTTAAGGGCAGAAACATCTCTCTGGAGGCTGTGAAGAAGAGGTCTTCAGGAACAAGAAGGGACGGACTTTTCATCCTTCTATCACCCAAAGGAAATCTTAAATTGCTCTGCCAGGTGTATGGGACTTAACTTCTTGAACTGCGCTGTACTGTTTAAGGTAACGCCTTCTCCTCTCTCTCTTCTCTTCTCTTTTCTCTTCCCTAAGGCTCTCTCCTTTGCCGGCACTCAGAACGCACTCGTGGCTGGGAGCTAAAGCTGATTGGCTCCTTCTCCACTTTGGGGAAGAGGGAAATTTGGGAGCTGACGGTTTCCCTAACCTACTGGTGCATTTCAGATAAAACAAACTCGGCGCTAGGAGGAAGGATGGGGGTGGTGGTGGCTGATGTCTTGTGACTAGGCAATTGCCAGTGCTTGGCGTAGGGAATCCCCAGCGATCGGTTTTTTTATTGATCCTATTCTCAACCTGAGTGAATGAGAGACAGAGACAGAGACAGACAGAGACTCACAGAGAAAGAAACAGGCAGGCAGGCAGGCAGGGAAACAGAGTCAGAAAGAGAGAGACAGGCACAGAAACAGACAGAAAACACAGATACAGATAGAGAGAGGGGGGCTGATGGACAGACAGAGAACATTTGTGAATGTGAAACATTTATTAGTTTTCTGAATAAATTGTGTTAGAAGAAAATGAAGTTTAGCTCCACAGATTAAAGAGGATAGAGAATAAGACCCTTTACTCCAAATTCTTGGGAGTTTCATTTAACCCAAGGGTCTGCTGGGTCTGTTTGGGAATGGAGCTGGACAAACCTCCCTCTTTTTCTATTTGCTTCATCAGCCAAGGGAGTAAATAGGGGAACTAAAAGGTTTCCAAGGTCTCCAATAAGAGCAGGACCCTGCCAAACAGGACTGAAAAAAAAAAAGGGATGGAAGACACTGATTTGCAGGTGAGCATGTATGAAAAGGAGGGCTGCCTTCCCAACAAGTATACAGGACTGGCCCATATAAAATCTCCATGCCCACCAAGAATTTCCCTTTGTCAAGTTACGGTTTAGGAAAGAGAAAGGGGCAGGTTTCCCTCAGAATTACCTTAAGAACTTTTCTCATTCTGACATTGCCCACCCCTTTAGAGAGCCTACCTTGTAGATGAACACTGTTGGGATCTGGTTTTCACTCCGCATGGTTGTTAGGTTTCAGGAGTCAGAATCTGACCTGAAGGACACACAAGCTGTGTCATAATGGGGTTCCACTATACTTTCATTTTTAATGAACTCTGTCATCCCATATTTCAACAGGTATGTAAATTCAAGCATTGAGGAGGCAGTGTAAGACAAAGATATTGTAAAATAGGACAAAATGTGTTTTTATATTACCACCACCACCACTACCCACCTCTGGCCCCTAGAGTAGGTGGGAAGGACATGAGGGTGCCAATACTGGGGCTATAGCCTGTAACTCCTCCTCTAGTTCAGCGGATCCAAGTCACTTGGAGGCAGTGTGTTCCAGTTAGAGAGAGTTACAGGATCTGTGTTCAAGTCCTACTGTTGATATTTCTTACCTATTTGACTTTGGGCAAGATATTTAACCTACCATGCCTTAGTTTCCTCATTTGTAAAATGAAAGGGTTGGACTAGATGACCTCTGAGCTTCCTTCCTACGTAAGATTTATAACTAGTTTTCTGCGACTTGCTAATGCCTTCTGTAAAGTGGGCAAGATGGTGTAGGGTGGGTGAAGGAGGCAGGAGCATCTGCCAGTGAACTCCTAGGAATAGAAGTGCTGCAAAAAATGAAAGGGAATAGTGCTGTATGACTGTCAGGAGTGTTCAGGATGGGTGTCTCTCTTTGAAAACAGAACAAAATGTGAAGTTACCCTACTCTTTGAAAAGATTTCAGTGAAGAAAGAATAAATTGCCTCAGAACAGAAAACTTCTTTCAAGAAAAATACCCTCATTTTAAAAAATAAATAGCTATTGTATTTAAGGTAATTTGTTTTTCTAGCTTTTGAAAATGAAATTCCCAGTGGAAAAAATATTAAAATTATACTCCTTTCTCCATTATTCATTTTGTGGGAAATGTGTTTGATGTATTAGTCAGCAAACTGAAGGTATAAAGAGCCCAGAGAGAGAAAAATGACTCCCATAAGGCTTTTCTCTTGGTGTACTTCTCTGAAATATTTCAGCACTGCACTTTTGCAAGTGCACTACATCCTCTAATTTTACACATTCACACCTAGTTCAGCAAACACATTGATCTCACACATCCCCATGCCCTCCATTCAGATATACATGCATAGGATCATTGAGTTTTGAGTTGGAAGAGACATTAGAGTCATCTGACCCAGACCAACCATTGCATTTTACAAATGAGGAAACTGAGACCCAGAAAGGCTTAATGATTTGCCCAGAGTCACATAAGTAGCGAATAACGGGGCTGTAATTGAAACCAAGGTCCTCTGACTCCAAATCTAGCACTCTTTGCACTTTATCACATGTATGATAATATGTATGTGTATATAATTTATATGTACATATATCTATATATGCATATATGTGTGCATAAAGATTATATGCAGATTAGTATCATATAGATGGGAGCTACAAATTTGCACTAGTGGAGAAAGTTTCATGTAGAACTCGCCACAGAGATGAAGTCAAAGGTACATACCCTTCCTACACCAAAATCATAGATCTGGATCCACATATGTGTGGCGTTAACTTAAAAAATAAAAAAGAGAGAGAGATAATTATACATTTATCCAACATCCACATCATCTCATCTAATTTAATATTCATGAATATGCATTACACGAATACTCACACAATTGTTACTCACACTCATTCCTTTCAGCCAGCACACCCATTCATTGATCATACACTCCCAAGCCCATATTCATCATAAATATACATACTATGCCACAGCACACTCATTACTGCCAATGAATCCCACCTGCACACTCTCTGGAAAGTTGAATTGCCCTCCACATTCCAAAAGTGAGCTTACCAGAAAGCTACTCATTCCTTCCTCTCACACTTCCCAAGGTGGCCTGGGTCCTTCCCAGGAAACCCTTTCCAGAGGCTCCCCCTTTCTGATGCTTTTAAGAACCAAAAACTAGAGAGTAACCAAATAGGACAGTGTTTCATTTACATCCTACATGCACTACCACAGGACCCCTCTGACATGGGGAACTGAGTAGATGTTTTCCCTGTCACTAAGAATTCCTGGCTGGTGTCACAGGCACTGAAGCCCCCTTGCTGCTCTAGTGGAGAGAGCTGACGCCCAGCTGGTCCTCTGGAACCTCTGATTAACCCTTTCTTGTCTGGAGCTCAAGAGTTGATATTTTTTGGCTTAGGAACTGAGACAGCTATCTAAGTTGGGGGCAGTGTGTGTGTGTGTGTGTGTGTGTGTGTGTGTGTTTTGGTGGAAAAAGAGGAATAAGAATCAGTAAAAGTGAACAACTCTTAGAGAACATGTAAAAATGTACAGAGTATTAGTGTGACAGAAATGAAGAGGAAAATCTTGGGGGAAAGCATAATGGGTTACTGAGCTGAGAGAGGGACCAGAGTTCCACAAGAATGACCTTTTCTCTATGCTGTTCTGCTTTTTCCGTGTGTTTTCTTTAGCACTGGTACCTCCCCCCTCCTCTCTCTTTAATTGTGGGCGCCTCTACTTTCCTTTTATTTTCTTTTTGGTCTTAAGCACATCAGAGCTGTGAGAGATAAGGGGAAAGGGTGCCACGATGTAGGGTATCCCCCATAGCAAGGCTTGCTGCTTCCCCTCACCTCTCTCCAGTCCTTATTGGGCTTCAATAAGCCCAATGGTTGCTGGACTCTCTGACCCCATCCAAGCCCATCTTCTCCAGGGTGACAAAACTCTGTCCAGGAGATCCTGGGGACCACAAGGTGACTCAGTGGCTATAACATAATCTTTGCAGCTGCTGCTGTTAGAAATAGAGAGAGGAGGGATGGAGAGAAGGAGGGAGATGGGAGAGAACGGTTACTTTAAAAAAAAAAAGTTGAATCCAGGGCAAGAACGGAAACTGTAGAGTTTACTTTTAAAAACTCAGTGCCTCCTTGTGAAAGAGCAGAACAGTCAAATCTGTGTGTGTGAGGGGGGAGGAATCTGTGGCTCCGTCTGTGTGCATAAGGGAGTGTGTATGTGTGTGAGTGGCCCTCTTTCCTCACTCTCAATGGACTTACAGTATAACCTAAAGAAGCTTTTTGTTACACTTATGAATAGATGGATTTGGGGCATGTAATGTTGGGCATCAGGATTTGGAGATTTGTTTCCCACTGAGGTTATTTTTTTTTTTCCTTTTAAGACCAAAAAGAAAAAAAAATTCACCTCTTGCCATGTAAGGTCTGTTCTTTTGGTGTTGGTTTTTTCTGTCTTTCTAAAGGTGATTTGAGGCTGGGGATGAGGGCCAAGGAAGGTCCTAAGAACATCTGGCTTCAGTCCTGAACCCTATTACTTGTCCATTTGAAATGCCAAGGTAGCTATCACCCTACTCCTTCTTATAGCCAGATGCATTTTCTGGTTGTCCATGGTGGAAAATTCCTGTGACTGAACATTGGTCTGGAGTATTAGAAATACCTGTGCCATGGTATTGTAAACTAGATTTAAATCCAGAAAACCTGAGTTTGAATCCTGCCTCTGGCACTTATTAGCTATGTGATCATAGGCAAGACATTTAACCTTGCTGACTTTTTGTTTTCTCATCTTTAAGTTGAAGATAACACCTGTAGTGCCCACATAGGGTTTTTATGAGGCTCGAATAAAATAAGGAATGTAAAGTATCTTAAAGCACTATACAAGTTTCGTTTATTGTTATCATTATTATCCCAAGGAAACTTGTTCTGACCCTTCCCCTTCCTGTAGATTTCTTGAGAATAAGTTACTCAGGACAGTATTACATTTTGGGTCCTGGGGGCAAGAGTCCTAGCATGCAAGTGACACGAAA
Organism: Vombatus ursinus; assembly: GCF_900497805.2. NCBI lineage: Eukaryota > Metazoa > Chordata > Mammalia > Diprotodontia > Vombatidae > Vombatus > Vombatus ursinus. Next base: position 30,432,469 of record NW_020948983.1, on the reverse strand, counting down.
AGAAGAGTTGGGGTCACCAAAGGAGAAACAAGGTGGAGAAATGGCCTCTCTGAAGAGAACAAGGTAGTAGAGATGTAAGAGGAAGGTTGGTGAGAAGTCTCATTCTTACAAATCTGCTAATGTAGGCTTTTCCTAGCTAGAAGTTTTCAATGAAACATCTCTGCTGTCAGAGATGTAAAGAAGTCATGGGGTGCTGGTATTCAGAAATGCACAAAGGTGGAAGGAGACAGGAAGATATTGGAATCCAAGAAAGGAAGAGATGCTAAATAATATGGGGAAAGCAATCTAGAATCGGATTAGAGAAGTTTGTAAATGCCACAAGTAGTATGTGTTTTGTCTGATAGTAGGGATCTGCTGAAGGTTGCTCAAGCCAACCCTGTCCTCCATCACCTGTTTTGTCATGCTTAGGAGCCCCAGACACAGGAATTCAGACAACTACCACTGGGAAGTGCTGCTTTGAGCAGTTATTCCAAGATTTGCTCAAAGCAAATTGGTTGGTTATCTCTCTTTGTCACTTAATCTGGGTTCTTCCTAGGTTCCTTTCGTTCTTGCTATGACCGGGAAGCAGGCAGAGGCCAGGAACATGCGTAGGAATTGTCAAGGAGAAGCTGTGGGCCAGGCAATAGATGCTCAAGCCTCACTAGTGCAGAAACCCAAGTCCAAATCAGGTCAGCCACAGATCCTCCATCTCTCTTCCCACCCAGTGGATGTAGACATATTCTCTATCAGGGAAGCAGCCACTGTGGGAAACTGAATAGACTTCTTGGATTCCTCCCTCCTTGAATGTATGGAGTCTATTCAGTTCAATACAATAAGCACTTATCAAGTACCTACTATGTTTGAGTCACTATGCCAAGTACACAAATTACTGAGTGTATGCCAGTTTTGTCTACAGCACTGAGCTAGGAATTGAGGCTTTTAAAATTTGTTATCAAAACTAAGGATTTGGGTTCATTCTTCACCACCACATAGAAGTAAAAAGAGAAGAGATTTCTTCCCTTAGTAATCCCCATGCCTTAGTTTCACTATCAGTACCCATCTTACCCATTCTGTCCACAGTAAGTCACAGATGGTCCCAGTGTACAATTAAACCTTACTTCAGTGTGAGGGAGTATCAAGCACACACATACAGCTAAGGTATCTCACAGATATAGATACATTATTCAGTTAGCTTTTCACTGTTTAAAGTACTCCATGATTCCCTCTAGGTATAAATCATGGTTTATTCACCAAGTATTCATTAAAAACCTACTTTTTTTTTTTTTTTTGGTGAGGCAATCGGGGTTAAGTGACTTGCCCAGGTCACACAACAAGTAAGTTTCAAGTGTCTGAGGCCAGATTTGAACTCAGGTCCTCCTGACTCCAAGGCCGGAGATCTGTCTACTGCACCACCTATCTGCCCCAAAAATCTACTTTGTACAAAATACTTTAGACACTGAAGGGAATTCCAAGTATATTTAAAACAGGGTTCCTACCCTCCTGGCAGGGGGGTGGGGAACAGCTAGCTAGCAATTTGGATAGAGCACTTGGCTTGGAATCAGGAAGAGTCAACTTTATGAGTTCAAATCTGGCCTCAGATATTTACTTGCTGTGTGAGCCTTGGCAAGTCATTTAACCCTGTTTGCCTGAGTTTCTCATCTGTAAAATTAGCTGGAGAAGGAATTGGCAAACCACTCCAGTATCTTTGTCATGGAAAACCCCAAATGGTGTCATGAAGAATCAGACGTGTCTGAAACAATTCAACAACAACAACCCTCATAGAGAAGGGATAAGATACAAAAATGAAAAACTGAAATATACAGCCTTTGATAATGAATGCCCTAGAATTGCAAAACAAACAGCTATGTGAGGGAAGGGTATTACTGGCCAGGGAAATCAGAGAAGGCTTGATGGAAGAGGTGGCTTTTGTCTTGGGCTTTAAAAGATGGGTAGGAATGTCACAGGGAAAGAGGGGAAAGGAATAGCATTCTAAGCATTGGTAACAATAACAGCAAAGTCAAAGAGAAAGGAAGGTGCCTGACATATTTGAGGGGACAAGGAATAGTCCTTTTTGGCTGGAGTGTAGTAAGAACAGAGGGAATAATCTGAGATAAATCTGGAAAGATAACAGTGGTGTCATATTGCAAAGAGCCTTGAATGTCAAAATAAAGGACTTTGAACTTTTTTTGAGAGGTAATAGGGAGCCACTGAAGATTTTGGAGCAGAGACATGACATGACCAGCTTCTTACATAAGAAAGATTGTTCTGGTTCTTAGGTCTCTTCTCTAGGACTTGACCCTCAGGGTTACAGTTTTGGTTAGTGTGTCCTGCTTCCACACTCTAGTACCAAGTGGAGTTATAGATTTAGCCTTGTGTTGATCTCTGAAGAAAATAAGAGATTTTCCTATTTTTTTAATCTCTCCTTGGCCTGTGACATAGCTCTTGTTTCCTAGATATCACTTTTCCTGTCCCTGAAACATAGTCTACTGGCATCAATCGATCAATCAACATGCATTTATTGAGCATCTGCTATGTGCCAGGTTTTATGCTAGGTGCTAGGATCCAGATACAAAAGTGAGAGAGCATAGCCATCCAGAGAAATCAGCTGTTCTAGACAGTTTCTCAGGCCTCCAGGTTTGGGAGGGCAGCTTCCCCTCCTCTCAGGAATCAGGCAGATGGACAGGGACTCAGTAGGGGAGAGACTGAAGGCCTTCCAACTAAATAAATGTATGAGGGTCACCTACATACAATCGACCTATTAAGTCTTCCTCCATCAATGAAGCAAAGCACACACACAGATCTCTCAGGTTTTCTGTTGGTGACTTTTTCCACCTTAATAAATGTTTCCGTTGATCTTCATCTTAATCCGATTTTACCTGGATAAAAATGTTAGTATGTAAAGAGAGGTATTCAGAATACCTTTTCACTTTGTATCACTAAGGCCTAAAGCAATACCTTGCACAATAAATGTTTGCTGAATTGAATCCAAATGAATTGCCCCTCCATTTTTCTCTCCTCTACTCTGCTACCAAATGACACTCCTTACCTATCCTCTACTTGCATTCCATGGTGATTGAATTTATACTCATGGGTTCAGTTAACATTTTTACACACATCACTCCCAAATCTCTAGATAGATAGATAGATAGACAGACAGACAGACATACAAATTAGATAGACAGAGTAGAAAGATAGATAGATTAGATTAGACAAACAGATAGAAACATAGATAATATAGATTGATAGGAAGCCAGAAAGTTAGACAAATAGAAAAATTAAATAGATAGATAGATAAATAATATAGATTGATAGACAGGAGCCACGGAAAAAAAGAAAGATTAGCCAGGGATGGGGAATCTGTGGCCTTGAAGCCACATGTGGCCTTCTTGGTCTTTGGGTGTGGCCTTTTGACTGAGTCCAACTTTTACAGAACAAATCCTTTTATTAAGGGGATTTGTTCTGTGAAGTTTAGATGTAGCACTTGAGGACCTAGAGGGCCACATGTGCCCTTGAGGCCACAGGTTCCCCACCCTTGGATTAGACAGATAGAAAGATCTATCACTATAGATATCAATATAGCTATAAATCCAGCCCAAGATCTCTTTCCCAAATTCCAGTCTCACCTCTCCAGTTGCCTGCTGGGTATCTCCATCTGGATGTTAACAAATCTAAAACTTAAACTCATCCTCTTCTCTGCTAAACCCAGCTCTCCTCTCACCTTCCCTATTTCTGTCACCCATCCTTCAAGTCACCCAGGTCCAAAGCCTCAGAGACATTTCCATCTTAAAGTGAGAGAGAGCAAAGAATCCATCATTTTGCAATTCCCGTTGGTTTTAGCTCCACATCTCTTATGAGCACCCCCTTCCCTGCACTCACACTACTGCTAACCTTATGTATTTTCAGGTCACTATCTCCACTGGTTGGACCCAAGGACCCTAAGGGCCTCCCAACTTGAAGTCTATGGACATATGACATGGGTCATTGTAACAGCCCTTCCGTTGTTCTCCTAGTCTTCCATTTCTTGGTCATCTCCTGTGTGCAATCCACCTTTTATAAAGCTGCCAAAATCCTCTTGCTAAAGCACAAGTCTGACTATATCTCTGCTACTCAAAAATCTTCAATGGCTTTCCACTACCTCTAGGAGAGAATACAAATTCCTTAGCCTTTCTATCCTTAATTCCTACTCAATCCAGCTCCAACATCCTTTCCGATCTCATTTTACATTATTACCATTCACACATATGTGAGTGAAGTCCCTATGGGACTACTGGTTGTTTCTTAAAAACAGCATGCCTTCCTCTACCTCTATACCTTCCCAGAAACTGTCCTTCGTGCCTGGAATGAACACCCTCCTCTTCTCCTTCAGAATTCTCCTATTCCTTGGAAGCTCAGTTCACACCCTCCCACCAGCTAAAAGTGTTCTCTTCCTCTTCAGATATTCCTTCACTTCAATCAGTCCACAAACATTTATTAAGCACCTACTATATGCTGGCCACTGGACTTCATTCACTTCATCTGAATCTCTCCTTTGTCCCTCTCACTACCTAACTTGCATTATGTTTCTGTGTACAATAGAATATAAATTCCTTAAGGAGATGTTTCATTTCTTTCTCTTTGTATTCCAAGTGTCTAGCCAAAAGTGAACAATAAATATTTGCTGAAGGCAAAAGCTTGTGGGAGATAGTGTGATATTCAGAAGATTGGGTTTGAATCCCACCTGTGACACTTAATACTTGTGTAATCATGAGCAAGTCACCCATCTGCCCTGAACCTCAACTTTCTCATCTGTAAAATGAGCTAGATCGCCTCTCAGAACCCCCCTCACTTTACCCAATAATCCAAGCATTCCTGTCTTTTTTCTTCCTATTGTACGGCTACATCCTGGCTGCAGTACTTTTCTCAGGACCCTTATTTTACCTTAATTTTTTTAAAGTCTCAGTTCTCCACAACTTTATTCCCATGGCCCTCTCCCAGCCCAGCTAGAAGTTTTCTTTACCTGACCATCCTATGCTTTTATAACATCTACACTCATAAAACATATTTGCATGTTAAGAGCAATACTCACCCACCTCACTGATTCCATCCTTTCTCCTTCACCTTTCCTAAGAGCAAAGCAAGAATAAGGCATTCGTAAGCTGAATGCAAGTTTCAAAAATTTTATGTGTGTATATGGGGTGGGGACTCAGACAAGTCAAGTCAACAAGCATTTATTAAGCTCCTGCTGTGTACCAGGGACCTCACTAAGCACTGAAGACATAAAGAAAGACAAAAGACAGTCCCAGCTCTCGAGTTGCTCACAGTCTAAGTGGGAGACAACATGCAAACAACTATAAGGAGCTAATCTCAAGGCTGAAAGTACTAACATTAAGGAGGATTGGGAGAGGCTTCCTGTAGAAGATGGGATTTTAGCTGGGACCTGGAGGAAGCCAGGGAAGCCAAGAGGCAGAGATAAGGAGGGAGAGCATTCCAGGCATGGGGGACACCCAAAGAAAATGCACAGGCTCAGAGAGTGGGTACTGTCCCCTGGAGGCTTTCCACCATCATTGTCCCACACATGACCACTTACTAGAAAGTTAACTGTGCCTTGCAGTGGAAGACAGAATTTTCTGGCATTAAAAATATGTGCTTGGGGCAGCTAGGTAGCATAGTAGATAGACTACCTGCCTTAGAATTAGGAGGATCTGAGTTCAAATTCAGCCTCATAGTTACTAGCTATGTGATCCTGGGCAAGTCACTTAACCCTGATTGCCTACACACACACACACACACACACACACACACACTAGAAGAAGAGAGAGTCTGAAGCTGGAGTGAGGACACATATTTCACTTGCCTCTAGTCATGTGAGTAAGGGGTTCAGGAACGTGGCAGTTGTTATTTTCTATAGAAAGTAAAAGGGAGAAAAAGAGAATGTGTCCAAAAATTCAGGGAGTAAACAAGCCTGAAGAGGCCACAGAAAATAACTCAGAGAAGAAAGGTGATATCAAATGAAATCCCAAAGGACAAACTGTCCTCCATCTCCACTGCGCATAGAACAAAACCTGTTAAACATAATAAAGGACTTCCTGAGTAAAAGCTTTTGTCCTGTTGAAACAAGGTTGTATGGAAACTCCCTTTTTAGAGGCTATGTTGCTAAGGGTAAAAGAGATGTGTGCATCTCTGTCTCTCTGTCTCTCTGTCTCTGTCTCTGTTTCTGTCTCTCTGTCTCTGTGTCTGTCTGTCTGTCTGTCTGTCTGTCTCTCTCTCTGTACATGTGTGTATACATATTATATGTTCCTGTTCATCAAAGTCTGGGCAGGCTAAGGAAAAGAATTTACTTTATATGTTTTCTTGGGCAAATCAGCTAATCTTTCTGGATGTCAGTTTCCCTATCTGTAAAGTGACTAGGTGATTCTCAAGGTCCTTTTCAACTACAAATCCTATGATCCTAAGAAACACACATGAATTTGTCAAACCCACAGATGACCCTTAATGTGAAATACAAAAAAGTTAGTCATGGAATATGTATGTGTGCTGTGTACACACCCGCACACACACAAAGATCAATCCGATGGAAGGTCCCCAAAAAGAAAGATATGGGGTGATTGGGGCTATCTTCCAGAACTCAAGCCAATGATAGGTCCCACTAAAGGAAGCTGTAGGGGAAAATCTGATTGAGCTATGACACTAAAAGAACTTGGAATAGAGGGAGAGGCAGAAGCCCTACCCACAAAGACAAACCAAGAGGCCCTGCTGACCACTGAGAAGAGTCACCACATTAGACAGACTGGGCATTAGTGGCGCATAAATACTCCTTCCATCTGTAACTCCTCTTGTTCCTATTCATCTTGACCTAGAACAAAAAGGAGACAAGCAATACTTTCTGTTTTGTATATTAGCTTACAGTTTTCTCGTCCTTAGATATTTATCTATGCCATGTTCTTCACCACAATTTTGTATAGTGGAAAGAACTCTGGACAGGGGACCTGGCTTTAACTCCAGGCTCTGCCGATTACGTCCCATGTAATCCTGGACAAGTCACGACCTCTCTGGTCCTGATTCCTGTGAAATTATAGAGGTGGACTAGATCAAGTTCTAGGGGCCCTTATGGACTAGATCAAGTTCGAGGGGCCCTTGGGGACTAGATTAAATTCTAGGGGTCCTTTTAGTTCTAAATCTTTGATGCTGTGATATATACCTTTTCTATTATGGAGCATAAAGGACTTCATAAGTTATTCCATTGTTCTTCCCAATATAACCCCACCCCTGTTACTAATTAGATCTTTTACTTTGGGCAATGATAATAAAAGCTGATGTTTATATGGAGCTTAAAAATTGTCTCATTTAAGCCTCACAACAATTCTGTGAGGGAGCTACTGCAAGCGTAATTATCTCTATTTTACAGATGTGAAAATTGAGTTTCAAGGAGAGCAGGGTCACCCTTGCTAATAAGAGGCAGGATTTGAACCCAAATATTCCTGACTCCAAAACCAACTTTCTCTACATCATGCCACTCTTTCTATGTGGACCTCAATGTCTTTAAATTGGCAAGGGGAGGGGCGGGAAGCGAGGGGAAGGGAGTTGGACTGGGTGATCTATAGTATAAGGTCCTTTCCATGCTATTATTTTCAATTTTAGTAATTTGTATATGTGTCATCTCCCTCCTAGACTATTAGCCCCATAAGGAGAGGGGTTGGGTCTTATATCAACTTGTTATCTTCCATGGGGCCAAGTGCCACGCTCTGCACAAAGTAGGTACTTCATTAAGATTGTTAAATTGAATTTCCAGGTCTAAAATGCTATGATTCTACTATTCAAACCTCTATTTTTTTAAAGAGCTAGAAACATAATACAAGGTACCCCAAAAGTCTTAGTCCAGTTTTAGGCTATAAGCACTTTAAACTGCACTAAGACTTTCATAACTATAATACCTCTAGTCACTTGCAGAGCTTGAAAAAGAATGTAAACATTTTAACTACCAATTCAAATGCGCTTCCCATTGATCCATCCAGCCTCCCAAGGTAGCTAGGTGGTACAGTGGATAGAGCAATAAGCTTGGAATCAAGAAGACTCATCTTTATGAGTTCAAATTCGGCCTTAGACACTTACTAGCTGTGTGACCCTAGGCAAGTCATTTTAACCCTGTTTATCTCAGTTTCCTCATTTGTAAAATGTTGAACACAACTGGAATGACCAAACAACAAATCCAGCCTCCCGAGAACACATGAATTTGGCCTCTAGCTTCCCATTTCTTTTCATGTTACCTCCTCAGAGTTAATTAGGTAGAATCCCACAATACTTTAGAAATGAAGATTCTTTTTGTCTGTGTAGTTGTTGTGGCATGCTATTGTCTTTAGGGTAAAGTTTAGACTTGACCAACTGGCATCGAAGGCCCTCTGCAACCTCACACTAATCTATCTTTCCAGTTCTTTCTTCTATTATTTCTTTCATTCACTTTATACCCCAACCAAATTGAATCACTCTGTACCCAAACATGAGCCAAACTGCCAACTTTTTTACCCTCATTAGGCTCTTTCTTTCCTATACCTAGAATGCCCTCCCTATCTTAGCCGGTTAATCTTCTATTTAGCCTTTAAAGCCCAGCTCCTCCTTCACTCATCTTCCACTTGTTAATGACTTGCCCCTCGAGAACTCACAAAGAACTTTGTTTTGTGACTCTCCACTGCACTAACCATGCAATATTGTATATGATAGCTATCCATGTTGGTGTGTTACTCCCCTCACTAAATTATAAAGTCCTTGAGGGTGGAGAGATGCCTTAACAAAATGTTGTTTCCTCCAGGACAAGTGATCTCCATATTGTTTGTTGTTGTTTAGTAGTTTTTCAATCCTGTCTGACTCTTCTTGACCCCATTTTGGCAAAGATACTAGCACTGAAAGGTGCTAGTATTTTGGTTGATATTTCGTTTGTGAAAACTCTTTTCTATTCTGCTTTGTATATTGGCTTTGATATGCAAATGTCAGCTTCCTGAATGGTGTCTCCATGATATTTTATGTTTTCTCCAATGTTCTAATTTAAATTGTAGAAGCACAGAGTTTTTGCTCTTGAATGAAGGTCTTCAAAGGGTTTAGAAAGAGAATTTCTCTGACTTCTCAAAACAAGTTACTGACTTCATGTTGTAGGCAGAACTGCAAGTATTGAAGACCATGTAGTTTAATGGAAATAATGCTAAGAGTCAAGAAGCCTGGGTTTGAGTCCTAGCTGTGTGACCTTTGACACATCACTTAACTTCCCTAGGCCTTGGTTTCTTCTTCTATAACTCTCTTAGGTCCTTTCCATCATTAACAGACACTCTGTAACTTCAGTTTGGTTACCTTAACCTATGTCAAATAACAACCACAACAACAACAGATGACTTTAAATAATACTTTAGGGTTTGCAAATTACTTGACAGCAATCCTAAGAGGTAGGTATTATGGGTATCATTACTCTGATTTTACAGATGAGGAAACTGAGATTGAGAGATTAAGTAATATCCCAAGCTCCAATGGTCAGGAAGTATCTAAAGGCAGAATTTAAATTTGAGTTTTTCTGACTCCAACTCCAGTATGCTATCCAGTATATACCATGTTGTCTCTCATCATTGACCACAGCCAAAGCCAGAGTCTGTGTCTGGGACTAAAAAGTCCATTGGCAGGGAAACCCTGACTCACAATAGAGCCTGGTGTACTGCTGAAAGTGGTTTTGATGAGCCTTTAATAAAAGACTGTTTGGAGACCACAGAACATTATAGTCTAACCATCATATTTTTTGTGCTTTATACATATAAAACTCAACAGGCTAAGCAATAAAATCCTGCTTTCATGTGTCCAAGAGAGGACATGTATTGTGTGTCTTCATACTGTATTGATCTGAATATGCTTCTAAACAAGCTCTTTGACAGGGAAAAATACATATATATATATATATACATATATGTGTATATATGTGCATATATAGTATTATATAGTGAAAAAACTACATATTATAAGCTACAAGGGCTTCTACAAGCTAGAAAGTGCAGCCTCACTCAGAACACAGCAGTGTTTACTGGGCTATATATATACAAGGGAAACAACATATCAGATTGTTTAAAAAAAAAAAAAAAAAAAGCACGGAGCCAGAATCAGGAGACCTAGTTTCAGTACTAGAACTTTGTCTTTGTACATAAAAATACATATCTTTACACATATGTAGGCTAAATGAAGAATCTTAGGCTACTGTCACTAACAGTACCATCTTTTTCTCAGTCTGGCCCCCAAAGAAGCACTCTTGATGTCAAGGGACCTCGGGATTAGGGCTGACGGCAGAAACTTGAATGAATTGTACAAGCTTTAAAGGTAGGCCCTTTCTGAGCCCTCAGAGCTCCTGCCAGGGACTTTTTCCAACCCTCCCACTTTGATACACACCTTCACAAGATAGTTTGGCTGACAATGGCCTTTTCCCTGTCTTGTTTCTCTTTGTGTGAGCCATCTGCTTGGAACCACATGTAAAACTCTCTGGTTGATAGTGCCAGAAAAGGAAGATTAATTTCCCTCCTCTTGGAATCCCTGCTGAAAAAGAAATGAACAGGCTTGATCCAAGTCAGGTGACTATCATTGGGGGGAATGTCATTGAAAAAAAAAATGAATGGAGAAGACTGGGCACTGATTTCAGCTTACTGAGTTCCTAGAAAACTGCTTAGCAAGGATTGCTGGCTCCAGTATCCTTTGTCTGCTCAGCTGGTAGACTGTGATTAGTTAGGTATTGCAGTCTTGAAGGGCAGGACACCCAGCAGCCAGGAGAACCAAGTAAAGAAATACATGCTGGAGACATACTGAACAGGGTAGAAACAAGGTAGGAGAGACAAGAGTGTCCATATTTTACATTCTGTTCCCTGGCCACCTCCAGAAACTTATCTGTTTCTGGGGGCAAGCCAAGCCAGGAGATAGAAGGGTGTCAGCATTACAATGAGCAGCAAAATCCCAGCTTTTATGAAAAACTCCCTCTGGGTTTTTTAGGTCTCATCCTAGAGCCTCCATTCCACAGAATACATACACTTAAGATAACTTGACTATTTATAGAAATACCCTAGTTTGTGTGTTTTGTTTTTATTTTCGTAATCAGTTTATAAAAAGTCTTCCTAACAATGAAACCAAGCACTTCTCACCTCTGAGACCTCTTTTATTCTCACAAAAGAAGGAAGGGAGATAACTCATTATTATCTACCTTGTCAGATGAAGCTGATGCCAGAGAGGTCAAACCACCAATCAACCTATGAGTATTAATTGAGCCTTTAAAGTATTTAAAATATTTCTTGCTGCTGAAGTAACTAGACACTGAGATCACAAAGAAAGTAAGGGAGAAACAGATTTGAATACAGGGATCGAGAACCCAGTCTATCTGTCACCCTCCTCCCTATACTAAGGAATGAATGAATGAATGAGTGTACTATGTTCCAAGTGTTATGCCAAGAACTGGGCATCCAAACAGAAAAGCAATACAGTTCCTGGTCTTAAAGGAGCTCCTATTTCAATAAGAGGAGACAACAGGAATAGAAAGGGGCAGATGCAGGGTGGATGGCAAGCCCTATAGTTCCAAAAGGCAATGCAACAGGCATATGGCAAACCCGAATGGCCTTTACATTGTAGCAGCAAGGTGCATGGCACTGCCCAGGGATCTGGAGGGTGCATCGGGAGATTGGATGGCAATGTGGGTCAGGTCTAGAAAGCAAGGCTGTGAACCCTAAGGTACAGTAACATTTTTTAGAGTCTGTTATAGTCTGATGCACACAGGCTGTTTTAGTCTGTAAGCCCCTCTTTCCTCTCTACCTCAGTGAGTATACTCTGTTCATTCAAATCATTCCATGCAGTCCCTGACACAGAACTGTACACAACTAGTTGGACTGATGCTTTTTGAAAAACATGACTCTGCATATTAGGATTCTCAGAGCCCTGCTTTCTGGACCTGACCCACATTGCCATCCAATCTGCCAATACACCCTCCAGATCCCTGGGCAGTGACATCCACCTTGCTGCAACACTAAGGGCCACTCGGGTTTGCCATGTGCCCAATGGTGTGCCTTTTGGACCTAAAAGCCTAGAGATCCCTTTTCAGAATCATATTTTTAATTGCATAAAATAAAATACATAGAGTTAAACCAGTAATGTTGAAACACAGTTATAAATTAAAAAAAAAAAAGTTCATAGACCCTAGGATAAGAACTCCTGATCTAGGTCATTTCTCAGTGAATTTTTATGCCAGAGCCACACTTCTGTCCCACCCCCAAACCAGAGCAGACACTCACTGGGCTTAGTGTTTCACTTCAAATTCTGCAGAGGGCTTACCACCTGACTTTGGCCTGAAAAAGGGGTGCCAACCTTATTGTTTCCTTATTATTCTTCCTTCCATTCCAGCTCATGGCCAGATGGAGAGGAGAAAGTCAGAGTAGCCACAATAACCTCATTCTCACCCTTCAATCAAGGAAGGAACTGTGCCCCTACCCCAGACGACTTAGGTTATATTTACAACAGAGCTGCCATCACCACATGGGGGCTAACTCCTCACTGCTTTGCCAGGGCCACGTAGCCTTGTGGCAGGGTTGGGGGCCAGTATGCAGGCCAGGGGCAGAATAGCTCCATTAGTCTCCCTGTACCTGGGTATAGGTAATGGAGCAATGCCACTCCCCTCGTGGGAACAAGACCCCACAGAAAGGAGCCAAAGGCCTCTGCGTGTGCACCTTCATGCTGATCTCCACAGAACCAGATCCACAATTTCTACCATAGGGTCTCCTTTCTCTCACAATTCTGTAAACTGAAAATGGAGCTCCTGCTACTACAGGAGTGAAAACCACCTCTGTCTTCTTACTGGCAACAACGGTCCAGTAAATGTAGTACATTCATAATTGCTTAGAGCTCTTTGGCTGAAAGGTCAATCCCATTTGTAGCATCCTTGGCACTCAGCCTTTCTAATGGCACAGGGAATTATAGACCCTCAAAGTTATAAAGGATCTTAGATCCATTCCCATGGCCACTGCAAGAGTTCTCCTATAAATTTGATTCTCTTCCCATTTCATTTCTTTGGAAGGCAGAAGGTTTCACTAGAGCTTTGTGGTTTCAGAATCCTCTGTCTCAAATAAGCTCCAGAATGAATTGGCAACATCCAGCTCAGAGTGTCTACCAAGACGTCGCCACTCTGTCCTACAGACAGAGGCTGCCCTTTCCAGCCTCATCAAGATTCTGCTTCTAATAGCTGCCCCTGAGTTGGCAATAGGGGTCAGGCAGGATTAAGAAGTAAACCGCTAGCCCATGATTTCTACAACAGAGAAGGTGCTTGTGCCTGGTGGAAAGTTTGGGCTGAAACATACTTGTTTCCAAAAAATCTGGGTCTAATATTTACACAAAGTCTGAAATTAATGCAGAGCAAACTTTCAGGTGCCAGCATTGGATAACAAGACTTAGGAACAGGAAGGGGGCAGGTATCAAGTAAAAGGCACTTTTTTTTTTTGCAGATAGAGTTGGGAAAGCTGAATTTCTCTGGTCATATAGAGCAGAGGCAATGACTTCACGTCACTCTAGGTCCTGGTCACTATCCAGACAAGCATACTGGTTCACATGTTTCTGTTTTACAGTTTGATTTTCGTGGAAAGCTGTATTTGAGTAAATAATGGGGAGGGGGGAAAAGAGAAGGAGGGCAGAAGGGGAACAGCCTAGAAATGTTGGAAAATATTTGTAGTATAATGGTAAGAGCATTAGACTTGGGGTAAGAAAGCTTGGGCTTTCTTAGAGTCTCAATTTCCCCATCTGTAGAATATAAAATGAGCTGGTGAAGGAAATGGCAAAACACTCTAGTATCTTTGCCAAGAAAACCCCAAATGGGGTCATGAAGAGTCAGACATGACTGAAAATGACCGAACAACAACAGAATGGGGATAAATAGACTTGTGTTACCTGCCTCACAGCTTTGTCTTAAGGAAAATGTTTGAACACCTTTAATTATATTGTAAATGGGAGATCAGCGATTAGGATTATATGATTCAGAACTGAAAAGGACCTTAGAGGTCTGGGCACCTCATTTTACTGATGAAGACATTAAAGTCCGAAGAGATGAAATCATTTGCCCAAGGTCACACAACTAGTAAATAATGGAGCTGAAATTTGAATCTAGGCCCTTTGGTTCCAAATTCTTTCTATATTTTTTTCCTTGCTCTTATCTATGTGGATGCTCCATCTACTTGCAGATGGAATATCAAATATCCAACTCCTCAATGCTTTAGTAAACAGAAAAATCACCAGTGTAGGCAGGGAAGAGAGGGAGGGCAACCTTCCAGAAATGAAACCCTCCAAACTTACTTAGGCTAGACTTAGAAGATACATCTAAACCCGGTTGCAAGGTCATATTCAAGATATTTCCAAAACAATAGGAGTTTCCAGACCTTGTGCTCCACTGGCCTAGTTTTTTGAGCACATGGTCATTGAGATTACTGACAGCCCTGGGTGAGGCTTTCATATAAGAATTCAGTAGAATAGGAACTATTGTCATCATTTTTATGATCATTTATTAGTTGATTCAGCCTGGAAACTCTGAGAATCCTAGAAGAATACAGGAATGAAAAGAACATAGGAAGATACAGTATTAATATGCAGGAGGGGGCCTGTTCAAACCCTGCCAGATAGAATTTTGGCGGCCTGATAATCTTGGAAAGTAATCTGCCAGGCTAAGTGTCTTTCATATTAAAAGTTACAATACAATCTGGCTTCTTTTTGAGGTTAGAAGCTGTACCTAAGGAGTCGTGATTATGATGTGAAGTTTAGAGATCCCGGTTTCTACTTTCTGGAGTATGCCCAGATCAAGATGAATAAACTAGGGAAATTGGACATAGGACATTGCAAACTTGCTTTTCAGTTTCTGAGTGTGGTTGAGGAGAGAAATAAATTTTGGCAAGCAGAATCCATTCCATCCTTAAGTGAAACCTGGGGATTTTTTCCAGGGTGGAGAAATATGGAGGACACTAACAGCACTTGTTCTCCCTCACCAGGAAAGTAACGACTGAGCTTATCACTTGGCTTAATTAGTTAAGATAAGAAAGTACTAGATGACTTGCTGTCCACGGCTGCTGTTCCCCAGAGAGCTTCTCCTTGGCTCTGACCAGCCTCACTCTACTCTATTCCCCTCTCCCCCAATACTAGATGGTTTGACAGAGCCTCAGGGTCTCTGTCTCCCCAATCCAAAGATTGTCTCTGCCCCGTCTATTAAATTTGCCTCAAGAGATTGATTTAAGGATATGCTTTGAGTTATTTGCTCCAGGTTCCCAAACTGCTAGTTATAGATCTGGTAGAGCTCCTTTAGATGACTGGGGGCAGTGACTATGAAATGCCAGTCAGTTTTAAAGATATTGGCCAATAAAAATTCATGCCAAGGGAGCCATGTATACACAGACATTAGTCAAGTGTTCCCTCTCAATGTGGTTTCAATGTGACTCCTGAGAGGGTAAACAAAGGGATTATAGTGTGCCAGAACAACGCAGCAAGACAAAAGGAGCAGCGGGAAGAGGGAAGCTGCTTGGGAACTGCCCAGGTGGGAAAGGGAAGTCATTCTCTGATATAGAAAGCACCAATTCCAGGAACAACTGGGTAGATGAAACCCCTTAAAAAGATGAATCAGTTCAAATAGAGCTTGAGAGCTCATCAAGAGGTAGAATACTTTCTGACAACAATAATAATAATAATAATAATAATTTAACTAACATGTGCACAGACCTTTCAAGTTTGCAGAACACTTTCACATATGCTATCTCATTTGATCCTGACAACAACCCTGTGAGATAGGTAACATTATTATCATCCTCATTTGGGAGAGGAAGAAACTGAGGCTGACAGAGCTTATACAACTTGTCCAAAGTTACACAGCTGGTAACTATCTGAGGGAGGATTTTAAGTCAGGTTTTCCTGACTCTGATCCCAGCACTCCATCCACTGTACCACCCAGCTGCCTCCTAAATAATGTCTAAATTTATGTGCTTTCCAGAAACTGCTGACTTTGCTGAAATCAGCTGTCATTATAGAGACACTGAGAATAATTTCAGACTCAAAAGTCTGGACTAAATAAAACTTGTTAGCCAAGTAGGTTTTCCCAAGATATGTATTGTTGTTCAGTCGTGTCTGATTCTTCGTGACCCCATTTGGGAGTTTTCTTGGCAAAGACACTAGAGTGGTTTGCCATTTCATTCTCCAGCTCATTTTACAGATGAGGAAACTGAGACAAACAGAGTTAAGTGACTTGCCCAGAATCACACAGCAAGTAAGTACCTGAAGCTAGATTTGAACTCAGGAAGATGAGTCTTCATGACTCCTGGCCTGGCACTCTACCCACTAGCCACCTAGCTGCCCCCAAGATATGTGTACTCCTTGGATCAAGGAACCCAAAGACTTGGGTTCTAACCCGGCTCTACTACCTAGTAATCATGTCATCTTGGAGGATGTCAGGTTACCTCTGTCAGCCTCAGTTTCTTCATTTCTAAACTGGGACGAGGAATAACAGCCTTGCCCCACCTGGCCTTCCTGACAGAGTTGCTGTGAGGATTAAATGATATGATAAATGGGCATTTTAATCTTTATTGGCTTTCTAAACCTTGATCCCACTGCCTAGTTCTAGATATCATTATGGTACAAGCTGCCAAACCATCAGATTCAGATTATCCTCAAAGAATATTTGAACATTCTTTGTTGACTTGAAGGGTAGTTTACATTTTGGGGGGAATAGGGGTGGGGGTGGGGGGGAAGCTGATACATCACAGAATGACCTCTCAGTGATATCACACTGTGTCCCACACACCTAGAAACTCTGCCATTGAAAGTTCTGACCAGCGGCTATAAATCTATAACTGTCTATTGAGCCGGTCTGTGATCATGGAAATTTGCTCTGCTGACTCAACAGGCATCATTCCACCCTGCAGAAAGTGGTGGGCAAGAGTAGTGAAAAGGAAATAGTCACCATAGGCAGGGGGAATTATGACTAATATAAAACAACCATTCCCCTGTCCCTGCCTCCCCCCAAATTACCTCCAGTTCAAGAAGAAATAAGCCTTAGATAGGAGTCTCTTCTGACTGTTGAGGAGTCTCACCTGGATGCCAAAAGGACTGAAATTGGACTATATCTATTAATTAGTGAGGTGCTCATATCAGGTCCTGGGCACATAAAAATCATAATAATCATAATTGGAATAATAGCAAGTGTTTTACAGCACTTTGAAGTTTACAATGAGTTTTGTAAGTATCTCATTTGATTATTACAATCATATAAATATTATAATTATCTTTATTTTACAGATGAGGAAACTGAGGCAGAGAAAGATGAAGTGACTTGCCCACAGTCACACATCTAGAAAGTTTTCTAAGCTAAATTTGAACTCAGGTCTTCCTAATTCTTGCAGTCCTCTCTTCACTGGAACATCTAGCTGCCTAGCACATCATTATGTCTAGCACATCATTTCTGCCCTTCCCTTTGCAATCCCAATAAGTAACAAAAAAGGTCATTTTAGCTAGCAAGACATTGAAACACTGAGGAATGCGTAGGGTCCTGTGTTTTACCGAGTGCTGTGTGGAACATCGATGAAATCTGTATTTCTCTCAAGTGTTCGGTACCTACCCAAGTAAGGTGATGCCTCAAACACCATGACCAGGTCAAATCAGGCTGTTAAGTAATAGAACGATAGACTTACAGCTGAAGGAGAATTTAGAAGCCATCTAATTCAACCCCTTCATTTTACTGATGAAGAAACTGAGGCCTAGAGAGATTAAGTAACTTATTCAAGATCATAAGGTAACAAGTGGCAAAAAGCAGAATTTGAATCCAGGACCTCGAATTCTAAAGCCAACACACTTTCCATTGCATTACATTGCGTCCCATAGATGAAGGATATAAGGTTAGGACAAACAAACCTTTTAGTCTAAAGATTCCCAACCACTAGATTATACAGTAGTGCGGATAATGACAGATCATTTACCAACCCTGGAAGTGACCCGGAATTTTGCAGGACTAATGGTCCCGCCACCTATCCCAAGGGTGAATGCAAGCAAGGTTTTTTCAGAGAGTTAGCAGTATTAGCACAAATCCAAAATGAGTCAATGCACAGCAACAAGGCATGGTCCCATGGGGATCAAATACAGTTATGCCTTCCACATTGGGACTTTCCCAATCTCAATTCAGCATAAGAAATTAAATGAGAAATTTGAGGGAGTTTTGTGGATACTGCACACAGCACATGAAGGCCAGCAGACAGCACAGAAAAAGTTTAGAAACTCAAAAATGAATAAAATATATGTATAGCATTGTATGATATCAACATATTTTATCTTTTAATACCAAAATAGTTCAGACTTCTTCTCTGGTATGAAGGGAGGGCCAAAAAATTTTATATTGATTTTCCAGGTTTGTGGGGCCACTGTCCCCCTAACCCTCATGATGTGAAAAGATAATTGGACTGCATTATAAGGACACCTAGATGACACAGTGGATAGAGCACAGGACTTGGAATTAGGAAGATTCAACTTCATGAGTTCAAATCTGGCCTGAGATACTTAACTAGCTGTGTGACCCTGGGCAAATCACTTAACCCTGTTTGCTTCAGTTTCCTCATCTGTAAAATGAGCTGGAGAAGGAAATTGCAAATCACTCCAATATCTTTGCCAAGAAAAACCCCAAATGGAGTCACAAAGTGTCAGACATGACTGAAAAATGACTGAAAACTGCAAAGTTACCAATGACAGTTCTATATTAAAGCCTGAACAGATATGACAAGGAAATTATCCTCTATTGCACCTGAATTATATACACATAGGAAGATAGCAAGTGGAACAAAGCTATCAAAAATTCAGAGCCAGGAAAAATACAATGTGTAAAAAGCAAATCAAATAAGCCTCCATGGCCTATATTGACATGGCCCTTTGGAGCCTAACAAGGATCATGGAATGTTAGAGCTAAGAAGAAACTTTAAAGATCATCTTTAAGGTCCACCCTCCTCACCTTACAAATAAGGAAACAGAGGCCCAGTTAGGTTAAATGACTTGTCCAAAGTTAGACAGGTAGTAAAGAACCAGAATTCAAACCCAAGTCCTGTTACTCCAAAATCTATGTGTTCTTTCCTTTACACCTTGAGATGTGATTTCTACTGCATTGTGTCTGAAGAGGACAAACAAGATAGGAAGGGCTCCCCTACTGAGGTTCCATGAGATTTAGATGAGAGGAGCTCCCTAGAGCCTGGGGTCAAAGTGAAGTCCAGCAGAGCAGGAGATGGAGCTGAGCAGAGTGCTTGTGACACTTCTTAACAGCCCTGAGTCAGGTAACAGAGTCAGAAGAGAGAAGAGACCAGGGAAGTTCCTATATGTCAGGAGGCTGATTTGAGCCAAGAAAAAGAGGCCAGGAGAGGGAGAAACTGCTGTCATTTCCTAAAAATATTTTCCAGGCAAAATGTCCTGAGCTGGGATCTGATTGCTCAGATTCCCGTTGCGCTGATCGTACATCTCCTCCTACAGACTTCTCCCCATACAAGCCCACTCAACCCCTTCATAAAATTAAAACCAGTTTCATTTCAGTGTTTGGCCAATCTCCTCTTGGCTCTGGTCAGGGAGGTTGGCCGCAGAGTGCCACTGGCAACAAAAACAGTTCCATTTGGCTTGTTTCAAAAGCCCAAAGGCTCATTTGTTAAAATTTTTTGGCCCTCCCTTCATACCAGGGAAGAAGTCTGAATTATTTTGGTATTAAAAGATTAAATATGTTGATATTATACAATGCTATACATATATTTTATTCATTTTTGAGTTTCTAAACTTTTGGGTCCAATTCTTCCTGCCCCTCTGGTGATTAGCGTTTTGGGAAGGAGCAAGTTGGCGTGACAGTCCCCCTGCCAAAGGAGAGGGTCCTAAGGCTAGAGATATCTAGGTTCCCCTGCTCCCCCAAACCCCACCCCCTACCCACTGCCTCAGCACTGCCTTTTTGGAGGAGTCAGCAGATAGGATTCAGGATGCATCTGAGCAAATGATGTTCACATTCACGGGGGTGTTTGCTGAAACACGACCTGTTTAATTGGGGACAGCTTGATTAAAGTTCTTTAAAAGCCCATTTTGCAATTCTCTAGACGGCAGTCAAAAAAGGCTGTCTCTAAATTTGGCGTCCAGGGACGAATCTGTCTCGTTTCTGCCTTCTCTTTGGCGCCTTCTGGCAGTTTGCCTGACCTAACGGTTGGGAGGGGTCTGGGATAGGGGGTGAGACACTGGAGAAGGAGGGTACTCTGGGAGAGCAGCTAATACTTATGAACACATAGCACCTTTCTGTCTGGGAAGTGAGCCTTGGCTTCTGGATAAAGAACACAATAATGAGGCAAGGCTCTTGTAAGTGAATACATACATATTCTTCATCCCAAAACACCCCATTGTATTTTTTAACATTTCTATAGAATTTCCTGTTTTCCAGACCACCTGGAAAGCTTTGCATAAGATACAGGAACACTCTTTTATCTATATCTTTATCCATATCTTTCTCTCCTTGACTACCTAAAAATGGAGCCCTCTGTGCTCCACAGGGCTGAATCCCTAATGACTCATTCCTGTTTTCCCCAGAATTATTTATTTATTAATCCATGCATTTATCCATTCATTTGTTAATCTGTCCCTCCCACTACCTCCTACTGAGTAGATTTTAAAAACAAAAACAAAGTTCTCAATACCTAGCTGACTAGTACAGCAAAACATATTCCTCCACTGAATGCCTAACTGCAGTAAGGTAGAGGAGGCATTGTTACACACTTCACAGGCGGGGTAAGCTGAGGCAGGGAGAGTTCTGTGATGAGCCCTGCGCTGCTACAAGTGCTAATGAGAGTTAGTAGAATCCTACCTCCCAGCCTGGAAGATTTTAGTTCAACCCAAATTCTCCACCTGATTTGAGCATAACATAAGTAGTAGCAATTATCAAGAAAGGCTGACTCCATTTCATTTGCATAATCTCTTAAATGGGGCAACAAACTAAAAATTACCCTGAGATGAAATCTCATCACATCATTTAATGAGTGATTGTGATGTGTAAGGCACAGGTCTAGCTCCAGTTATAAGAGATAAGTCACACACACACACACACACACACACACACACACACACACACACATCCATATCTCCTGGCTTCATCCATTGGTCTACTACACCCATGCTACCTACTATGTGCTAGTCACTGTATGATACAAAAAGTATATAAGATAAGGACCCCTATCTTCAAGTAGCATATATTCCAGTTAGGGAGGACAAGATCCAAAAATGTAAAGTTAAATAGCAATAAACGATAACTGTTCATGACAATGATGGAAAATGTGATACGTTGATTTCTAAATGAATTATACCAACAGTAAAAGATAGAAGGATCATTTAAATAAGAGGCAGCATTGGATACGGCATAGGAAGATGGCCTTTAGTCAGGAGGAACTGGGTCCAGATCTAACTCATATTTACTGGCTGTGTGACCACGAGTAGAATCCAGGGCTATCCTGCAGTATGCAAGCTAGTTTCAATTCCATCACTTGTTTCCTTCCTTACCTTGTCCTTCACTGTTGTTAGCAGTATTCAGGGGCTTTCCACAGGCCTTGGACTTTGTCAGCAAGGTTTTGGAGCTTGCCACTTGTCAGTGATAGGCAAGAGCAAGGGAGAACACTTATGATAAGGCAACCGTGTTTTTTTAAGCGTAATTTTCATGTAAGAGTGGGTGGATTGTGCTACTACAGCAATTTCATAACACAAGTTAATATAAATTCTTACAGCAGGCCTAACTAATCGTTATAAATCTAATCTATAAATCACATATAAGTAATATAATCATTAATACTTTAGTTAATAACTTAGTAATTAGTATTAATATTCATTAATTTATTAATACAATCATAGCCTACATAGCTCTTATACTTATAGCATTAAGTAAATTAAACTTTATTCTACTTAAATCACTAATATAATTACTGATATCTGCTAAATCACAATGAACTAAGTAAATACTGATTAAATTATCTTCACACTAATAACGTATACACTCATTCCCCAAGGCCTTTTTCATGAAGGGGCTTTTTCATGAGGCTCCCTAACCACTTCTTCATTTCCTTGAAGTAGATCATTTTCCTGAGACTACTGAGACAGCCTCCCAAGCAACAGGCTGGGCACTCCTTATTCAATGCATTGAGCAATGCATTGGTTGCCTTCTTTAGCACTGAGGTTGATGCATTGGTCTTCTCATATCATTAACCCTATATGTAATGCCCTTTCAAATTAAAAATACTGGTCTGAGAGTCAGAAGGCCAGAAAGCAATCCTGGCTTTACCACTTAGTAGCTAGTGAGTCCAGATAAATATCAATTATCACCATCATCATCATAATGACGACAGCTCCACATTATATATATATATATATATATGTATGTATGTATATGTATGTATATGTGTGTGTGTGTATGTATGAATGTATGTATATGTATATACACACACATATACATACATATATACATGCATATGTGTGTGGTGTATATATATGTAATATAGCAGTATATGTGTCATATATATATACATATACATATACATACAAAATTTATGAATCTCTTTCCTCACAACAATCCCAGGGGATGGGAAGGGCAAGTATAAAAACAATAGCTGACATTTTTACAGATTTGAATGCACGTAAAGTGCTTTGTAAACTTTAAAGCTGCCTTTGTAACTTTATTTAGATGATGATGATGATGATGATGATGATGATGATGATGACGTGGCTTGCCTAGGGTCACATGGCTAGTAAATGTCAGAGCATAATTTGAACCCAGATTTCTCCTGATACCAAGTCTATCACTCTTTCTGTAATACCTCACTCATAATTTCTCTGGACCTCAGTTTTCTCACTTGTGAAAGGGGATTATAACACACTACCTCACGGGGTAAAGGTTTAATGAAGTCCTCATGGTGCTCCTTCTTGTTCAATTCTTCTTCTTTCTGAAATACAGTAGTGCCAGGTCATTGTCCTCAGTAGACCAGAAAGAAGAAACTTTGCCCTGCCCATTTACCCAGTGAAGGCCAATTGTTGATAGTATCAGTGAGGAGACAACATGGTACAATGGAAATTGTGTTGGATTTTCAGTTAGAGGACCTGGGTTGGAATCTTAGGGCTGCCATTTACTACCTATGTGACCCTGGACAAGTCACTGAGCCTCTCTGGGCCTTGGTTTTCTCATCTGCAAAACAAGGTGTTTGGACGAGATCAGAGATTTTCAAAGTGTGTTTTGGGGCCATACGTTAGACCCCTTCAGGGCCCTGAGAGACTTTTAGGGGGGTCCAAAAGGTCAAAACTATTTTCATAATAATACTAAAACAATTTAATTTCAAATATAGTAAATATCAATAAAGTCCATCTAAACAAAAGCTGTATGGGGTCCTTAATAATTGTTAAGAGTATAAAGAGGTCTTGAGACCAAAAAATTTGAGAACCACCGGCCTCTTCCATTCTATATCTATAGTCTCAAGGCAGAGCAGTTGTAGAGAGGGTGTTTTCAAGCTAATAACTATGATAATAATGATAATAATAATAATAGGCACCCAGGTGGCTCAGTGGATAAAGCACTAGACCTGTAGACAGTTGTTGTAATTGTTGTTCAGTTGTTTTTCAGTCATGTCTGACCCTGCATGACCCCATCTGTGGTTTTCCTGGCAAAGATACTGGAGTGGTTTGTCATTTCCTTCTCCAGTTCATCTGACACATGAGGAAACAGAGGTATAGAGATGTTAAGTGACTTGCCCAAGGACACACAGTTAGTAAATGTCTGAGGCC
>NW_020948983.1:30379144-30408681 GCF_900497805.2 Vombatus ursinus | reverse complement strand
CCTTAAGGGTTACAAAATACTTTACAAATATTTTCTCATTTGACCCTTACAACAACGCTGGGACATTGGTCCCATCTTCATTTTATACATGAGGAAACTGAGGTTAAATGACTTGACCAGGGTCACACAGCTAGTAACTATCTGAGGTCACATTTGAACTCAGTTTTACTAAATCTAACTAGGTCCAGCATTCTACCCACTTTGCCACCTTTTAAGAAGTCAAAATACAAAGCCCTAGGAACCGATCTCAAATTCATTCACCACAAAGTCATTCATGAATTTGACACAAGGAAAACATAGATATCATAGAAAAATAATAATAATTTTTGCATCATTTTACATTTTATGTTCTGCATGACTTCATGTGATACAATAATACTGAGAGTGGATAGAGCAGATTTTATTATCGTGTTCCCATTTGACTGAGGGAAAATTGAGGCCCTTGATACAGGGAGTCAGTGGAACTAGAATCTAGGTCTCCAGAGTTCTGGCCTGGATTGTGTTCTTTTCCACCACAGCATATTGGCTTGTCACACATCTTATAACTAACTTTGTGGAAAAGAAAAGGCTACAGTTTTGAGTCTGTCTCAATGAAATCCCTCTTAATACATGATTCCTGGCATCTTTCCTCCTCTGGATTCTAAACCTAAACCCAAAAATCACATCTCTAAGGACCTTTATACTTAAATGGCCAAATCTTGTTAATGAGTAAGCCACTCCCTGTGAATAAATCCTGTACATCGGGAGAGATAATTGATTTTCTTTCAAATCCGTGCCAAAGTGCCCAAGACACCCAAAAAGGAAAACTCCAATGCTGGCGTGATCTGATTTGTTATTGTACAAACAATTCAACCAACCTCAAATATTGTGGACACTTAAGATGTTTGTTCATCTATTCAACAAGTATTTGTGGTATGCTTCTGTGCCCATACTTGTTACTTTTACTGTGCGAGGAGTTAAAGAAGTTTAGGTCCTGACTTCTCTGTCCTTGGGATGCTTATAATCTAATTGGGTAGGGAAAAATAACAGACTTGAAACAGCTGGAAAACAATTAAATTAAACAATTAAATGGTCAACTATACAGCTCTACAATAAGAGTCCAAAAGAGAGACGGCTCCCCATGGGCCATAGTAACAATAATAACAATATAATAATAATAGCATTTATACATTGCTTTAAGGTTTGCAAAGCACTTAACAAATATTATCTCATTTTATCCTCATGACCCTGGGAGATAGATATGATTATTATCCCCACTCTATAGATGAGGAAACTGAGGTTGGAGAAAAGCTAAGTGACTTACGCAGGGTCACACAGGTAATAAGAATCCAACTAAGGCCCACAGAGGAGGTGAAGCTTTAGTTGTAACTTTAAGCATGGGTGAGAAGCAAACTGGTATAGTGGAGAGAGGGATGGTGTTAAATCCAGGAAGACCTGAGTTCAAATTTCATCACCTCTATGTGACCCTACACAAGTCACTCAGACTCTCAGTTTTGTAGGCAGCTCTCTAAGACTCTAAGTTGCAGAGAAGATGCCAACTTGTATTAACAGAGGGGAGGGGAAGTTGTGTCTTTCACACATTTATTTACAAAGTAGGGTCAGAGGTCATCCTGGGTCAAGCCCAGCACTTTATCCACTATGTGCCAGGCTACACCTTTATGTTTTATTTCCATCAAAGCACTATTAGTTACTTAGTGGTGAGTGAATGAATGAATGAATGAAGTAATTAGCGTGTTTTAAGGGTATACACACAAGAGGACAGCCTTTCAAGGAGCTTAGAATCTAACATAAGAGTCTTTAACCTTTTTGTGTCATGGTCCTCTTTGGTAATCTGATGAAGCCTATGGATCACTTTTCGAATAATGTTTTTATAAAAATAAAAAAAAACCTAGGAAATTAATTATATTAAAAACAGTTATCAAAATATTCTCTAAAATAAGTTCATGGTCAGGTGTGATGATATACCACTGTGGTCCCTGCTGCTGGTAAGGATGAGCTGGGTGGATAACTTGAGCTCAGGAGTTCTGAGCTGCAGTGGGCTAAGTCAATCAAGTTTTGTTATTGTTGAATCATTTTAGTCATGTCCCACTCTTCGTGACCCTTTTTGGGGGGGGGGGGTAGGGGAGAGTTCCTGGTGAAAATACTGGAGTGGTTTGCCATTTCCTTTTCTAGCTCATTTTACAGATGAGGAAACTGAGGCAAATAGGGTTAAGTAACTTGCCCAGGGTCACACAGCTAGTAAGTGTCTGAGGCCAGATTTGATCTCAGGGAGATGAGTCTTCCCGACTCCAAATCCAGTGCTCTTTTTACTCCACCACCTCGCTGCCCAGGTTGATCAGGTGTCCTCACTATATCTAGCAACAATATGACAAGGCCCCCATTCCACCCTGAAAAACCCCCAAGAAAGAAGGAGGGAGTACCAGCCTGCCTAGGGAAGGCTGAGCCAGCCTAGGTTGGAAAGGGAGTGGGTCAAGGCTCCTCCTGTGTCAATCAGTAGTCAGATTAGAACTGTGCCTGGCTACTGTACGTCCAGCCTGGGTAAGATGAGGAGACTAAGTCTCAAAAACAACAACAAATTCATCGACACCAAGTTAAGGACCCCTGATGGAAAGAGTTGAATGCCAAGTTCTCAGAGGAACCAGGATCTCCATTTCCCATGATCAAAACAACCCAGAATGGTAGATCTTACTCCACGTAACTTATCAGAGGATAGTCTAACAGCCTAAATCTAGATGAAGCCCTTTCTGGCTGGATCTACCACCTCTGATCTGGTTAGAGAAGGTTAGGTGAGAACCACAGATGACATTTCCCTATATGAACCAAAGTTCTGGTTCTGGTTCTGGTTCTGGTTCTTAGGGGGCACCAGAGACACCAGGAAGATATTCATTGCCAACACCATTATCTATCTACACATTTTCCTAAAGTACTTTATCAAGATGTCTCTTCTAATGACATTATTCCCTAGCTTGTTATTATACTCTTCTGTGTTCATGTCTTCTCCTCCCAGGAGAAGCTCCTTGAGAGCAGGAATTCTATCTCTAGTCTTGCACATAGTAGGGACTTCATAAAGGCTTGTAATCTGTTGAATAGCATGCATAGGTGATCGCTCTCTCCTATTCCCCCATTGCTATGGAGTAAATAGTCCCCTCATGAGCTGAAAGAGTGAATATGCCTCTCTAGGCATGTTATTGTCTACTAGATTTTTAAAATATATCTCCTGTTTCAAATATAAAGATGTTTCACATATATATACATATACATAGATAGGTAGATAGATAGATAGATCAATTCCATACCCTGTTGCCCTAGGTTGGACATGAATCATGAGCTATTTGTATCTTAGTGATAGGTTATATGGAGCCATCCACCCTCCTTATCTGGTTTCCCTTGTGATCATTAATTCATTCAATTCACTAATATGTACTGGCATGTATTTGTGAAGGGAGTAGCTGGGGTCAAGGGTACATTTTGTGACTACAGAACAGTGTTCTCTTTTGTTTTTTTCTCCTGGGAAGCTAAGTGACCCAAGCTAGAATAACCTAGAATAAAGCATAACCTTGGCTTTGTTACGACCAACTGTTCTCAAAAAGAGTATAGCTTGTGACTTGGCCTTAGGTATGTAATCACTTGATGAAAACAAAGCAGCTGGTTGATGAAGCAATGTCTATGGATGCGCCATGGGATCTGTTGTTCTGTCCACCTGCTCATTCCTTATGTTCTGGTGTAGTTAATAGGAAAGCGACCACTTAAGAAAGATTCTTCAGCTAGAGTTGTATCCAATGGCCATGAGGCTAGAACTCACAATAGAACGGATACCCAGGAACACCTCACTGGTGTCCTCCGCAGCTCTGACTAGAGTCACAAAGCACCAAGGAACTTATCTCTATTTCCCACAGAATGAGCACCCTTATATGTATACACACATACACACTATAATATATATATATATGTATATATAATACATTATATATGCACACACATATACAAGTATATGTGTACATCTATATCTATATAGATATACATACATATTATCTCATTTGGTTCTCCACAAAACTCTATGAAGGTGGGGATGGTTTTGTATTCAGCTCAGGGGTGACCAGAATTATAAAGTGGTTTAAAAACCAAATTGTATCAAGATAGAATGAAAAACAAAAAACAACTCAGGGATGTTTAACCTGGAGAGGAAACAAAAGAGAAGTCCATTGCTGTCTTCAAATACATGAAGATTTATCAGGTGGAAGAAAGAGTGTTCTGTTTCTCGGAAGGCTAAAACCAGGTCAAATGGGTAGAAGTTACAGGGACACAGAGTCTGGCTCAAGGTAAGAATTTGATAATACAGCTGCCCAACAACGGAATAGGCTGCCTTGTGAAGTAGCGATCTCCTCGCCCCTAGAAGTCTTAAAGCAGTCAGTCGATAAACATTTATCAAGTATCTGCCATATGTCAGGCACTGTGCTAAATGCTGAGGATACAAAAAAAGGCAAAAGCTAGTCCTTGCTCTCAATGGGAGAGACAACAACTACATACAAACAAGCTATGTGCAGGATAAATTGGAGATAATCAATGGAGGGAAGACCCTAAGAGAAAATGGCTTCTTGTTGAAGGCGGGATCTTTTTACTGAGACTTGAAGGGAGCCAGAGAAACTGGGAGGGAGAGCATTCCAAGTATGGGGGACAGCCAGTGAAAATAGAAACTAAATGTCCATGCCATGGA
This sequence comes from Vombatus ursinus, assembly GCF_900497805.2. Taxonomy (NCBI): domain Eukaryota; kingdom Metazoa; phylum Chordata; class Mammalia; order Diprotodontia; family Vombatidae; genus Vombatus; species Vombatus ursinus. The sequence goes on along the minus strand of NW_020948983.1, from coordinate 30,403,967 downwards.
TGCTAAAGATAGGGAGGTTTCATAATTTAGTAGGAAAAGCAAAAAACTAGGGGCCAGAAATCCTGGGTCCTAATCCTGACTCTGATCCTTACAAGTTGGGTGATCCTGAGTACATCACTTCTCCTCCATTGACCCTCAGTCTCCTTATTTGTTAAGTCGGATTAGTAATACCTGCCCCCCCCCCCACCTCATAGAGTTGTTATGAGGAACTAATTGATTTGAAAACCTTTTATAAACTGAAAGGTCTATACTAATGTAAATGATAATGACAATTCAGAAATTTAACAAGATAACTAATTTCACATCCAGTTCAAGATCAATCAGCCAATCAATAAGCATTTATTAAAAGTGCCATCAAGTTGGAAAAAGTTTCCAACAAAAGTCGGAAAAAATAAAATACTATTAAAAAATAAAAGTGCCAACTATATGGCAAACATTATGCTAGATGCTGAAGATATAAAGACAAAAATGAAACAGTCCCTGCCTTCAGGGAGTTTACATTCTATTTGATGATTTTATAGATTCTATGATCCTGTCATGTAGAAGGTATTCCTGCAATGGATGAGTGATAGAATGTAAGCTCTTTGAAGGCAAGGATTTTCACTTTTACTTATATATTGCTAGCATAGTGCTTGCCATATAATGGCATGATAATAGATATTGATTGCTTGGTTGATTGATTGGTATCAATCATGACTGATTGATAATATGATCTCTAAAATCCCTTCCAACTTCTAGGGCAGAGAACAGAATAGAGTTCATACATGAAACCAGAAAGTCATCCGTGATAAAGGGGGAATTTGGAACCCCAAGGCCCAGGAACAACCTTGCAACCCTCATATCCCTGCCCAGTACAGGGCGAGGTCTGGGGATGTGACATAAACCAAATCCCTCACTAACACCAATACTACCTTCCTTAATTCTTCTTCCCAATCCCCTCTCCAATACCTCTGATACACATGTCTTTTTGTTAGGGTGAAGAGAAATAGCATGCTCCCTTAACTTCATCCATTCACCTTTCCCAATCAGTCCTGAAAAAAATACTTTCTTAAGGAAGAATGCAAAAATTAAAGATTTCCAAAAAGGCCACCCATAGAGATTTGCCTATAAGAACCTGGGTTTTATTAGTACCTCACACCTTCCTGCTTTCTAATAGAAAGCCCCCTTTTCCCATGTTCCCCCTCATACCTTCCTTTTACTTCCCCACTTTACTCAACCCACCTCTGTTTATAGCCCAAGTGTAAGACCAAGAACAGAGACCATGTGGACATGAGAACTGGAATCCCTTCCCTACCCTTCTGCATCCCAACCCACACAATTTCTTGTCTACATAGTGTCAGAGAAGTTACTGCCACGTTTCATTTTCTGTGGAGAAAAGCCTCCCTGTGTCCTAGCCTGTGGTGGGACTGGCCTGGCAGAGGTAACAGCCCTGCATAAAGAGGTTAGTTAGTCCTGCAATGGTTTGGAACTCAGACAGAATGGAATATTTCTCCCTATTTTCTTTACAGCTGAGAAAACACACACAAGTACAAGAGCATATTTATTGAGATATTTCTATCCCAAAGTTTGTCTTTTAAAGTAAAATTTAAAAAGAAATAAAATTAGTTTCTCTGCCCACTCTACTCCCTCCCCCAAATCCCCCTCTCTTTTAATTCATTCCCATTTCCTGGCCTAAACTGAGAACAGAAAGCACTGAGCCCTCAGAAGAAATACAGCATCTCAGGACAATGTTGAGCTTGTTCAGGGAGTAAAGGAACAGGCAACACCTTTGAAAAAAAATCAACAACTTGCTGATGAAGTGAAGGAAGACGGATATAGTAGCTGAAAATCAAGGGGCTCTCAACAGCAGAGTGTGAAAGTCTAGTTGCTGTCCCAGAGCAGAAAGTCCAACTAAATACTTTATATCTAGCAGTCATTAAACATTTTTTAAGCACCCACTATATACCAGGCACTGTGCCAAGTGCTAGGGATACAAAGAGAAGCAAAAGACAGTCCATGCCCTCAAGGAGCTTACAATCTAAAGGGAGAGACAACAAGCAAATACATACAAATCAGCTACTTACAGAATAAATAGGAAATAATTAAGAGAGGGAGGGCTTGAGAATTAAGGGAGGTTGGGGAAAGCTTCCAGTAAAAGATGGGATTTTAGTTGGGACTTAAAAGAAGCCAGGGAAGATAGTAGGTGGAGATGAGGAGGTAGAGTATTCCAGGGATAAGGGACAGCCAGAGAAAATAGTGGTTGAGCCAAGAGATGGAGCGTCTTGCTCATGGAACACAAGGAGGCCAGTATCATTGGATCAAAGACTATATGCAAGAGTAAAATGTGAGAAGACAGAAAGGTAGGTAGGGAATAGGTTCTGAAGGACTTTGAATGCTAAACAGAAAATTTTGTACTTGATCCTAGAGATGATTATGAGTCATTGAAGTTTATTGACATAGGTGGACCTCTACTTTAGGAAAATCAGTGGAGGATGGGTTTAAGTGTGGAGAGACTTGAGGCAAACCCACCAGCGGGCTATTGCAGTAGTAAAAATGAGAGGTTCTAAGAGCCTGCACTAGAGTGGTGGCAGTGTCAGAGGAGAGAAGGGGACAGATTCCAGATATATGGCAAAGGTGAAGTTGACAGGCCTTGGCAACAGATTGGAGAGTAAGAGATAGTGAGGATTCTAGGATGACATCAAAGTTGCCAGCCTGAGGGATAGGGAGGATGGGGGAGAAATTAGTTATGGGAGGAGGATTTAGGGGAAAAGATAATGAGTTCAGTTTTGGGGTGTGTGGAGCTGTCCCATAGACTAGTCAAAATATTAGAGGAGTATCTCTGGGTGTCAGTCACAAGGAGCCTTGGGCACCAAGTTGTTCTAACAAGCATACGCCAAACACAAATCCAAATGCCTTGAATTCAAAGATAAAAATCAAAATGGACCCTGCCTTTGAGGAGCTTATATTCTTTTGGGTGTAAACAACATGTACATAGAAATGAAATACAAAGCAGTGTCCCAGGGAAGGGTGCAGGTCTAATAGGAAGACCAGTTTGACAACACCAGAAAGCAAGGTTCGAGGGACATGATGGAAGGTCAGGTTAGAGTGGAATGAGGATACAGGAAGGAGGGGACTGACATGGATAGGGATGAGGGAGTGGGAAGTACATAGCCAGGGAAGGTAGCTTCATAGCCCAGGCAGTCCAGGAGGTTCTGAGAGGAGCGATTGGACAGAAGATTGTTATGCCCTTCACAATGGCAGCGATTATGCTGATCAATCTTTCAGCAAGAGGTAGAATGATCAGGATGTAGGAGTAGGTACCTACACAGCTGCGGGGCAAATGGTGAGTCTCTAGCACTGCCAGATAGTCTAGGCAGAGGACAGTGAAATCCTGAGGACTGGCTGGTTATACAGAGAGAAAGCAAGCTTTAGGTTGTTATTCAGTCATTTCAGTCATGTCTGACTCTTCATGACCCCATTTGGGGTTTTCTTGGCCAAGATACTAGAGTGGTTTGCCACTTTTTTCTCCAGCTCATTTTACAGATGAGGAAACTGAGGCAAACAGGGTTAAGTGATTTGCCCAGGGTCACCCAGCTAGTAAGTGTCTGAGGCCAGATTTGAACTCAGAAAGATGAGTCTTCCTGACCTCAGGCCTAGCACTCTATCCACTGCATCACCTAGCTGCCCTTCAGCTTTAGGTTCTCACCCTCTAATCCTCAGCCAGGTCAGCTCTGCCCCAAGGGTCACTCTACTGTGGAATAAGTTATCTTCCCCAGGGTTGGAGAACTTCACTCAGAAGGGTCTTTGGTCCTGGACTGATGGCTGGAAGGAGAGGGATGGCAGGACTGATGGCCAGCACCTGCCCCAAAGATACAAGGGTCAAAGGTCTCAAGGGCAAAGCACCAGCATTCAAGGATTCCCACCAAAATAAATCATATTTATATAGTATTTAGTAGACGTTGAAGTGATTTACCCCAAAAGAAAAAGCTCTGATCATTTCTGCACCTTCCGTAGGCTATTGCCCAGTGCCTTTCACATAAGAGTTGATGCAATGGTGTCAAATTCAAATAGAAACAGGGCCGCTAAACTATTCATAAGAATCCCTGCAGGCAGCACATCAACTTAGAAGACCACATCTTAACATTATCTATGTCCTATGGTATTTTTATTTATTTTGTTAAATATTTCACAATTATATTTCTATCTGATTGGCTGCAGTCAGGAGTCGTTCCAGGACCCATGAGTTTGATACCTCTGCTTTAATAAACAGATGCTAGCATCTGTTTGTACTTCATACAAAGCAAAAGGGGGTAGAATGGAGAAGAGGCTCAATGTATCATGTATTTTGGAGGAACAGTCTTCATGATATGCCCCTTTACCGCTTGCCAGCTTCAAAATTTATGAAAATGGACCACAGACAACATCTTGTCCCTTGTCTCCCTCCTTGAGCCTTTCCAATCACTCTGTTTGGCCTCGCCCAAAACCTTAAGCCTTTGCTCAGGTCAGCCCCTTAGGGTAGCCAATCGGTCAATATTTGATAAGTTTGCCTGGTTCTTCATAGCTTCTTATGTATTATCATGTTTGGAAGGGTTTTTAATTTTAACTTTGGTAACATTAGTCTTATTCCATTTCTGACATGGAAATGGTCATGGCCATCTTTGAATCTTCCACAGAAAACTTAGTGCAGTGTCTCTCACATTGGAGCTAAATTGTCAAAGAATACCATTGTTGTTTGTTGTTATTGTTCAATCATGACTCTTCATGACCCTATTTGGGGTTTTCCTGGCAAAGACTCTAGGGTGGTTTGTCATTTCCTTCCCAGACCATTTTGCATGAATGGAGGCAGACAGGGTTAAGTGACTTGCCCAGCGTCACCCAGCTAGTAAGTGTCTGAGGCCAGATTTTAATTAAGGAAGATGAGTCTTCCTGACCGCAGGCCTAGCACTCTATCCACTGCATCACCACCACACTGCCCCACAGCAAAGAATGCTAACAGAACACCAACTCTGATGTGTCCTACCAAGCTGGAAAAGCTTTGCCTTCAGTCATTGATAGACTATTGTCTTTCCTCTGAAGATTAGACTAGGTCAGTTCAGGATGTTTCATCAGCACAGCTTCATCACCAGGGAAAGGGTTTTCTTAACCACTGCAACTCACAAAGAATAATTTCTGAAGTGGTGAGGACCACCTCACAAAAAGGTGAAGGATTCAAGGTGCAGATGGAGACCATCTCCGTGATCAGCGTTTGTATTCCTTTTTCTTGACTAGTTTTATTTGTTATAAAAGGTTTTTTTCTCTTTAATTGAGGGTGAGAGGAGATTTGGGAGAGGGGGAATAGTGATGAAAGTGATACAGAAGGGATAAAAAGAAACAAAAGAAGGTCCCTGCGGTGTTTTTTTAATGAATCAAAGGGAACAGAAACAGGTTCAGAAGAATATATGGCCAATAAGATAGCTGTACATAATAAATATGAGGTGTTTCATGTTTTCCTGGAAATATTTGTGTTTGTTGTTGTTTACTAAGCTCAGAATAACAAAAATTAAAATTATTTTAAAAATAAAATGAAGTGAAGGAGAGACTGTGAGCAGCATGAGGCAGGGAACATTTACATGGATCTTGAATGTAGAGAAAAGAGGGATAACAGAGGCCATCTAATCCAACTTCACACATGTGGAAACTGAGTCCTAGGGAGATTAAGTGACTTGTAGGCAGTTACACAGGTGGCAATCAGCTGAGGAAAGATGTGAACCCAATTCATCTTATACCACTTGGCTTCATCTTAAAGTGAAGTTCTTAACATATTGAAGTATTCACTCTTTTTTCTAAATTGTTTTAGTTGTTTATGTCTGTGTCTACTCCCTCTACCAGACTATTAAGGGCATAATCCTACCCAATCCTTAAGGTTAAGGATCACTGGGTATTTAATCTTTCATTGGTGTTGGTGCCTTACTCATAAAAGGTGCTAAGTAAATGTTTGTTAGATTGGATTGGATTGGATTGAATGGAACAAAATCCCCTGATGTCTAAAGGAATATAATTCTAGTTATGGGGGTCAAATTTTCCATTGCTGCAGTTAAAACCATGATTTACTTACGATCAGCCACTGAGGTGTGTGGGGCTACAATTTAGGACTACACTGCCATAGCGCCCCCTCCCGGACCTTCTCAAGGAAAGCTAGAAGTCCTTTCCTCGGCAAGTTCTTTTAAAGAAATTAGCCTCTGCAGTGGACGATGAATAAGCAAATAGTGACATCTACTGGAAGATAGTTCTACAAAGAATATGTTCCTAAAAAGTTATTTCTAAAAGCTAAATTCTATTTCACTTTTGACTTAACACTACAATTTAAGAGACACTGGGGGCTCTGTAGAACCATGGGAAGAACACTGGCTTTGTAATAGGTGGACCTAGATTCAATTCATGATCCTGACTACCTGTGTGACCTCAGCCCAGTTACTTAATCTCCCTGAGCCTCAGTTTCCTCAACTGTAAAATGAGGGAGTAGGACTAGATGGCCCTTCCAACATCATGTCTATGATCTAATACTTAATTGATCTTCATTTAACAGTAAATCCCAACACTTTAATTTCAAATTTTCCTCCTTCTTCCCTTCCTCAGTTTCTGTAAAGTTGTAGTTATTGTTATTGAGTTGTTTCACTTGTGTCCAACTCTTCATGACCCCATTTGGGGTTTTCTTGGCAAAGATACTGGAGTGGTTTGTCATTTTCTTCTCTAGCTCATTTTATAGATGAGTAAACTGAGGCAAACAGGATTACATGACTTGCCCAGGGTCACACAGCTAGTAAGTGTCTGAGGCCAGATTTGAGCTAGAGTCTTCCTGACTCTAGGCTCAGCGCTCTATCCTCTGCACCACCTAGTTTCCCCTCTATATGGGCCTCAGTTTCCTTCCTTGTAAATGTTAAGTTCTCTAAGGTTCCTTCCATTTCAAAATTACATGATTCTAAATTAACTTAAACACTTACATGGTTAATACTTGAAGCGAAAGGATGAGATAGAATGGAAATATGTGCTCTATGAGGATGGTTTGAAAGTATCTTTAACCAGGACAAATCATAATAGGAGGGCATTAAATCTGCTTTCAAATATTTCAAGGATTGCTAAATGGGAGAGAAATCAGTTTTATTCTGCCCAGGGGGGCAGAACTGGGAGAGAAGGTGGAAAGTGAAAAGTGGCAGATTTAGGTTTGAAGTAAGAAAATCAGAGCTATCCCAATGTAGAATGGGCTGCTAAGGAAGCTGGAGGGTCTCTTCACTGAAGGTCTTCCAGCAACAGTTAGATAGCCATTTAGATAACTAGAGAGCCAATTCTAACACATGGAACTTGGATGTGACACAGAGGGAATTCTAGTTCAGGTATAGGTTGATCAGATGGTCTGCAAAATCCCTATAAACTCTGAAGTTCTGCAAATTCTTCTGTAAATTGAAGACTGTCTTCAGCTACCCTTTTACTCACCCGTTTTCTAAGGTCCAGTCAGGTTCTCTTGGGGCATAGCTCCATTGACTAAGGAGAGTGCCTTCTGTTCATCCTTCTGAGTGCTGAGTGTTGCTAAGTTTCTGTGGCTTCTGTGTGTATCTGGATTCCATCCCTTCCTCTGAACTGGACCCGTGAACTCTTCCTAAATCTCCTGACCATGTTAGCATCCAAGAGAAAAAGCAAGGCTCCTATATCAGAAACTGGGGAAGGGATAAAAGAAGCACAACAAGGATGATTGGTCAAGTCATTCTCTTGGAGTCTCAATTCCATCCTCAGTGAAATGTAAATGAAAAAGATCACTTAACAGAAACTAAACACTGAGTAACTGAAGAAACAATAATCATTCTAGAGAAGAGATAAGGAGATATACCTTTTTCCTCTTGGAAAAGAAGTGGAGCACCATGAGGGCAAAAAGTTAGATGCATTGTCAGACATGGTCACTGTATTTTGGTTGTTTTTGCTTACCTTTTTTTGTTAGGGGAGGGGTTCATTGTTGGTATATTCCAAAAAAGACCATTAGGTAAGGACAAAAGACATCACAGAAACTTATTTTCTTAATAGAATAATGTCTATAAAAGGTTAGACGTCATTGAGACTAATCACTGTCATGAGGAAGAGAGCTTTCTCACTGCAGCAAGACCAATTAAAAAAAAACCATTTATTAAGTGCCTAATATGTGGGAGGCACTGAGTTGTCCTAGGAATATTTTTTATACCTTAGCTTAGTGGAGTTTTGTTTTTGTTTTGTTTTTACATAGTCTCATTCTTCTAAAGGTTTTGTGAGGCCAAGAGTCACTTGGAAGAATATTTCCATTAACTAGGGGGAAGGAATTATAATTTCAACTAGCATTAATATAGCACTTTTTAAGATTTGCAAAGTGCCTCACAAATATCATCTCATTTGATCCTCACAAAAACCCTGAGAGGTAGGTGCTATTATTGTTCCCATTTTACAGATGAGAAAATTGAAGCAGACTTAAGTCTAGTATCATATAGTGAGTGTCTGAGGTCAAATTTGAACTCAGGTCTTCCTAATTAGAGGTCCAATGTTGTACCTACCATATCACCTCTGATTTTAGAGGGTAACCTTCCTAGAAGGTGTTCCCTGGGGTCTCTGTTCTCCCTTGGCTTCACTCCAGGCTAACCACCCAAATTCTGGGTTTCTTTTTTATCTATTCCAGGTAAATTATGACCACTTTACTCTTAGTGCTGTTGAGTTTGCGAGTCATCACCGCCGCCATCTCTGTGGAAGTTTCAGGTAAGGGCTCCAACATTCCTGACCTCCCTAAGTAGTGATCATGTCCTCCCCTAAGGTACTCCAGAGGCTTGATTCAGGCCTGAGGTGACCGTAGCTTCTCTAACACTCTGTCAGCAGAGAGTCAGCCCTGACAAGACTTATCCAGATGGAAAGACTCCAAGTATGGGCCTATTATATGTCTGTTATTGGAGGATGAGCCAGCCTAGCCAAATTCAGGGAAGATTATCAGCCCACGGTCTCCGGCCAAAGACTAAAACTATGGAGGAGCTGTTGTCTGCATCATAACAGACCCATAAATACAATCTAATCCAAGAATCATTTTGGTATCGCACTCCAAACATTGAAACCTCTCAAAAGCTGCTTCTACTCATCTGCTCATCGTGGACAAGAGTGCCAATCTAATTCCATATACACTTATTAAGCACTAACTGGGCATAAGATATTGTGCTAGGCCTTGGAGATACAGAGACAAAACAAAAAGAGTGGTCATTGCTTATTTTTATAGTTTACCTATTCTACTGAGGGAATATGACACATAGGCAGGTGAAAATCATTCAAATAAAGTACACAGAGAGTACCAATGAGGAGATGAGTTTCTACTTCCTCCTTCTTGATTCCTACTTGATACAGACAAAATACGCAGCAACACCATAGAACTTTACCTCGTTAGAGGTTGTGGGAGTAACAGAGTGGCAAGGTCACATGCAAGTCAAGGCATCACTCTCGTGAAGTCATTGGTCCTCTTCAAAGATGAAGGATCAGCAACAATGACAACAGCAACAAGAGTAGGACCGTCTACTGGCCTCTATCTTGGGTAATCTTACATCATCAGACAGATCTTGGCAGAGGCCTTTTCACTGATACCACTACAATACCACCAATGCCTCTACTAGAACATGCCAGCAGCTCTTACAAGCTAAATTGGAGAGACAGGGAGCCTAGACAAAGATAAGGCATAGATAAATTGAAAGATAAAGTTTTTTTAAAGGCACAGATAAAGCCAAAAAAAAGGCAAAAAAGAAGGAAATTATATGAAGCAGGTAGAAAGGAACCTCCTAAATACACAATCAAATGGGTTGTAAGTTCCCCATCACTGAACATGTCTAAGCAGAGGCTCAATGACTACTAGGAATGTTGTAGAAGGGCTTCATGTTTCAGGGAGGGTTTAGACAAGATGATCTCTGAGGTTTGTTTGTTTTAACTCTAAGAGCCTGTGATACTATCATAAAATCTCATTATCCAACATCCAGGCAAAACCACAATCCAACTACTCAGAGTAAATCAGTGTCATAAGCCCTTTCCTTGATATTGGGAGGGGAGCATTAATAACTTGCTGGACATTGTAGGTGTCTTCAGTTCTTTCATAAGAACATAAGAAATGATATTCAGAGTCAGAGGAGCAGTGGTCCTTCACCAACTAAGGCACTAGGGCCCACCAATCTCAAGCATCTTGCCAAGTGTCCCATGATCATATATGCACCATCTCTCCCAATATCTTGTTCTTGCTCTAGGAGCTCTAATTAAATCAAAACTACCATAGTTATGCCATAGGGGGTATACAAATCTGTTCTCCTCTGACTCCATTCACAATCCCTAACCGATAAAGCCAAAACTCCCTTCCCTTGCTACCACTCCCCTATCGGTATTGTATCCCCCTAAGCTCTTTGAGAGCAGAGACTCTATCATGTTTGCATTTATATCCCCAGCATCTAGTACAGTATCTGCCACATAGTAGGCACTTAGTAAATACTGATTGATTGATTGGTCTCTCAATAAGCAGTTACCATTCATGCCTCTTGCCTCAAAAAGTTAGGAATATGATCCAAATATCCTTGTCTTCTCCCCAAAATTTCTGGAACTGCTTTACATTTTCAGGATGGCATACACAACCTCAAAAAATTTCTATTTCCACTATTCATTGTTCAAAATTTTATTTATCTGCAAACTACCTTCTATAAGCAGTAAGGGATATTTCTAGTGTCCTAGGATTTGGCGAATAAGTCTGTGTTTATCTTACTAGCAATATTTATGATTCTGTGGTCTTTGATTTTGTTGTCTCTCAGCCTTTGACTTTCCAAAGCAAAGAGACCTAGTCTACTCTCCAATGTTTACATTTTCCTTGTTTGGATCTTTTTAAATTCCATAATGCCCTTCTGGAGGCTCAGTGACCAGAACTTCCCAGTGCCTCATTTTCTCATGAATCCTTATCACTGGGAATTTGAAGAGGATGCCTCTGTTCAATTGTAGAGTTCATGCTAAGGGCATCAAATGAGACAATGCATTGGGCAATAAGAACACACCAAACTTTTGCACTGCACTCAAAGGCACTGCCCCTGTTGGTGAATCTGAGGGGAGTAGCTCCTTCTAATTTAGAATAACAGGGTCCTTAAATGCTCTGAAGTTGTCTGTTTGTTCCTAAGGTGCTAATGGCCTGTCTCTCTCCCATTCTCCCCCTTTCTAGACCATGGCAACTCACTGAGTGTGAGCATCCCAGAGCCTTCTCCCCTTCGTGTCCTCCTTGGGAACTCTCTCACCATCCCTTGCTATTTCATTGACCCCGTGCACCCTGTGACGACGGCCCCTTCCACACCCCCACTCTCCCCCCGGATCAAATGGAGCCGCCTCTCAGAGGAGAAGGAGGTGGTCCTTTTGGTAGCCACTGAGGGGCGTGTGCGGATCAACAGTGCATACCAGGACAAGATCTCATTGCCCAATTACCCTGCCATCCCCAGTGACGCTACGCTGGAGATCAACAACCTTCGCTCCAATGACTCAGGCGTCTACCGCTGTGAGGTGATGCATGGCATCGAGGACAGCCAGGCTACCCTGGAGGTCCTGGTGAAAGGTAAGGGTCCCCCTGGCTCCTCCTCATGGGAACCCTCTATCTCAACTCAGGTGTATTAGATTAGGTACTAAACTTGGAATCAGGGAGGATCTGAGTTCAAATCCCACCTCAGAAACATATTAGCTACATGACCCTGAACAAGTCACTTAATCTCTTGTGCCAGTTTCCTCATATGTTGGAAACATATGAGAGGGTTGGACTTCAAGGCCTCAAAGGTCCCTTCCAGCTCCAAATCTATGATTCTAGGATCCACCTATTATCCTACGATAGTTCCAAGACACTGTTTTTCTCCACATTTCCTTCCCTGTGTATTTATGACCTGTCTTTTGCCCAAAGGAAGCAATTTTCTCTTCTGGGTTTTTTTTTGTTTTGTTTTGTTTGTTTGTTTGTTTTTAGGCAATTGGGGTTAAGTGACTTGCCTAGGGTCACACAGCTAGTACATGGTCAAGTGTTTGGTCTGAGGCTCAATTTGAACTCAGGTCCTCCTGACTTCAAGGGCAGCTAGGTGGCTGCCCCACAATTTTATCTTCTGAAGTAACAATAATCATGCTTCACATTTATACTTTTAAGAATGCATTTATATGCATGTTCTTGCTTATTCCTCAGAAAATACTTTGAGACGTTACCGTTTTACAGATGGGGAGACTAAGGTCTAGTGGCTTAGCTAGGGTCACACAGCAAGTTAATAGCATGTTAGCAAGTTAGTAGTGGAGTTGTGATCAGAATACTGTCCCCTAATTCTTTGTCAGGACAGCTAGGTGACACCATAGTGCACAGAGTGCAAAGCCTGGAACCAGAAAGACTCATCTTCCTGAGTTCAAATCTGGCCTCAGACACTCACTCACTGTGTGACCCTGGGCAAATCATTTAACCCTATTTGCCTCAGTTTCCTCATCTGTAAAATGAGATGGAGAAGGAAATGGCAAACCACTCTAGTATCTCTGCCAAGAAAACCCCAGATGGTGACACAACTAAACAGTAACAACAACAATTCTTTGTCTAGCACTCTTTCTGCTATGTCATGCTGCCCCACCTCCAGGATAATCCCAGAAGTCACAAAAAGTGACTAAAGTTATATTATGTGTCTATTTTCTTTATGACTCCAAAGAGAATGTATGATGTTTCTTGGGGCAACACCAATGATTCTGGCACCAATCCACACTGTCACCGGGTTTTGCCCAGCAGAAGACAAATAGATAGGAAGTTCTGGGGAAGATGACCAACTCTCTGTCTTTCTCAAAAGATAATCCCAAATGGGTATTTATAGAGCAGAGAACCCGGGATCCCTGAACTTGAGTTTTAAAAAAACATGTATTTTCAAACTTGTATTTCTATATAATTGGTTTCCTTTGTAGTTCTATGTACTTTATTTTATGCATTTAAAAACATCCTGAGATGGAGTCCATTGGCTTCACCAGGCTGCCAAAGGGATCTATGACACAAACAGAGGTTAAGAATCCCTATCTTAGAGGACAAATCCAAGGATAGTTAAGAAATCTACTGGGGCCACTTTTATTTTTCCAAGGGACTTTGAGAATCCTTTTCCCCAGAAAAGAGAGGTAGCATCCAAATATGATGTTAGCAAGGCATCAAAGATTCTGACTGACATTTTCTGTGTGTGCGTGTGTTTTCTAGGCATCGTGTTCCATTACAGAGCCATCTCTACCCGCTACACCCTGGATTTTGAGAAAGCACAGCAGGCTTGCCTACAGAATAGTGCTGTCATTGCCACCCCTGAGCAGCTGCAGGCTGCCTATGACGATGGCTACCACCAGTGCGATGCTGGCTGGCTGGCTGATCAAACTGTCAGGTAGGCTTTCCATGGCAGGATCAAAATGTGAGAAGGGGGAGTGGAAGAATGTTAAGATTTAGGGACTAGGAAACCGGGACAGAAGAGAAAATCAGGAGAGTACCTTGTCTAGTATAATGTTGAGTGCATTGTGGATACTTAATAAATATATTATAATGGAGAGAAGGCCTTTCTTGGAATTCAGAAGACCTGGATTTACATCCTGTCTCTGACATACTCTAGTTGTGGGACCAGGAGCAAGTCATTTAACCTTTCAATAACTCAACTAATCCTCCAAGGGAATCATTTAGAGTTGTGTTATAGCTGCAGACAGGTTATTGATCTACATTAGTAGAAGGCATTTCTATACCAAGAGTACCCTACACAGTTGAAATCATAGGTCCACATCCTACAACCCACAAAAAAGCAACCTATTACTTTATGTTAGAAATTCTGGATTCAAGTACTGTTCTTAGTGAGCATTTGGTCAACTCAAACTTCATCAAACACCCCCAGAGTGAATGCTGCTGCATTATCAATGATAGATAGTAACAAAGAGCAGTAAGAGGCAACATTCTTTCTTACCCTGGAGGAGCTCACAGTGTAGTTGGAACAAAACAGACAGAGAAGATGGGAAGACCAGATGATAAACAGCTAACATTTCTATAGCACTTAAAAGTTTGCAAAGCACTTTACATATTATCTCATTTTATCCTCACAACAACCCTGTGACATAGGTGCTATTATTATCCCCATTTTTCAGATGAGGGAACTGAGGCTGACAGAGGTCTGGTGATTTTACTCAGGGACAAATAGCTAGTAAGTGCCTGAGGCAGAATTTGAACTTGGATCTTCCTGGCTTTCAAGCCTAACACTTTAGCCACCTAACTGCCTCTCCAATACTTTAAAAAAATACAGATGTTAAAAAATAGTTGAATAAATAGGTAGACTATACCAGAGGTTGAACATGCAGCCCTCAGGTCACATGCAACCCACAACCCTACTGAATATGGTCTGAACCAAATTAAAGTATAATTGGGAAATATTTAATAAAATAAATATACAGTAAAACATAGACACTATTACATTTTAAAACTTAAGTCATATGTGGTGCACAAGGATCCTTATGTACACGTTAGTGGTCCCCCATTTTTGTTTGAGTTTGACACCACTGAACTACGTATCTGCAGCTACATTGATACATGGACATATAGTCACAGGTAGGCTTTCTCCAGCCAGCAACTGGTTGCCCTCCCGTTCTGTCTTCTATACCCTCTCACTCTGTTTCTGTTAGATACCCTATCCACAGCCCCCGTGAGGGCTGCTATGGAGACAAGGATGAATTCCCTGGAGTAAGGACTTATGGCATCCGAGATACCAATGAGACCTATGATGTGTACTGCTTTGCAGAGGAGATGGAAGGTAAGTGTGTCTGTTTGTTCCAAAAGACATACCACCAGGGCCATAAAACAGATGGGCATTTACCCAGGGCTCTATGGGGTGACCTACCCTGTTCTGTTCTTCCAGCAAGGGAATGAAATGAGCAGCATAGCCTATTCTCTCTTAATACTTTGCCTAGTGTCCTACCATCTGGAGAATTCACCTATTCTGCTTTGTGGCCATAATATATACTCCTGAACCTGAATTTCCACCTGTCCCAATAAATGGAGCTCTCAAATCCATCCCAACAGAGATAGCTGCCCATTTTCATGCTTATGCTCAGGGTACCCCTACATTCACTTCCTCAGCCTGGGCCTTACTTAAGCAGTATTAATTGTTTTAAGGTCTGTGTATGACCTTGGCATCAATCAGAATGGTGAAAAAGTAGTTTGGCAATAACTACATAACTCACAGGCTCGGATGGGAAAATGTGATAGGCTGTGGCTATAACTGAAGTGGATATGCCGTCTGTATTCCGTCCTCCCTTTTACTAGCCAGTTCTCCTTTCAGGGGGTACTTCCCCAAATTCCGATGCAAGTACCCAGTACTCTCACATACCTCCTTTTGCCTTAGAGAAAAGAACTGATAAGCTTATTTATACTAAGGTGTCAGGCATTGCATGAACAGAATCTTATTTGTAAGAGACATCTTCCAAAGGTCATCTGGTCCAGCCCTTATTTACTATGTTTGACTCCCAGGAGAATTTCTATTTTAAAAGGAGCCCAGGAATTCATTTCCAGGCATGGGAATTCACGTACTAGAAACAGACGAGTAGAGGAGATATATTTAGGCAGCAGTGCCTTCCTGCTACCCCTCATATCACACCTACTCTGCCCACAGATAAAGCCAGCTTTGCTTTCAACCACCACTTTGTCATTTTAGCTGCTCTTCCTTTGACTTTCTCTGTTTTCTTGATGCTGACCTGCCCAAAAGATTGGAGATCAGGAGTCTTGAATCTCTGGGAGCTGGCTCTTTGGGGGATGGGTTACTGATCAAGGTTTGAGACTTTTGAAGACCTGCTAAAATGAGAACCTAGGAATTAAAGGAATAGGAGTCTGTGATTCTTAGCACCTGGGAAAACTGTGGCTTTAGGAATATGAAGAATTGGTTAAAAGAACCTGGACAATCGAGACTTTGGGCACCTGGAGAACCAGGGTTTTGTATAAGGTCTTATTAGAGGAAGAAAGGAAAATGCTCACATTAGTTGACATGTGCTTTCCAGGGGAAGTCTTTTATTCTACATCCCCGGAGAAATTCACCTTCCAAGAGGCAGAAAATGAGTGTCGGCGCCTGGGAGCCCGGCTAGCAACCACTGGGCAGCTGTACCTGGCCTGGCAAAGTGGAATGGACGTGTGCAGTGCTGGCTGGCTGGCTGACCGCAGTGTCCGATACCCCATCTCCAAGGCACGTCCTAATTGTGGGGGCAATCTCCTAGGGGTAAGGACTGTGTACTTGCACGCCAACCAGACGGGCTATCCAGATCCCTTATCCCGCTACGATGCCATCTGCTACACAGGTAGGTTTCTTGCAATTTCAAGGTTTGGGGTGGGGGATAGGGCAAGTAATTCCTGGAGAGGAAGAAAAGTGGTATAAGCTTAGCACCTCAGTCAAATAACTGCTTATACTTCCAATTTCCCCCCATACACACATACCAGTCTACACTGAGGAGAAAATCAATAGACATGAATGTTAATTTCTATTTTGCCACTAATTTGTGGTATTAATTTGAACAAATCACTTGTCCTCTCTGGGCCTCAGTTTCCCCATATGTAAAATGATGGAGTTGATCTAAAAGATGTCTAAGGTACTTTACAACTTTACCATTCAATGATTATATGGTTCTCCCCTTAGATATCTCCTTCTTATAGGGAGAAGGAATCAGAAATAAGCTCAGCTGATAGCAAGCATCCAGATAGGCAAACTTACAGGGAAGCTAGGATAGAGCAATGGATAGAGCACCTACCTGCAGTTAGGGAGATCTAAGTTCAAATTTGACTTCCGATGCTCACTAGCTGTATGACCCAGAGCAAGTCATTTAACCCTGTTTGCCTCAATTTCCTCATCTGTAAAACAAGCTGGAAATGGCAAAACCACTCCAGTATCTGCCAAGAAAACCCCAAAGAGACAGACAGGACCGAACAACAACAACAAGGCAAACCTAGCCTAGATCTGTCTACATCCTTTAAATTCAACACTCACTTCATCAGTTCTGGTATGTTCTGTGCTTGGGCTCTGGGGCAGTGCTAGCCACAACCCCAAGATCAATCCAGATACCACCTACACCACAGTAACAATACAAGGGGTAGAGAAACTCAGGCCCAAGCAAGGCTGTAGCCTTGGCTATTCTCTCCCCTAATATCACTGACCTTTCACCACCAAATACAAGGCTGATTGATCTAAGACATACACACCTCTTTGCCTTTATCTGTCTCCCTTAAATTCTCCAAGAAAAGAACCTGATTGATTCTCCTGTGTCCCACAGCCCTGAGCCTGTAACTGGCACTGCAGGACAATCTTCTGTGGGCAGTGAAAGGGGCACCTGTGCTATTTTCCACCTCTGCAAGCCTTGGGGCCCCGTTGTTCTTGTAGCAATGACAGGCAATTCTCTCCCTGGGGCTCAAACTCAGTTCCTCTTGTTGCAGCTCTGCCATGTCAACACTGGGGGGCAGTGCAGACCAGCTAAGAAAAAGTGTCTTCAGTTTAACCGAAACAGAAAGGTGATCACCAAAAGTTCAGAACTAGACCATATTAACTATTGAGTCCCCCCGATGCTAGAGGAATATCCTGAATGGAGAAAAACCCATATTTTTCTTTAGAGAGCTCGGGATGGGAGCATTCTAACCTTAGCCATGGGACTAAGCCTGGTTTACAGAAAAACAGAATGACATCCTTCTAAAACCAAAGGCCACTAACTTCAGATACTTCTCACTGTAAAACCAACCCTATCACCTGTGAATGGTAACCCACCCCTGCCTTCCTGACCCCAAATAGTGAAGGATACGTATGCCAGATACCTAGAAAGCACCCAATCTTATATAAAGACTTCTTGTACACATCCATGTTATAAGGAATCACAGAATTATATGGTTCTTTACATAGATTAAGTCCTTTGAACCTCACAATAACTATGTAAGGTAGGTCCTATACAGTTCCTTATCTCCATTTTATAGATGAGGAAACTGAGGCTCAGAGTGGTTAAATGATTTTTCCAGACTCACATAGCTAGGAAGTACCAAAGGGGATTTGAGCCCAGTTCCTCCTAATGCCAAGTCTAGCATTCTATCCACTCTACCATGCCCCTATATCCTAGCGGAAATTTTAGCCTATATCTCCTAGTCTTGACTATAGGCTCCTATGTCCTATGATCCTGGTATACACCAGTGTTTCCCCTCAATGCAGTGGTAACCAAGAGCCAAAGGGGAGTCTAGCTAAGATTGCATTATTCCAAAGAGTATTTGAGCATTTGCTCTATCACCCTCAGAGTAGCCCAAATTTGGGGGGGTGCCAGTTAGGGGCAATAGTAGTTCATTGTTGAATTTTATCTATACTTTATTTCAAGTGGAGGGATCACCAGACAGGGAGATGAAAGACCTGAATTCATTCACTAAATAGCTATGTGACTGTGGGCAAGACATTTGTTACTATGGTCATTTTAATTAATATTAGCAATAGGGGGTCTGTAACTTCAGCAGTATATGGAACTCCTAGATGAGTAAACTCTCTCAAGCCCCTTCTCTGTAACTTCTGTCCTTGGTGCCTGTAGCACTAAGAGGTCAACTGATTTTCCCAGGGTCACAATGCCCATTGATATCAAAAGCAAGACTTAAACTCCAGTCTTTTGGACTCCAGGGCCAGTTTTCTATACTACACAATGGCTGCCTCACTAATAATAGTAACACAAACAATAATTTATTGTAGTTGTATAGTAATATTCAGTTTGAAGTTACTTTTACATATATTGCCTCATTTGATCCTCAAAATAGACCTCTCATACATTTGAGGTCAGAGTTCTTTTCCCCTTTTTTTACAAATGAGGAAATTGAGGCACAGAGGAGTTAAATGATCTATGAAAGATTATGCTGCTAGCTAGTGGCAGAGCATTGGCTAAAACTGATATTTCCTTAGAATAGGGATTGTTAACCTTTCTTGTGGCATGGACCCCTTTGACAATCTGGAGAAGTTTATGGATGTCCGGATTCCTCAGAATCATGTTTTGAAATGTATAGAATAAGATTCATGGGGTTATAAAGACAACCAAAAGTTTGTAAAAATAAAACTAAAATTAGTAGAAAATAAAGCTATTCTCCTCCAAGTCTATGGACCTTTACAGGTCCAAAATCCCCAGCTGAAGAGCCCCTTCCTAGTCCACTTTGAACTGTGTCACACTGCTTCTTAATTTCTCCAAGTCTTTGTCCCCATTTGTAGAAATGAAACGACTAGATTAGATGATGCTTAATGTTCCTTCCAGCTCTAGCACTTTAATTTTAGTCGGATCCATGGAGGCATCATGAGTCACAGATACTTGATTTATTGATTCCTTGTCATTAGAAGCTCCTCTATGAACAAGTGTATTTAAATGAGCTGTCAATGAGTCTAAAAACCATAGAGTACCATGTAAATAAGAGGTGGGGATGGTGGGAGTGGTCTTCTAAAGTTCTGACATCCTGAGAATTTTCGAGCAGAGGTAATCTGTCTCTGAGCAGCATATGCCACACATGGCCAAGCAGATGCCACTTGTACACAAATGTGGGGCCATGTGGTTTCTTCACTGTCTCTGCTGACACATAAACAGGCAACAAGAACAACATCTGAGAGATAGAGGCCAGACACAATGTGAATCGTTGAAAGCAACTGTGTAACTCCAGATATGGGGCCCACTCAACCTGTACCCTTGCCCATCTTGGATGGCCCAGATGGGACTGCTGAGGGGAGGGGGAGATGAGCGAGACTTTGAACAGACCTGCTTCCCTGATTTTCCCATCGGCCTTTGCTTTCTACTCCAGGGGAGGACTTTGTCGAGATCATACCAGAGAGTTTTACCGACGATCTGAGCAGTGAGGGGGAGATCACTATTCAGACAGTCACTCAGCCCGATGTGGAATTACAGCTGCCTCAAAATGTCACCAAGCAGGAGTCCCGAGGTAGCATCGTCACCTCAGAGAGTGTCATCACTCCTACTGGACCTGAGCCTGAGGAGGCCTTCACTTGGACACTGGGTGGCACAGGCTACCCAGAGTTGGAAAATGAGACCGAGGGGGCCACCAAACCATGGGGTTTCTTTCCAGAGGTCACTGCTTCTTCCCGTGATGCTCTTTTCCCCAGTGAAGTAACAGAGGGGGCGGCTACTGCCACCCCTGAGCTGGAACCTGCCACAGCCTTCACAGGAGAGGACTTGATTGCACCAGTGACAGCTATTCCAGAAGTTGCTGCTGTCTCTGAGCGACCACTCTCACCAACAGGTAAATCACCAGGCAATTCACAGCATAAATTATATTGGAAAGAACATGGGACTGGAAGGCAGGAGACCCAAATTCTTGCCCTGTCTATGCCCTGGTCAAAACACAACTTGTCAGAACTGTAGTCACTCCAAATGTAAAAGGAGGCAGTTGGACTAAAATGATCTTCAAAGTCCCTTTCAGCCAAAATTCTGTAATTCTAGGGGTTTAAAAAAGCCAACAGAAGTAGAACCTCTCTCTTTTCTCAGGCCTTCTCTTAGCAACCTCAAGCTCATGATCATGTGACACAACCGCCTGTCCCCCACCCCCTGATCCCTATAGATAGCTGATCTTTAGTCAGTTAGCCAATAACTGTTTCTTAAGCACCTACTATGTGCTAAGCACATTTAGAGGATACTCACAGCACTTTCCCATGAGTGCTTCCTCTCTTGCCCATCTCACCTTCATCCAACCAGCATCCTTCTGTTAACCCTAGCACCATCAGGGTTACCTCAACAATTGAACTTTCAGTAGTGTGGCAACTTCAGCTGTCTGTATCTTGCTTTCTCCCCCCAGGCCAGACCCTAAGTGAGTCCCACTCCCCACTTTCCCTTCCTCTTTCATCACTAGCATATTGCTAGTTAGCTCTGTTCACCCCCAAACTTTTCTCTGTTGAACAAAATTCCCCATTTGGGGGTATCAGTCTCAAAATCTCACCTTAAAAAATGTTGACAGGCTGACTGATCGAAAACCAGTTGCCCTACCCTAGTTATGGGTCTGTAGGTAGGAGACAGGCAGAATTTGGTATTATTGGATAATGTTACAGAGCCACAGCTCCTTCAAATCATGTAGACTAACTTGATTGTAAGCCCTTTGAGGGAATTCAGAGGGTCTTTGGATAGTCCTATTACTATCAGATTTCCAGGGAACCCTAGAAATACCCCACATATCACTGGAGAGCCATCACAAGGACTGGCACCAACAGATAGATTATCATATCATTTATTTATTTAGAATCAACTTTCAGTGGCCCTATAAATAGGTTCTATGTAAAGAGAATTAGGATCAGTCCTTTCAGCTCAACATCTCAGAAGGACAATACTGTTGTGGAAGCATCCACAAAGACTACATACTTCTAAGCAGATAAAAAAAAATAGTGGACGTACAAATCTGGCAGTAAAGAGCTGATATTCAAATATTCAAAAGCTCAAGAAGATATGTGATCTCATTGATTTAGGAATTTTCTCTAGTGATTGAGATCATAACCCCTCCATGTCTGCCCATTCTGAAGGATGTCTTGCCCATTTCTGAAGGATATCCCCCATAAGTACACCACAGGAGACGCACCCAAATATTCTGGAGGCCTTTCTTACTTCTACTGACATTGACAGGGTACCTATCAGTGGAGTACTGGTTATCTACTCATCAGCTCTCACCTTCTCCATTTGACCAGCCCATCCTATTTTCCTATCTCACATCTCCTTGATAACATCTTTTATTCTTATTCTTCCAAGTTCCTCTTTGGCTACATGTTGTAGCCTACTCATACCTGTCATAGGTCTCACCATTGCTCTTTGTAATATTCATTTTAAATTCTTCAGTGATCATTACATTCCATATATCACTACCAAATAGCAAAATATTGATATTATGTATACATCAGGGTATGTGCGATTTGGTAAGAAGAGAAGGAAGAGTAGATATCTTATATGGAAAGCTGTAGACTGCTAGAAAGCTTACCAGAAAGCTGCTAGAAAAAAGAACCAGTGGATAAAAGCTATCATTTATTAACTGATCAACGTTCACCTGGTGGGAAGCTTGCCTAAAGAAGATGAAAGCTACAGAACAATTCAATGCCCAATGAGGAATGGCAAATGGAAAACTTTAAGAAATTAAAACAAGATGGGGGGATAAAGGGGAATCCTTTAGCAGCTAAGGGATCCTAGGTTCTCAAAACAACAATATGGGGAGGTAAACACAGCACCTCAGGGCCCCCTTGAAAAGAAAACAACCATCAATGTACCAGAAAGTCTTCAGAGTTTCCTCTGAAATCCACGGAATGGGAAAGCAAGCCAAGGTTCCTAGGTTTAATCAAGTTGTTCAAAATTATCAGCCACAGAATAAGGGACTAGGTAAGGGCAAAAGCAGAAGGAGGAGAAGTAGGAAGGTAAAAAGCAGATTGGTCATAATTAAATGATATATTTTTTTCAATTATCCACAGTTCTAGAATTATACTACTTTCTAGTAATTGCTGCTCCTGTCATTAGAGTCACTTCACCTTTATGGGCCTTGGTTCTCTTAGCTGTAAGATGATGAGCTCTAAAGCCTCTTATAACTTTAAAAATCATTTGGAAGAGATACAATGATAAATCAATGAACCCCACCCCACAGTACCTCCCTTTCAAAGTGACTTCCCATTTACGTTGTATATATCTTGTTGGTACATAGTTGTTCAAGTGTGGTCTCCCCCTTTAGACCGTGACCTCCCTGAGGACAAGAACTGTGTCTGCCTTTCCTTGAATCCTCAGCACTTAGAACAGTAACTGCCTACTATGTAGGCAATAGTAAATGTTTGATGGTGATGATGATGATGAAAGAAAAAAACTGAGTCTTTGAAACCAAGTGGCATGTCTGGATAATTCAATGAGTAAACCTAAAGGTGTGATGCAATAGCAAAAATTATTTGGCATGAGGGGGCTTTGGAGTAGAAATGGGAAGTATGCTTTTAGCATCACCAGACTTAATGAAAAGAAGTCTCAATCTGCATCTCCCTCACCACTGCCACCACCCACAGCTGAGGCTTAAGCTGACTTTTCCCTTTTTCTTCTCTTTCCCACCAGGCGTTGTGTTCCACTACCGTCCAGGTTCCACCAGATACTCTCTCACCTTTGAAGAGGCCCAACAGGCCTGTAGGGCCACGGGAGCTGTCATCGCTACCCCAGAGCAGCTACAGGCAGCCTATGAGGCTGGCTATGAACAATGCGATGCTGGCTGGCTACAGGACCAGACAGTCAGGTGAGCCCCAGAGCCAGGGCTTCCTCTGTCCCTTAGCTCTTCAGATAGAAATCACAGAGTCTCCAAGTGGGAAGGGACGCAGGCTTGCCTAAGGATTCCTGCAAGTCAAGATACTTCTTTGGGCTTCAGCTTTTTTCAGTCTATAAAACGAGGCCATTGGATAAAGTGACCTCTGGTCTCTTCTGGTTCTGGACCTATGGTCTTATGATCAAGAATCCTGGTTCATATCACTTCACTCCTCAAGGTCACAGTTTCTTCAGATGTAAAATGGAGGGGTTGAATTAAATGACCTCTCTATTCTCTTCCATCTCCACATCAATGATCCTATGATCTCTACAACATCCCGAAAAAGTGGTCCTCCAACACTGTACTCAAATTTAGTCTGTTCTGAGGCAGCCCATTCCTAAGTTAGCTCTACCAGTAAAACACTTCTAGACACTTCCCAACCATGGTGACCTCTAGCCTTGGTACAACAGAATTTGACCCCAGGAAATGAGTTTAAGAGACATCCTCACAGCCTCTTAGGAGTCCAGAATCAAACTATAGCTATTGATTTCTCTCCGCAGCCAACAACAAAAAAACAAAGAACAGGGGGCAATCAGGGATAGTCTTGACAAAAAATAGAGAAAGGATTTTTAATATGTCTTCACAATTTATACCTTAGTCACTGAGTAGAAGGGGAGAATTCATCTCCTTCTTTCCCATTGTTTTTTCTCTAGAAACCTGCCCCGCTCATTCTTAATCCTTTCCTGCTCAGTTAGTGATCTTGATTCCCAAGCTGTTCCTTATAATTAGAGGTCATCTATGAAGCCACCAAATCCATCCTCACAACTGATGCTAATGTTCATGATGATGCTGTTGTATCAAAGCTGGATGTTTCTCTGTGCCTGGAAGTCCTAGGTCCAGGATCCTCATCATGTTTCCATTTGAAGAGCCAAAGACGTTCCTCCTCTCAGTCCATAAGTGACTAATACCTTCTGCTTCAAAAGCCCTGTCTCCTATTGTCTGGAGCCGAACATTCTTTCACTCTGTCCTTTGCAGATACCCCATTGTGAGTCCCCGGACCCAGTGTGTCGGAGATAAGGACAGCAGCCCAGGGGTCAGGACCTATGGTGTACGCCCAGCATCAGAGACCTATGATGTGTACTGCTATGTAGACTGGCTACTGGGTATGGAATCAACATCCCCAAAGTTCTGGTCTATATGGGTTGAGGGCCCAACATGAGGAATTTTGGATGGAGCTTCTTAGCAATGGGCAAATATCCCAGAAGTACCATCTGTCCTACCGACACAACTCTCTGAGTCAGAAAAGATCCAATGGGGAAAAAACGTGGATCAATCTCTCTCTTAGGCCACCATATTCCCTCTATCATTGTATCTGCCTCTGTCTGTCTCTGTCTCTGACTCTCTTTTCCTCTGCTTCTCTCCCTTCCTCTCTCTCTCTGTTTCTGTCTATCTCTCTGTTTCTGCCTCTGTCTGTCTCTGTCTCTGACTCTCTCTTCCTCTGCTTCTCTCCCTTCCTCTGTCTCTCTGTTTCTGTCTCTCTCTCGTCTTCTCTGTCTGTAAATCTGT